>NW_027278821.1:0-540000 GCF_046629955.1 Centroberyx affinis | reverse complement strand
GTGTAAAGTGTCAGCGTTTCAAACATTTCAGGAAGTGGATGTCTTCCAAATATGTAAAATTTTGGCACGGGTCGTCTTGTCTTATCCAGATCATTTTGGCACGGGTCGTCTTGTCTTATCCAGATCATTAAAAAAAACAATTTTTCATTTATTTATTCAGTTTATTTCTCAGGGACAGTGCATATTAATAAACAGTACTGTAAATATGCCAGAATTAGAGCCAGGAGGCTAGTTTTCATCTGTAGTCCCTGGCCAGGTGTGAAGTTGCTCTATGCTCTAATGCATAGAGCAATGCTCTATCACTGCCAACTAAACAGCAATTTTTGCTTACATTTTGAACTGAAACTTACATGAAATTGACTGAAATTAACTGAAATTTACACTGTCCATCAACAGCCATGTATCCTAACAAACTGTCCTTGAGCAAAACACTAAACCTTGTAAGTTGCTCTGGATAAAACCATCATCTAAATGCTTAAATGGTAAAACTGATAAGTCTATTATTTTTTTTATATAAGTGGGTGTTGTTGATTTAATATTGAATTGTGTAACTATCTACACTGTAAGAGATGACAGTGGTGACAGTGATGAGAACAGTTGCTCTTATAGCCTACATCCCATAATAATCGGATAATTTCGTGTGAATGAAATGACAGTGAAATCAACCTATTCCTGATGTTACTGTACGACTCCCTGGAAGCCCTTCAGGGGCCCCTGGAGGTCCCCGAAACCCCAGTTTGACAACCACCGCTATGAGACAATCAGCCCGTGTGATGATGCAGGCTTGCTTTCAGGGTGATTCAAGGACTGGGTTATGTGGGATTCCCACAGCGGCGGCATCCCACGGCTGCATCCACAGTGAGCTGCTTTTATTCTCCGCGGGAGGAGGGGCGGGGAAGGGGGGGTAGGACAGGATAGGACAGCCCCCGCTGTCCGTAATCCTATAGCCCGACCGGCCCCGGCGGGAGGCTGCACTTGAGGAGCGATGGAGGCCAAAGCAGCCAGCAGACGGGACGGGATGAGATCTCGTTAGCCGTTGCTGTGCGATGTTTAGTCAACACGCCTCGCGTTTAAGCCGATCAAGAGCGCGGAGGGGATCGTGCAGACCATAGATCCAGACACTTCTGTACCAATATAACACATGCAGTGGCTTCAGACCACTTGTCCTAATAAGTGGCGTTGATTATGGATTATATATCACTGCATTCTTCAACGTGAGAAACACAGAATTGGCTTGTAACAGCCTCTTGCATCTAATATGGTGGTTTATTTGCATGCATGAGAATTTTATTGACTTGAGTGCTGCCATAAAATAGCAGGCGATAAAAAATAGTAATATTTGGATATGGGTAATAATAAACAGTGCTAATAGGACATTGATCCTGCAGTTAGGATATTAATAGTACTAATATAGTTTCAGGATGCTGCTAATATAAAGCAGTATTAGGATGTAGATAATAATAATAATAAACAGTGTGGTGTTAAGACAGCGCACTCACCTCATCGCACGGCCGCAGGTCTCTGTCGGCGGACGCGGATCGGTGAACGGTGATGAGGAATAAAACGCAGCGGGGGAACCAGGAGCCGAGCAGCTGTTCCCGCATCCTCAGCTCGTGTCACAAGCAGCCGGCCGGAGCTCTCAGAGGGCAAAAGCATGTAAAGGCTGCGCGGTGAAGATTTGGTTATGGTGTCCCTGTCATTGATGCGCCTCTCTCTCTCTCTCTCTCTCTCTCTCTCTCTCTCTCTCTCTCTCTCTCTCTCTCTCCACCCACACCAGTGTCAAGCCACATTGAATTAAAGGTGACATTTCCGTTCACGTTTTTCAAAATAAAACCCCTATTAATTAACCCATATTTTTACTTTACTTTTCCATACTTGCTTTTGATATGTTTTTATGTACCTACAATCGAATACTAAGATTAGATTGATATGGATTTTTGAATCATAATATCAATGGTGATATTTTTGGAATGAGGTTGCTATCTGATATTTAGTGCCAATATTCAATATCTTACATAATCTTATATAATATCTAGAAAAAATAATTAGTCTAGCCTACTTAGCCTGAATAATATTTTTTTCTAGAATTGACATTTTACGCTTTTATCTTATATAGGCTATCTTATATAATCGTAGGCCTATATAATATCTAGAAAATGTTGGATTACTTTTTCTACAGTTGACAAATTCTACGCTTTTATTTCGAAGGCAAAATCGCCCTACTTCCTGCCTTACTCTGGTTCATTCTCGTTAGCTTCACTTAGCTCAGCGCTAAACCCTCAGACAGTGACGTCACCAGTCTGATAACACACGTTATCTTGATTGACAGCTAGAGATGGACAACATGCCTGCTGGCACCTGAGCTTATTATAGACCTGTGCTGCTGGTGGAGTTTGGGCCTGAATATGCCGCTGAAACCAAGATACAGGCTCAGCTAAAGAGAAGAAGAGGTAAAAGAGCATCATGAGGTGACAGCCCCCGAAATTTAGCATCACATTTAGCATCAGTACAAATGTAGAAAGATGTACAAGGGCGTTAATTCAGTAAACCCTAAAATATGGAAAAAGTCCTTGCATCTCATATCATTTGCCACCAAAACTATATGGACTAAATTTCAAAGGATAAAATGTATAAATTAATGATTACTGACAAACTTATTATTATTAGCCTATTTATTATTATTAATTGTTTATTTTGATAAATTATTAGACATAGGTCACCAAGCTATCATCTTAGAGGGAGCATTGGTCCTGAATGCTCCCTTGTTTTTTGTTTTTTTTCATAGATTTGACTTCCAAACAGATTTCTGGGGATTTTTACTTGACCTTTATTCTCCATATACTAATAAAAACTACAAGATCAAATTTGGATTTGCTTAGCCTGAGTTATGCCAAGAAAACATTAGTCTACCAGCCTTGCCAATTATAACATAGCAGGAATAACAGCACTGCACAGCTGGACTCATACAGCAGTGGTTCCCAAACTGCGGTCCAGGGACCCACAAAGGTCCTTGGGGGGTTTCACTGACTGAGTCCCCAGCAAAATGAGGATCAGTTAAATGTCACTATTATTTAATTAACTAGAAGACAACATGAGGAGAGAATGCATTCTGCCACTGTTCTGATCAGAGCTTTCCCTCTCTCCAGTGTTATCGCTCCATATAGACAGACAATAATAGTCTCAGATGGGGGTCACTGGGATGAAAACTTTCTCAAATGTGCGTCTGTGGTCTAAATCTAGGCTCCTTGGAGGTCCTTGCTGTGAAAAAGTGCGAAGTCCTGACCTGCAGCGCTGTGAACATCAGATTCAAAGCCTATTAACTATCCTAATTATGAAATCACATGCTTTGCCCTGTGGGTGAGAATATGTCAAAGAAGGTCTTTTAAAAGGACTGCTGCAACACACACACACACACACACACACACACACACACACACACATCACACACACCACAGGCCGACTCATATCAGCTATGTTGACAAGAGGGCACTCGGTGTCCTTCAAGAACACAGATCAGTTATTATCTGGAATTGCACTTCCTCCATGAGTCATATTTCCATGGCGGCTGCAGGAGGAAGAATGCAGAAATGCTATATGAAACGACAAACCTCCCCCCGCTGCCTATAAATCTGCTGATTCACTGTCATTCTCTGGTACCTGAGTGCAAAATGAGGTGCCAGATCAGACCTGCAATCAAAGCAGGCCAACTGAGACACACTGTGGTAATTATGACTTGACGTTTTCTATGTAAGCTATATGCTAGTAACATAGCCTATTGTAAATCAACTTTGCTGAAATGGCATTTAAAGCAAGGTGTAGGATAGCAGGATAGCAATATCTCCCATTGGATAGCAGTGATGGATGATAATATTGATCAATATGTGTATAATCAACCTATTTCAGATCAAATTTCAAGTTGAAGACAATTTATATTAACTGCCCCGTGCAGATCTCTGTTGTGGCTTTCCCATTCTTTGGCTGTGACCAAAATAATGCATCATGATCTCTGAGATGGCTGCATATTACCACAACTCAGACGAGGAGCTAGTCGTTTCGTTACCGGCAGATGGCAGCAGCGTGCAGGCGCGCTACAGAAATACTTTCACGAAGGAGAGTAAAACCCGGAAATGACGCCTGTTACAGAATCAAAACAGTTGAAATTTGACAGCTCGGCGTCACCCTGCAAAAACACTTGTACACAGCTCAGAAAATGCAATGGAAAATGCAACAACCAGTGTCAGGAATAATCGCCTCTATTTAGCCGACACCTGTAGATACTGGAATGACGTTGTGGCGGACCGTTGAGGAATGCTAACCAGAGAAAAAGGGGTTATTTGGTTAGTTTAGCTAGTGCTAGCTGCAGCAGCTCCTTTTCTAGCCAGCTAGCTTTCCCGGCTGAAGAAACTTCTTCCATGCTGATCTATGGGCTGAACATTACCATATATAGGCCGGCCACAGACCTCCCTCGCCGGTGAAATGTAAACTGACTGGCTCATAAGGCTGGAAGAGGGCGAGCAACAACAAATCGCTAGTCGTGTAAGCTAAGCGCACAGCCCGAAAACAAACACTAGCACGCCAAACATGTCATCTGACCAAATTATTGCAATCGTCATGGATGACAAAACGTACGAGGTGAACAAGAAGAAGCTGATTGAGAAAAGCGACTATTTCCGTGCGCTGTACAGCTCCGGTATGAGAGAGTCCACCGAGGACTCGGTGCAGCTGCAGGGACTCAGCGTCCCGGGCCTGGAGCTGGTCCTGGAGTTCATCAACACGTCCAAAGTGCAGGTGGTCAACGAGACACTGGAGGACTTGATCGAGACGGCCTCCTTCCTACAGGTGACCTCCATCCTCAAGCTCCTCACGTCGGAGATCCGGCAGGAGAACTGCGTGGAGCTGTACAGCCTGTCTGAAGTGTACGGGACTCACGACCTGCGCCACGCCTGCCTCAAATACATGACCTGCTACTATCACCCCATGCTGAGGCGGCCGGAGTTCGGCAGCCTGCCCTCCGCCGTGCGAGACCAGGTGAGGGAGATGCGCATGAAAGGCACCGCCACACTGGTTGCCATTGGAGACTTCACCTGTCTGTCCCTGGACGTGCCCGACCAGGACGAGCCCTGGTCCATGCTGAGGTACGGGGAGATGGAGCAGCGCTGGAAGCCGCTCGCTAACAACCTGCCTCAGGATATGATCAACGTCAGAGGGTACGGCTCGGCTGTCCTGGACAACTACTTGTTCATCGTCGGCGGCTACAGGATGACGAGTCAGGAGATCTCTGCTGCTCACTGCTACAACCCCTGCAGGAACGAGTGGAACCAGGTGGCTCCGCTCAACCAGAAGAGGTAAGACTGGACCTGCACACTTCCTCTCACAAGGCAATAGAGTCAAGTTGTGGCTGCTGTCATATTCCACTCACTGTGTCTCCTCCATCAGGTCCAACTTCAAGCTGCTGGCAGTACAAGGGAAGCTGTACGCAGTGGGAGGCCAGTGTCTGGGCACAGTGGAGTGTTACAGCCCAGAGCAAGACTGGTGGACCTGCGTCTCCTCCATGCCCGACCCGCTGGCCGAGTTCTCCGCCTGCGAATGCCAGGGCATGATCTACGTCATGGGCGGATACACTGCAAGAGGTTGGTGTGGCTCAAATACCATTGAAATACTGTTACTTTGTGACAAAAACTTTTTTAAGCCTCTGAACCAAATGCATTTTTCATCATGGCATCCGAAGAGGACGGCCTGTGATACATGTGGAACTTCAACAAATCCTGTGTATATTTGTTATATCCCACATCTCTGGATATGTTTTATGTGTGTCTGTGTTTTTGTGTGTCTGTCCTCCAAGATATCTTTGCAACCGTTCAATAGAGTCCTGAAAAAAACAAACACAAATTGCTCAGTAGGACCGTGGGACAAAAATGAATTCATGACCTTTCCCCAATTGTCCTGTAGAGGGCCTAACAGACACTGTAACGTCATTGGCTATCACACAACTCGTCCTCACTCTACCAGTTTGTCCAGTCATGATGAAACATGATGGTGCATATTGAGTAGAGTTCTGCTGAGTATGCTCTACTGCTGTTATTTTGCACACCCTGCATACATGCTGTATTTCAAATATTTGGATTCTTCAGATTCATGTATTTCTACTTCATAAATACTTGTGTTGCCAGTTGTCATGCATAATACCCCCTATTTGCTGTATTCTTGTTTAGGCTATATCTTATTTTTATTTGCTGTATCCTGTTACTATTTGCTGCTACACTGACCCACTTTCTCCACAGGGAAGTTTCATTTTCTCATTTCTTAGATGTAAAGAACCTTGTTGACAAAGACCAAAAAACTGACCGATAGGGGACGCCACAAAACCCAGAAATTTTGCGTCTCCTAATCCTTTTCAACAGAGTTTCAGGAAATTTGATGCACATGCTGGTGGACCAAATATTGGTCAAAAGCTAAGGTTTGTTTTTGATCGGTGCAGGTGTGTATGGCGTATAAAATAATCACGTATAACTTGATTTACAAGGGCTTCGGCATTGGTGGGTACACAGGATGTGTGGACGTTTGTGAAAAAGAATAAACAATCCTTGTCACTCTTGTCAGTTATTTTGTTTAACATCCGATTTTTCTGTGCGTCTGACAGACAGGAACACAAGCGTCCTCCGCTACTGCCCCACCTCGGACACCTGGACCGTGTTTCGCTCCTGTTCGGCGCACGTCCGCAAGCAGCAGATGCTCTCTGTGGAGGACACCATCTACCTGGTGGGCGGGTACACGCACGAGCTGGAGCCGGGCCGCCGGCGGGCCAGCCAGACGGAGGACATGCTGACGGTGCAGTCCTACAACGTCGCCACGGGGGAGTGGCTCCAGCTGAAGGAGAACACGTCCAAGTCGGGCCTGAACCTGACGTGCACGCTGCACAATGATGGCATCTACATCATGAGCCGCGACGTCAGCCTGCCTACCAGCCTGGAGCACCGCGTCTTCCTCAAGTACAACATCTTCTCCGACGCCTGGGAGGCCTTCAGACGCTTCCCGGCTCTGGGCCAGAACATGCTGCTCTGCTCCCTGTACCTCCCCAACGTGTTATGATCGGCGGGGTGGGGTGGGGGCGGGTGGGGTTGGTGGGAAGGACATCAATGGACACTAATGGAGATAGTTGGAGCCCATATAGCGTCAATATAGCTCAAAGTGTGGCTTGTTTATTCTCACAGAGGTTGGGGCTCTGTGGCATTAATGGGGAGCAGTGTTAGTATCTGGTTGCCAGGTTGAAAGCCTAGTGACCACTGTGCCTACAGAAACACTACATTATATATACTGCTATGGATGCAACTAAAAAAACACTACCAAGACAAGAATGACAGTGATGAACTGCTGGCCAGTAGAACCACAGCATCATAACAGCATGCTTTTCAAATCTATGGGTCACAATACATTCCTGATGTTTACACTGCAAATATGGCATCTGCAAACATGTTTATCCATAGTTCACTACAAACCTTAAAAGCTGTTGCAAATATCTCAGAAACAAAACATATTTCTTGTTAATAGCAGATAATAATGAAAAAATGGCTTTGGTTTTACACTGCCAGTTTTATGTGAATTAAGAAGTTGTTTATTGTGCGAAAGTGTCATTGGTTGAGATTTGAAATGACTGAGGGAGCTTGATGTGGACTTGCAAAGTCTTATTTTTCAAAGATATGCTAAGCAAAGCTTAAAACGCAATTCCATGAAATGGATAATGCACATGTGCCTTCTCCAACCACAGTTCAGAATTTTATACAAAAAATAAAAAAAAGCACAAAATGCAAGACTGTGTTACATTGCCAGCAACTGACCAAAACTGCTGTATTTTTTTTCACCGCTAAAGTAGAATTTTCATTAAGGTACTTTTCAGTTCATTGATTAAATAATTGGGGTGTCCAGACAATGAGAAATTAACCTAAAAGTTCATTTCTGAAACCCTTGAAGTTTTGGGTAACTATTATAATGATGAAAGTTACCGTTTTCTCTTTTATTTAATGTATTTCAGCTTCCCTCTGCATTACTTGTTTGTTTTGACATCTTGGAATTTGAGTCATGACAATAAAGAAAATGTTCAGGGATCTATTGTAGCAATCCTGTTTTTTTTATTGGAAAATCGGATAACTAAAATGAAATAATCCAAACAATGAATAGCTCTCCTGATCTATTTGCTTGGTGCATGGGGTTATGAACCTTAACATCGTAGAAAATGTTTATTATTAATGTTAATCATGCTCTTCCTACACAAACCTACGCCTGTACATCCTGGTTGTTTGCTTTTTTGTGTCTCTGAGGTTCGTTCTCAAGGAGTCTTCGCGCAAGATGTCTACATCGACCGAGAAGACGAGCTCTTCGTAACGTGTATAATCCGTGATGTTACATCTTCCCACAATATCCGCTTCATCGTCGGTCCACATGACCCGGGACATGGCCCTAGAGTACGCCTCGTCTCTGTAGGTCACCGTGCTCCATTCCTTCCCGGGGAAGCTCGGTGTAAACGACCCATCGCAGACCAACCAGTCTGAATCAGAGCTTTCCACATCGTGCTGAGGAGCCAGATGTGGGGGATCTCGCCCGGGCAGAACGTTGTAGTCGTCAGGCAGTCTATACATGTGCAGGCAGGACAGATAGAAGAGTTCAGGGCTGTAGGATTGCCCTGTGATCCTGTAGTAGAGGTCTGGGAGGCTGAGGGATGCACTCTGCAGGTTGTGAAAGGTCAGACATTTCTTCTCTGTGTTGGTAAGGCGCGCCGTCACCACGTGTACGGGCAAATGCCGAGCCCTTTCCCCGTCTGGAACGAACAAAACAAGCAGTTCTACAATTGTGAATTGAAGTTCTTTAACTACTGTAGATCAGTGGTTCTCAAACTGGGGTCTGGGGAACTTTAGGGCCGCCTGCATGGTCCTAACCATGTTCTTTGACTCACCCATAGAGTTAACAGCTGGTTAGGAAGTCTATCTTGCAAGGCCACCTTGAGGTGGTTCCAGGGAGACCCCAGCAAAATGAGGACTAGCTAGTTTAATTTCATTCCCATTTAAGTCACTACAAATTATCCCAATGAGAGAAAGTCTAAAAATGACTATTCTAATCACGGGTTGCACTCTCACCACTGATATCTCCCAACATACAGTGCAGACACTTCAATTCCTCAAATCCACCCATCCCTGCAGTATGATCAGTATTTTCACATATTTACCAGGATGGTTGATACCAGGATCACGTGTCCCATAAAATGACATCCTCAGTACATATCTCTCTGTGTATGGCTGACACACATCCATGTCTGAAGGTGAGATGATCTCTGATTTGAATAAATACAAATTCAACATGTGGCAGAGCTGTTTATCATGTCTCTATGGATACAAGATGTCATTCTAATTCCATCTACATCATACTGGCATGTGACTTCAGTCGAATACTGATGACAATCCACAGCCTGACTCTTTACTGGAGGAAGAAAAATAAGGAAAGCTAACCAGAGGGGGGCAGCACATGCCTATACACCATGAAACATTTCAAAAGAGTCATATTTTCCACTTCACCTTCACAAGGACTCCCTCCTTAATGGAAACATTATATATTCGAAACAATGCTGTCCTTTCCAGATGTTTCACTTGATATTACATCTATTCAGTGTTGATGAAGTATTTGTACATCAACCTAAAAATTCTATTCTTGAAATGCTGGTTGATCACCAGAAATATGTGATTAGCATTATGTAATTACATGTCTCCGTAGGTTGTATCACAGTTATATAAATGCAGCTAGATATGAAGGTAGACATTGTGTCTATTGGTGTCAGTGATGGTGGTGTGTGGACGGCGGGATGAAATTATGTTCTTTAATTCATGGGGCTGCCCAGAGGGGAGGCAGAGGAAATCAATTCTAGCCATCAGTGGTGCAGATTGATCCTCTGTGTGGGGTCAAATCACACCGATCTCACACTCGTCCACAGCAGGGCCACCGAGGCCACTCAGCGCTCAAGGGACTAATCGGGCAAACTGTATCGGGCTTAGGAACAACACACATGCTGCGACATCACTTTTAATGACAAGACTAGACTGATGTGGAGAATCTGTGGCGGATCCAATCCATTATAATGACATTCAATCTTTAACATGGGACTGATTGGCATTAATGAAGTGGTGATTTTTGCATCATGTTACCCTTCACTCGGTATGTATCCACAGAGTAATAGTGGAGTGCAAAGGGTTAATATAAAGACTGTGGTCTGACACTGTTTTCTGTTCCTTTGTGCTTCCTCTCCCTCCAGCATTCACTGAGAAAATGTGGGTGATGTGTACTGTATCCTGAGGTGAGTGAGTGTGTGTGTGTTGATTGTGACGGAAAGAGGAGGGCTCAAGGGGAGAGTATACACTCTTCCTGAAAGCAGAGATGTGTGAGTGTGTGTGTGAGAGAGAGAGAGAGAGAGAGAGAGAGAGAGAGAGAGAGAGAGAGAGAGAGAGAGAGAGAGAGAGAGAGAGAGAGAGAGAGAGGAGAGAGAGAGAGAGAGAGTGGGAGATCCAAGGACAGACTGCACTGAGGGGAGGGGAAAACACACTCGCACGCACTCACTGTCACACCCACCCTACTGTCTCACACAGCCCCGTAAGACTGATCCTGACATTCTGAGGGAGATGCAGACTACACCAGAGGAGCATCAGCATCCAGGACAGGACAATAGCTGCTACCTGCGCTAAGACAAATACATGCCAAGGACTACAGAGCCACAGACACGGCAAGCTCTGAGGGAAGGACAGCACCATTTCAGAAAGGGCACAACAAGGTGGAAGAGGAAACAATCTCTCATTTACAACAGGACAAGCATGTTTATTCTGTTTCTTATGACCTAAAAGAGGAGCTGTACAGCAGACTGTGCTGAGCTACTATTGCTCCCTGCCTTCAACCCTTAAAACCTGCTCTTTTGGCTCTCTGTGCTGCGCTGCTGCTCAGCTCTTCCTCTCCATACACGGACATCCTTCCCCGTCTCTTGCTGCACTCCAGCCGCACCGTCTCAGTCCGCCGACAGCTCCCCAGTTGCTGCCAGGCTCGGCTCCGTGCTGCCTCTGTGCACAGCGGTGTGTGAGCTGTAAGCTTTCATCTGAGGCTGAGACCATGAGCGAGGCGAAGAAAGGTGAGCTAGCCATCCGGGACAAAGCCATCCTGCACCAGCAGCGGCGTCTGAAGCAGGCCACCCAGTTCACACACAAGGACTCAGCTGACCTTCTGCCCCTGGACGGGCTGAAGAGACTGGGCACATCCAAAGACTTGGTGAGTGGAAGCAAATGTCCTTGAAAATATACTGGTGTCTGCTTTGACTGAGTTCACTTAGAGCATTTTAATGAGCCCTTGCAGAAGTGAGTTCATAAAATGAGCCCAGTTGGACATTTGGCTGGAGAGGCTGTTATCTGTATTCGTTGTGTATGTATTTTTTGGGAGCTGCTGAGTAGTGAGTTTGAGGGGAAATGTGTGTTATGGTACAAGAACGTTCTTGGTTCTATGGTTCTTGGTGCAAGAACAAGTTGTGTGTTGTGTGTCTTTGCTGTGTACCAGCCATGTGAGAGAAGTGATACAAAGGGACACTGGTGAGTGATCAAGGGAATCATCTTTAATTACCTCACTGTCACTTTGACAGCCTTTATTCTCCTTGTGGTTGTTAAAACAAGAAGGCTTGCATCTTGTGCTGTCAATTTGACACACCAGGAGCTATTTGAAGCCGTGCCAATGTCAGCAGACCCATTTTCTGTTACTACTGAAGCAACGTGACTTGAGGAGCTGCCTTGAAAAGAAGATTTGTCACTGGAAAGATCATGAAAGATTCAGAGTCCTGGGCGAATGTCTTGTCAAACCCTGCTACACTGTGCAGGGACTCTCAGACAGAGAGTGATGTCATTACAGTAAGATACATACATTCAGGAGCACACAGTCACGCAGACAGACAATACACACACACACCTTAGGGTCAAGATGAAAGACAGACATTAAGTGGGACGTCTCCAACCTCTTCATGCTTGCTTCCATCTCAGTCTGCAGCAGCTCCTACACTAAGCCTCTTATACACTGAGGACTCCCTGTAATAATCGTAACACTTTACTGCTCCGCTGTCTCCTCCTGACACAGTTCTGGTTCGATAGCGGCCTCCCAGATTCCCCACAGCTCTCCAAGAACCTCAACAGCCACTCTGGCAGCGGGGGAGCAGTGGCGGCACCGCGCGCCCTGTGATTATCGCACTGTGTATTTATGTCTGCCGGATTCGAACTCCAACATTTGCAGCTAGAAAAAAAAAATCCCCCCATCCAACCCCCCACCCCCCACCCCCACTCCCACTTTCTTTGGCTGACTTGCATTTCTGTAATCTACTGGTGGAGATCTTCATGCTCCTTCCTCCCTCATTATATCCATCCTCTGTGGTTCTGAGATGCTATCTGGTTCGCAACTGCAAGTGTGAGCATGATAGCTAGCTGTTATTTAAGGTGTGAGTGCTCAGGAACATTTCTGCATCCCAGCATTACTAGTATCCTAAGTGTATTCACACAAAAACGAGGTAGCAGCATATGCAGCGCAAAGACCCGGAGGTAAACATAATCCCAGGCTTTGCAGGGAAATGAATTGTTTCTTCTAAAATGCAAACACTTTTTAGCTCAGTGACAACAGCCAGAGTCTCTTAGGGAATGGAGGTGAATACAATAATACTATAAATGTGAATACAATTGAATATATAATAAAAAAGCATCTCAGTCAAGATGAGATTACCAAAAACTATTAGACGAAAGGAGCTTAATGTACAACTCATCCACTGGCAGCCTGTGATTCCACATCTCCTACAGGGGCGAAACCCTCTTACGGTAATACCAATTATCTTCTCCTTCAAGAAAGAATGAAATTCATCTCCACAGTTATCCGAAACCCAATCTGTGGCGCATCAGTGGCCACAGGGAGCACAGCACGATTTGCATGGCATCTGTAACAAGTGATGTTCCATGTTATAAAAGCCTCGGGAATGGCGCTCCCCCTCCATGCCTGCATCTCTTCTACCATAACCACTCAGGCTTTGAAACAGACATGACTGGACTAAATGGAAGGCAAGCAGGATGTGTTTGTGAGGTGCATGGCAGGCCAAACCTCAACAGACAAACAACAGCCTGTCTGCCTCTGCTGGGGCGGTGATGTCATCTGGATAAGGGTGTCAGGTCTATTTGTTTCTCTGTAGGCCGACTGTCTACAAATAAGCTTCTATATTTTCATTCGCCTGCGTCTTTGCTTGTGTTTTTATCTGCATGAGTAATTCTCAAATTGCATTCCTGCCATTCACATTCACACATTCAGATCCTCGTAACGGCCTGCTCCCCACTACTCTTACCTAGAATTGATACAATTGTGTCATCTTACGTTTCAGTGACACAGCCGTACATAGACCTTTTAGCTGTAACCTGTGCTTCCTCTTAATTTCTGCTATCTGGCCTGTCCTGCCCAGTGTGTAATTCAACAGTGGAGCCTGTTATATAAGAGTGAATTTGTTTTGCTGCTCTTTCGCCCGAGGTCCTCTCACTCTCAGCAGCATCACTCCGGCCATGTTGCGCTGGGGAGTGAGGGAGCAGTGAGCATGAAAAGGGCAAAAGCTACCGTTCAAGCGAGAGCGATGGAGGGGAAGGGAAGAGACGGCAGGAGACGGGGTCAAGGAGGACACAGGACATTTTATATAACGCAGCTGGATATGTAGATGTCAGATGGAAGAGGAGTTAAAAGGAGAGAATGAGAGGGAAATGGAGTGTGTGTGCTGGGGGATGGAGGGGGATGGAGGGGGAGGAGGGGGGGGCGACATGTGAGCCCAGTCACATTAACACCTGAGCTCAGCTTCGCCCGAGTTATTGTGTAACCGCACTGCTTTCTACTGTATGCACTCCACATTTGCTCCGCAGAGCTGCTGCAAAATAAACCGAGGCACTGTACCTCTCTCTGCCCATCTGTCTCCACACAGGGTTAGACCAATATATCAGGCTAATATTAGCCTTTAAAGTCACACTGAAATGAAAAATGACCTTTTCGCCTTTTTTGCTCATTCTAACCATACAGTATATACCTACTTGAAAATTTATGCTAAAACATGCCAAAACATTTATTTTCTTGTGATTTTATAACAAAATCTCATTATTTTTCCTGGAAAATTGACAATCTTAAGTGGTGACTTCATTGTGTACCAGGAGGCGTACATAAACATTCCAACCAATAAAAGCATCACAGATTTTTGAAACAATCCTGCCCCTCCCATCAAATCAAACTGCCCTTCTCTCCCTAACTGATCACATATTGGTTCACACGATTGATCTCTCAACATCCTGTTTCATCACATTAAGGAAGCAAGATGTTCTCAAAATGCCGTTTCATTGTGACTTTAAGGAGCTGCGAACCTACCTAAGAAATTCATTTGTATGGGTTTCTTCTAATTATTATCACCACCTTTGGCATGAAAATGGTCAAATTTAAAGATATGGAATATTGGTACCAATATTGGTATCAGCCTTCAAAAACTCATCGGTCTAACTTTAGTGCATATCCTTAACTCTCTGATCCAAAGCCATCCCTAAGCCCTTATTCTTCCGTTTGCTCATCTCCCTCTCTTATAGATGAGTGAGTCTGGAAACTGGTACGTGTGTGTGTGTGTGTGTGTGGTCAGAGCACCAGTGAGGGCTTGAATGTAAAACAACCTCCTTGCCTCAAGGAGGATAAGAAAGCCCAGTACCTTAGTATTGGATTATTACTATTTACTATACTGTGTATCCAATTTGGGGAAAGAATATTAACTTAAGTCGATTATTTGATATTTCTTATAGAGGACCCAGTGTGTTTGCTTTTGTCAAACAAGGACTTAAGAACTTGAGGTCTACTATCCTTTCAAAAAGTACTTGAATTCTTAAGAGCTTTTTACAAATGGTGTGTATGTCACTTTGGAACAGGTATTTCCATTCATATGCATTTCAGCTCACTCATCTAAGTCAATGGTTTCGTTTTCCAAAAAGCCACAGTAGCACTTCAAAGCGATGAGAAAATACGAAAAATGTCACTCAACGTGATTGTTGGCCTGGTGGAATTACACTGGCATTTTCTCTCCGCGCCCGTTCCCCTCCAAAGCAAGCCGTGTTGAATTGATTCAGATACGGGCTTATTAATAGGTGGGCTGGGGAGGTAGCCTGAACCCCCTCGTCTCTCTCTTTGTCATCTGGTGAGGAGGGGCGGCAAAACACTCTCCCTCAGCTGCTCCAAGAGCTGTGGAGGAAGACAGGAGGCTAAAAATACCCGACAACAACAACAACGACAAAACAACCCCGACAACAGAGGAAGATGGCTCAAGGAGGAGGGGGAGGGGGAGGGTGCAGAGTTTTGAGAGAGGAAACAAGTGGGAGTTTAGGGAGAAACATATGGGTGTCTATTGGGAACGGCAAGGTGTGGCACATGCCATAGCCTAAGTGAGTCCAAATGTAATCAGATTTATGTTTATTTCTGAGCCAAAAATCTTTCTAGCGATGCCATTGGCTTGCTAGAATGTAAACAACAATTTAAAAATGTCATTACAAAGTGAAAATAATATAATTTGGATGGAGAGCTTGTGACATTGTGATGGGCAAGCCGTCTCATTTGTGATTACTACAGCAGAATAAAATGTTGCTAATATCGCGATTCACTTTTCTGCCCCACGATACGTATTGTCACATTTTTGTATCGCGATATATTCCGATATATTGTCCCATCCCTAATATTTGGAATCAATACTTAAAAAAGGAAGATAAGATAGTTTGGTGACCGCAACTGATGATTTATCACATTGACCAAACGATAATATCTTTTCCGTCATCAGTACGCACGCCCATACAAGCGGGCCTCAAAGTTTTGGTGGCAAATGCTATCAGGCCCTGAACTTTGCAACACCTTAGGATTTAGCGAGGAGACAGAGTGATGAGAGGGCAGACGGAGAGAGAGGAGGAGGACCGAGGCAAGAAATGAGAATGGAGAGGGAGGTGAGGGGAGCAGATGTGCGGTCTGCTGCAGCATCCCGGCCGGCGTGACGGGAAGGCGGCCGCCGGGGGAGTGCCATCAGAATGAGAAATGGGGCATTAGGAGGCTCATGTGACCGGCTGGATGAGAGAGAGGAGCCTGTTGCAGTCAGATAATTAGTCCACATGGTAATTAGCCTCTAATCTCACCCAGAACGGGAGAGAAATAAAGAGAGAGAGAGGGAAAGCAACTGACAGAGAGAGAGAGAGAGAGAGAGAGAGAGGAAGGGAAGAGGAAGAGGAAGAGGAAGGCATGCTAGTGTCGCACACTGATACTTGTCTCTCCATCCCACTGTCAGGAGACCGGTTTGGACTGGAACACACTGTCAGTGTTCAGGGGTCACCACAGGACTCGCATCAGCAAAATCAGCAGCAGCCTACGTATTAAAGGACACAAAGGAGCAAAGTGTGTGTGTGTGTGTGTGTGTGAAACTACCAGCTTTAGAATTCAGCAGTTTGCCAAACCACAACACCCCATAAAAAGAGAACATTTCCTTTAACGCGCTGTCAAAAAGCAACATGAAAACATACAAGCACGAATAAGTTTAATTATGGCAGTCAGGCAAACATTTGAACTTGGAATAAATAACTCGAAATAAGTAATAATCGTTGACCTGTTGCAGAATGGCCATAAATAACAAATGCTCTGGCTGATGCTGAGCTTTGGGTACAAACAAGAAAAGGAATGAGCCAATTTCTTTGAGAGAGAGACAGGAGGAAGACTGATGGTGTTAGTCTCTGTTAAATGTGATGGATTACAGTCAAGGTTTAATTTAACTGCCACAACATTATGCGTGATGCACCTTCTAATCAGGAGCAATGAACGTCCAAGGCGATATCATCCAAATTTGCTCTGCATGCTGCGACAGATGAGGAAACAGATTAGACACCCCGGCTGCTTCACCAATAAAAAAAAAATGCATTGTCAAATGAAGCATGAAGCCAGGTTGCATAATGTATATCAACCAACTCATCCGCGAGGCCGCGGCCCCTGCTGCGTTTTCATTAGACACCATGATGGGAATCCTATGAGGAAGGCCGCGTGATGGATGCCGATTCAAAAATTCTCAACTTCAAATATAGTCGATGGAATGAGGTGGGAAATTTGGAGGTGTTGAAATCTGAAGATGTGTTATTATCAGGGAAGAGACAAGACAAGTGCCGCATGACAAGTTATTATGAGGCACATGTGGCACTTCACCCTGCCGTGTGCGAGCAGCTTGTTGATGTGAACTGTGGATCTGCTGCATGCTAACGTGATTTCCTGGCGTTCTGACCCTGCTGTAGTGGCGGGGCAATGGAAACTCAGCAACAGATGCCCACTGTCATAGATGAGAGAGAGGGAGAGAGAGAGAGAGAGAGAGGCGAGAGAGAGTACATTGTGTCCACTGGATGTCAGATTCAATCTACTCGGTTACCTTCCTTCCAGTCTGATGAGAGCAGCGACCAGGGAAAACATGGGCGGTGAAAATTTTAAAACCCTGTTAGCAGCTCTCAGAAAAAAAAGGCGCCTTCAATCAAACTCTCTGGCTCTTCTTCTCCTTCCCTCTCGCTCTCGTTTTCATGCTGCTCTCTCCCGAATCGCCCCTCATTTGATTATGCTTGTCAACCAACCTGTTAGAGCCTGACATGTTTTTCCCCTTCATATCCCCTGCCTAGGGAATAAAAAACTCCATATGTAAAGTGGTGAGCTACTGGGCGAGTACACCTTCACCTGGCTTATTATCCCACTGCATGCATTTCCTTTAAGGTGCTGCTTGTTATGCACTTGAAGAAGTGGATAACTGCTGTTTCTAATTTCTAATTTACTTTATGAGATAGGTGAATGCAGAACCTGAGGCGGTGGATTCTCAGCCGTCTACCAGGTGTTGCGTGGGCTAGAGGCGGGCTGGGGGTGAACTTGAGGTTAAACCTTTTCAATACGATCTCTGATAAAATAGGAGGTGCTGATGGCGGCCGGGGTGAGAGAGAGGTCAACTGATCCATCGCTTATTGTTAGAAGAGAGAGAGAAAGAGAGAGAAAGCTGGCAAGAGGAAGGGGCCGATGTGAAGATCACAACGATGGCAGCAGCAATTGAGTCCGGTCTAAAGTGGACCTGCTGATTGAATTTGATTAGTGCGGATGTCAAGCGGCTCATTGTGAAGGGTCCTATTCTGGGAGAGCTCCTGCGGAGAGGAGAGCAGGGCAGAGGGGAGGAAGCCATCATCACTGCTTGTTTAGAATCAAGCTAAACACAGCTCAGCCGCAGCTGGAGCGTGGAGAGGGAAGGGCCGAACCGCACTCCCTGACACAGGTGCTGATTACTAGTTTGAAGCCTTGTCCCAAAACCTTGTTTGTGCCAATGTAGGCAGGTAGCCTCGTGGTCTGCTGGAGAGCAGCCAAATTAATAGACTATTTATTTATTTATTTGTTTGTTTATTTAACAGGGACAATGCAATTTGACACTGTTACACACGGACATGTGAAACATATGCAATGCATTTAGGTTTTCTAGCTAAAGCTAATTTGTAGCTAATATCGTAATACATTTTTCTGCCCCACGATACATAGTCACATTTTTGCATTGCGATGTATTGAATTTCGAGATATATTGTCCCATTGCTATACTATACTACTAGAAGCTATAATATAATACCATAAATTAGTACTGAGTCTAAAAACCTTATTTTTCTCAAAACAAGAAAATCAATCTGCCTATGAGGTGAGATAATTTCCCTTGTTTCTGATGTAAGTAACATCCCCCCCCTTTTCACCCCCCCCCCCCCTTTCACTTGTTTCAAGAAAAATTACTTTAAGACTGAAGATGAGACTAAATGACTTGTTAAGATGAAATGTTTTAGCAGTTTGAGCGATGACAGAAAAGGAAGGTATATATATACTGGAAAAAGAGGAGGATCAGAATAAAAGAGGCATCTAAAGTGACTCCTCTCTGACCTGTGGAGGTGTCAGACTGAGCTGCCGGTCCACAGGTGCAAGTCAGAAATGAAGTGTCACTGGAACATGACGACAGCTATCACAGCCAGCGAGGCCACAGAGACCCAGACATGTCCAGGCATGAGATGACACTATTACACCCATGCTAAGGTTACAGGGCCTTGGCCTCCTGGGCTTCTAAACCTTTTTTTATTCATTTTCTCTATCCATCTGTCTCTCACTTGCTGCTTGCCGGCCCCTGAAATTGTCCTTCATTCAAATTCTGAACAGGGATAGTTGGACAGCAGTTTCCAGAATTGCTCTGCAAACATTAATCAAACCAGGACAATGACAAAACAATGACCAGTAATGTGAAAACAATTAGGGAACAGAATAGCAGAGTGTCGATCTTTCTCATCCCATTGTGTCTGCCCTGCTGAATTCATCTTAATGGGGGTTACAGCCACACAATCACAGCTGCTGGATAGAGTTCCCTCGTGGATACAAGGTCAGGATTTGTAATCTAGCATTCCCCTTGTGATACAATACAATTCTCTCATAACAGAACACTAGAATAGTACTTTTTAAATATGCTGATACAAACACGTCATTGTTCATGTGTGGAAAAACAGACTGATTCACAGCGCCTGATTTATTCCTCTGGAGAGAGCTCTATTCACCCACCCTCACATGAGGCTGTCCAGTATGTATGGACATCTGGGGGTCAAAGGGCATCGTTTTTTTTTTTTTCAATGAGCTGAAACCACTGTCCAGTATGACCAAGACTGACCTCTCCAGTCAGTGAAAATCATTGTCATCAGCTACAATAACAAGAGCGTTGGCAGCCACGCTTAGAGGTAGTTTCCTCAAAGAGGCGCATTATGAAGTGGACAAACAAACCAAATTTGTATAAAAGTGTCTGAGTCCAGGCAAAATGTCCTGTTGATTGCATTACAAAGCATGTGGAAAAAATTTATTTATGGCATCTTTGTGGCAGGATAACCTTTCAGAGAGATTTTCACTGATTAGTGTTATGCACCTAAAGAGGACTAAATGGGATTGTGCATTTGCTTATGACAATAGCGGCCTGTAATTAGTCCTGCGGAGAGAAGGAGTGCAGGGTGACACGGCCCCAGCAGAATGTCAGCTAAGCTCAGGTCTTATCTGTGGTTGAATGTTGCGCACATCATGAGCCTATCAACACCACTATCTGCAGTATTAACACCAAGCTATTAGCATCCACTTTTTTCCCTTGCCCCAACCCACACATAGAAACTTAGAACCACCAGAACCACCAAACGGCTTGCCTGTTTGCTAGTTAAACTTTTTTGCGCTTTCAAATATATTTTAGCTTCTTCTGAAGTCTTCAGGCTGCCATTCCATGATTAGTCATCATTTCACAATGTAAAAACAGTCTACGGTAAAATTTACCTTGGTATTTCGTGTTGCTTGAATATACTAAAACTAGTGATTAATCAGAAAGAATCTTCAAATGACCCTGTCAATAGCGATATCTGATTTTTAGGTCACTTAAATTCCCCTATTCCTGACACTGTGTACTCTAAATATAATGATTTATTAAGCTAATGAATAAGGATGGATTACATCCTGTCGATTTTGGTGTTAAATAAACCTGTGAAAGGAAATGCTTTGTGTTTTATTAATGCTGTTGTTAATGCTGCTGGTGTTGGGTGGCCTGCTCACTTCAAAGCATGTGGGCCTCTTACAATACAGCTGTGACCATCTGCAGCTCTACCCAGACCCTGTACTGGGGAACAACAATGTGATTATGGAGGTGCAGGCAGCTCAAATATAATTTACTTCTGACATGGTCCAGAAGGAACACCTGACTTAGTTGTTGGCCATATGTTGTTTTGAAAAGGATGGAAGTCTGGCCATGTTCAAGCAAACATATTTCTATTAAATACATACAGTGAAACTGGAATACAGAGGCTGTTTCTTTGACACAGGGAAAGGAGGTTTGAAACCTGTTTCTGTGTGACTAACCTAGAGAGAAAAGGTTTTGTACTGAGAATGCACAATGTGGAAGTTCCCAAATCTAAAATTAGTCTAGAACTTAACCTTAATAGTAGGGTTAGAGCAATATATCAGTTTGTTGATATTGATATATCAGGCCAATATTGGCATTTTATTCATTCAGTCAGTCAGTCAGTCAGTGTCATCCACTTCCGATGTGATGGGTATGATGCAGTTTGATTCATACTTATTGTTTAATATTACACTGGTTGACCATAAACTATAAAAGTTATTCTAATTGAACATTTTGATGGGAATCCAAACAAATGTCAGTGTCAGTTTTGGCCCTCACAAACCAATATCAGTGAAACCCTACTTTACCCAGGAACTAAATGTTGCAATCTTGCGTCTCCCCGCTCCAGCAACCTCACAGCATCGTCCAGCGCCGCCTCCTGGAGGGCAACATCACGCGGCTGCGAGGGGAGGCCCGGGACCCCAGCGGCAGGGTGCGCTCCCCGCTGGCCGACAACAAGGATGGAGCCGCCGACGCCGAGGAGAGGAGTGAGAGCACAGCCGACGACTCCACGGAGGAGAGGGAGTCCCCGGAGGAAAGCGAAAGGAGCCTGCGGTCGGACGAGGAGGAGGACGACAGCAGCGAGGCCGGGGCCAGACCGACCGTCGAGAAGAGCGAGGGCACGGGGAGCCCGACCCCCCTCGCCGCCCTGCTCATTCAGTGCAAGGTACTGTACTGCATGGACATTCAATGGCTTGGCACAGGGGCAGACCTAGTGATTTGGGGGCCCTAGGCAAAGGCAAGCATGGGGCCCACCAAATCCCAACCCTCTCGCTTTTTAATCCATCCCTTCTATATATAAACTTCGGTAGCTTTGCTTATTTTATTTCTTTAACTTCTCTCTCAGCTACTGATGCAGTGGCAAAGAAAATGAGCTTAAAGTCAATTGGCAAAATCTCATTAGTTGTACAGCCCACTATAGCCTGACTGAGTAGGGGGGTGGCCATGACTCACGATTAAAATTATTTATTGTAACAAAAAGAGGGTTTTTCAATAAGTAAATTTCTTTTAAATTGGTTAAAAATAAGTTTACATTAGTTCTATTCTTGTCTTGGCCCTCTGCCTGCTGGGGCCCCAAGGCCGTCACCTACCTTTGCCTAATGGTATGGCCGCCCCTGGCTTGGCACTTTCAACTGTTGTATAAAAACCCAAACAAGAGACGAAGAGAAGACAGACCCATTATGCTCCCAGTGACTCATCACTTATTCTCTTCTCTTATAACACTTTCAAAACTCGTCAGGCCTTAATGGCTGTCTGGTAGGATCAAAAGAAGATACGTAATGGTGACTGAAAGTGTTGAATCCAAGGAGGAAATATCCTTGGGCTAACGATAGAGATGGCAGGATGAGACAGATGTATCAACATCTTCTCTGGAACCATGGTGGATGTTGTAGAGTGGGACCATAGTCAACGTTAAAGAACCGCTTTACACGAGGCAACGGTGGCTTTAAAATCTATACAAAATGAAAACAAGGAAAGATAGCATCATTCTGCTCCCAATGACTCATCATTTATTTACTCTGTTGTCTTACTAGACTTTTGAAACTCATTAGGCCTTAATGACTGTCTGACAGTGAAAGGTTTCATTTGAAGTTGTTCTCCCCACGGGTCCCTGTCTCACATACAC
Organism: Centroberyx affinis; assembly: GCF_046629955.1. Classification (NCBI taxonomy): domain Eukaryota; kingdom Metazoa; phylum Chordata; class Actinopteri; order Beryciformes; family Berycidae; genus Centroberyx; species Centroberyx affinis. The sequence continues at coordinate 517,339 of NW_027278821.1, read as the reverse complement.
ACTTCCCACTCCGGTGACTAATAACAGAGTTCATACAAGACGCTCAAGCACTGACTCAGTCCTTCCCTGACAGAATCATAATATAGCCACCAGACGTAGGTTGCTACCTTGTATGTTTTTGGTGCTCAAAGTTGAACAACACAAAGTTGGTTCAAACAATGAAAGACTGAAGGGCTGCACATTAAAATATAGAAATGCTCCCATGCAAGTGTTGGTGTTGACTGGACTGGAGGTTAAAAAGTCAGACAACACCGATGGTCTGAAACATGCTACTTATTACTGTTATTTTCTTTCTTTACAGCACGTCTCCAACACTGTTTGTGCAAATACATTCATTCTTTCAACCTTTACCTGTTATATCTAACCAAAGGATGAAGAACTTGAAGAAATGTGTCTGATAGATTATGAACTTATCCAGGGGCTAAATACTTAATACATTGGCATTTTGGATTCTGATTGGGGAGAATTGCAGCCATGCGTGACACCTAAAGACAGAGCTATTTATCATCCTGTGAAAGAAATCAATACAATGATCAAACAGCTCCTATTCTCTATGGCCAGCCTAGTGTTTGAAGTATGTAGCGCAGCTTGTGTGTGTAAATTAGTGGTCCGTTTAAGATTTTCCAGTGGATTCAGCGTTTTTCCTTATTATTCGCTGTGCTTTGCTCCGTTTTTTCATCACCTTATTAAATGCAAAGTGCTCCTTAGTTACTCATTCCGGAGCTATTTTTAAACTTCAGGGAGAGAGGGGGATTTTTGCACTGCTGAGACTGAGACAAAGGAACAGGTTTGTGGGCCTGCTGATAAGCTTGTGTGCCTGTGGGGACAAAGGGGCTCAGCTCACCCCGTATAGAGTGTGTAGGATCAAAACAAGATATGCGGCTGAGTCACGGCGACCGAAAGTGTTTATTCCAAGGGAGAAAATATAATTTGGTCAAGTGGATAAGCTATGATTCACGAAGAGACGGCATTAAGAGACAGATGTATCGACATGTTCTCTGGGACAGGGTGGGTGTTGTTGTTAGATGTTAAAGAATCCCTTAACAAAGGGCAACAGTGGACTTCAGTAGACAGTTTAAAGTAAACTTTAAAGGGGCCTTACTGTAGGAATTCCCTGCATTTATACACATATATGATCAAAGATTTTTATAGAAAATATTGCTAAAATTTGATTTTGCTTGCTTAAAAATTAAGTCATTGCATTTTCAACAATCCAATCAGCCAATCGGCCAATCAGAGTCCAATATTTTGACTGTTCTGCCTGTGAGGACTTACTGTAAGTCTTCAAATTCATTCAATAAACTCATTATTTTAACTAAACTACATTTATCTGCAAAACATCAGTAAAAACATCATTCTTATCCGGAGCCATAGTATAGTTGAAAACAAAATCATGAAACTGAGTAATACAGGACCTTAAAGTAAGGTTGCTGGATTGTGTTTACATTTGATGATGGAAAAATGTCACATTTCCACACACAGTGTGACACACACTTGACAGTGTGGGGGTGGTGCCACCATATTGCTCATTTCACATACATGCAGAGCCCCCATATGCCGTGATTACATTTTTCATCCTTCCAGTGGGTTGTATTTTTTCATTTGTTTTCCCACTTGTGGACGGCTGGCATGACATCTGCTAAGTTAATGCTGAATGAGTTGCCACAGTGGGTAGAGAAGTACAACTTCATAAGAGGCCCATTACAGACAACAGTCACCATAAACCATTACAATCTGCTGCAATGCCTGCTTCCCCCCTTCCCTGTGAAACATGCCACTGTGACATGAAGTGGCCCGCAGGCAACAGAGCAACTGTGAGATGCAGAAGAAGAGAAATGTCATCAGAAATTAGGACAAGCTGCCTGTTAGCATGGCTGCTGTGAGAACATAGGCTGAGTGATGGGAAAATAAGGAAAAGCTGATGCACGATGTAATGTTACAGTTGGGTATAGCAAACATAAAAGACTAAGTCCTTGCCTCAGCAGTACTGTGTGTTCTAACTTGGCCAGATGAATCATGTGCCTGACTATAATTCACACTGTGCTTGAGTATGGTTTAATCTTCAGTGTGGAGTTGTTTGGCTGACTGATCAGTTAATCATCACACATGGATGATTGGGTTAATATTTCATGCTCTAGTGATATATTCAAGATAATACAAGTTCAGAGAGGACCTCAAGAATCAAGGTGCACTTCTCATATTGTGGAATCAGCACCTTAACGGAAAAGCCGTCAGCAATATGAGCTCAATAGATCAGCTAATAATCAAAAAACAACCTGTCACTGCGAGACTGAAGATTTTATGTGACATGTAATGGTGCACAGATTGACATTGTTGGTTTGCCATTAGCTTCATCTTTAACTAAATGACTGCTCAGCCAAGAGTCTGCATTATTTAACTGAAGAGTTGTGGTTTAACACTCCCTCGCTCCATCAGAGAATCAATACAAATCAAGTTACAAACACAAAATAACATTTGAAACTCTCACAAGAGCTGGTTGGGAAATACTTCCTAATAGACTACTCCGACGTTTGTTATGTTTGTTCAAACCGCAATAAAGCTGTTGCAACTTATTTGTTCAAAAGAAAACAGATCAATGGTTTTCTTCTTATGGCTCCCCGGCGCTGCATTTATGTGCTGTTGTGACTGGTTGTTTCCTCGCATGTGGCTGTGCTGAAGTGGAAAATCACATTGTGTTGTTTGTGATGCTAAAATCCCCTCTGTTTTCCCTACAGTGCTGTGAGACTGAAGTCAAGGCATCCATCAACACTGGCAGCCAACACAACCACATCTCCACCTCCTGCTGCCGGAGGCTGGGGTGAGAAAGACCTGTATTCTGCCGTGAACACACATATACACACACACAACCACACACAGTACATGCATGCATACACGCTACCTAATGGAAGCTAAAAACAATATAACAGTAAAAGAGTGGGATAAAATACATCACATGAAAGCAGGTCTATAAAAATAAGATGATACTGACTTCCAGCCAAAGCGCCTCAATTTGGTCATTATCTACTCACCCTCATGTCATATTTGCCTATTTTTGGGTGAACCATTCCTTTAAAATCAATTCTAAATCAGGTAACCAGTGAATAGATGTCATTTGTCTTAGGAAATCCTCACTGCTGCATTTCCTACAAGCTAGAGACATGAATGAGACATTTGACTGATGCCAGAATAAAGTACAGATGCCATTCAGCACAAAATGCCATATAAGTAACCGCATTTCAGAGAGATAGCCTTGTAAAATGCTTGCAACATGTTTTCTTCTTAACTATTAAGGCTATTATTGCATGTGTACGTGTATGTCTGTATGTGTGTGTGTGTGTGTGTGTGTGTGTGTGTGTGTGTGTGTGTATTATTAGACTGGTGCCTAGTCCGGACAGTTCACCATGTGGTCTGACCAGCTCAGTGACGGGTCTGCAGCTGCAGCTGGGCAGACAGCGGGTCCAATGTTCAGCCTATGTGAAAGGTAAGAATATCAGAATACGTTACAACAGTGCTGAGTGTTAGCAGCTAAAAAAGAACATTGTGTGAAATAGATTTAAATTAGAAGCAGTGCAAACAAAAGTGTCGGTGGTTTGGATTTCTTAGTTAAAAACTCAACGCTGACAGTAAGGCAACAAACAGTCAGGTGCTTATGAATGGTGTTGGTGATTTTACAATTGTGAAAATATCTGAACAGCAGAACACCAGCGTTTTGTTCACCCGCTGCGTTATGTCTGCGCAGATGCTCTAAAAGGTGATTTGTGTTGGGTATGTGCTTGTCTATGTACTTAGCATTCAGACAGTTCACCCAACCTTTTCCTATTAAAGCACCCAGGCAGAAACGACCATGAAATAAAAGAACAGCCAGATAGACAAGAATATATTAAAGTAATAATCCACAACATTTTCACATGAAGAAATGTCCATTTTGCTACTCTCTAACACAATAGTGATTCAACCTATATCCAGTTCTTGAAAGCTTTTACATTTGCTGTTCTAAACACCCAGAGTCTGGTAGTACAGGGAGTGATGTGTTTTACGTTTCCGGTTTGATTTTAATAAACAGAAGAAGAACTGCATGGTTAGCATGAGCAGTGATAGCCACCATGACTGAACAGACAGAGAAAAGAGCGCCACCTACAGAAACTCAAACTGCATCAACAGAAAATCCAAGGAGACAGATGTCACAGTACTGGACACACTGTTTGATTGACAGGTGATCTCTGGGAAGTTCAGTGCAGAAACACCACAGCAATGAGCGCTTGTTGATGTTGCCATAATCAAATAAACAAGTATCTCATAGATTACCACTTTGACTTCTTAAAATGATAATCCCCAAGATTCTTGTTTTTCTTGATTTTGTCTTAATGATTATTGCTTTGGTGATTTGCACTCAATGTTGGGCCCAACATAATAGTAATGATGATAGTAAAACCAACCAGTCCAAAAGAAAAAGAGCCACATCTGCTTCGCTCCTCATCGTCCCTTCTCATCTTGGAGTGCTTTTCATCTTAAGAAGGCAATGATGTTGACTCTAGTTTTGGCTCAGAGAACATCTTTCCTTTATAGCACGCTTTCCTTGAAAGAGGGACTCCCTCATAGGTGTTTAAAGCAGCAAATATAATGCGGTTTGAAATTCAGTTTCTTTGTTTCCTATCTCTCTCCCTGCTCTCTTTTCTCCTTCAGAGGATGAAGCGTTTGAGCTGTGCCTGGGTCTCCAGACTCTGTTGGAACTCAAAGTAAGATCCTCATTAGCTTTGCAAATATTTTGTGTGCCTTATCATGTGCTTTCGAATGTGTGCTTATCAAAGAACAAGCTCCCCCCAAATTTCCCCACTGAGTTCGAACTTGAAAAGTGGCTTTAAATAAGCAAAGACAGAGGTCAGATACAAAAAGGGATGTATCTGGTAACATCTCACAGATTAGGAGAAAGGCTGGGTATTGTTATTTTAGTGGTATGGCTGTGTGCTCTGCCCACTGTGCAGGTGAAGCCTAGATAAGACAGAATGTAGGTCAGTTCAGCACCTCAGTGATGCAGGATTCTGAATCTGCACATTTCAAAAATACAATTCAAATTCACGAAAAAGCCTGTGTGACAAACTGAAGAAAGCGCTCTCTCTTTTCTGAGAGAAGAGAAAAGACTAATAGGAGAAAGAAAGAAATCCAGGATTAGAGAAGTGCTGCATCTGGTTGACATCTTCCCAAAAATCTAATTAGAGTGGTACTTGAGGGTACGAGGGGAACATGATCTATAATTATGTAAAGCAGCCCTCAAGGACTTTGTAATATAAGACTCAATTTCCTTCCAAGCACCCCACTGCATCCAGTTGTCTCTGCAAAATTTCATCTTGTAATTCAGTTTGATCTGAGCCAAAAACTCTCCTAAGTCTTCTTGAAATGTTGCTTCAATGAGGGACTGCAAGCTAACTCATTACTGCTCTTCCCTACTGGAGAACTCCTCAGAGAGTCTATAGCCAGCAGCTATATGTAGAAGGTTACATCTGTCAGCTTTTGGAACAGAAGCAAAATGTCTAGTTACTTGGCCGTTCAGCTGATATAATGCTCAGTCTCGGTGGAGCTGGGTGTTTATACCCGGTGAAAAACAGACAAATAAGGACTCCAGTGAACCATGCAGAGATTGTGTCCACAAATGCTTTTGCACTCAGGCAAATATAACATTGCACCAGCAGCAGTTTGTGAAGTCTGTGTGGAAAAAAATGTTAGCTAGAGATAGCTGATTATTTGGTAGTAGCGGGAAGGGCAAGTACGATAAGCATTGTCTTTATGTGATGAACTTTAGAGTGATAGGGTCATCGATATCATTTTTAAACTCATGCAAAGCGCCATATTACTGTAGGCAAACAGAATTGAGAAGCCATTACGGACATTAGGCTTCATGAAGTGGAATCTGGAGCCTGAGGGAGAAGGAAATTTCCTCCATTATGATAAACGCAAAAATTAAGAACACAAGACCAGAGGGCCGAGCCAAGCGGGTGAAATTTGGTTATGCAGAGGAATAATTCGTTATGTGTCTCCACGCAGTGCTGCTTGGACCTGAGCAGTCGGGTCCTGAAGCTGCAGGGCTGTGGCGAGGAGCTGCCCTTCCTGAAGCCGCCGTCCGACAGCCAGTGCCACCACGACACCAACGAGAACCTGTGAGCCCGACCCGAGGGGCGGCGACCACGTCCTCGCACCCCCCCCCCCCGCTCTCGACCCGCCGCGGCGACGCTGACGCCACGCGGCTCGTGTCTGGACTGTCCGATCACAGTGCCTCGCACTGCCAGAACGTGGATGAGCGTCCGCCGCCGCCGTTCTTCAGTTTACATCATTGTGTTTGTAGAATTAAGACATTCACCATGATTATCTCCCATATTAAATTAGCCTAGTTTACGGAGCGGATGGAAGCCAATTATAGGGAGAGCCCGATCTCTCTGAATCTGATCGTTCTTCATGATTATATTCGAACCAATTCTCCTGCTGAGCTGCAAGAGTGCACCGATGCTCATTATCAAAAGGGCAAAACCGTGATTATCATTTGAAATGAACATAATATTTTGTGATTTGGCTGTACGAAATAACTTCGAATCATCGAGTAAATGACAAAACCTTTAATTGTAGTTTTACATCAGTTCAGCGTTGTGGTTAAGAATTGATATGACTTGTGCTCAGGAAGCCTTTTCAAGTATGTTTAAAGGAAATTGTGAAAAGTTTTTTGAGGTCTTATATAACTCTGTGTCAATCAGGCCACCTTGTTAAGAGACAGCGTATGGATTCCCATCTAGAACTTTGGAAGAGACGTGAGGAGAATACCACTATTTCTGAACTAGCCATGTAAAGCCCCTTCTCTTCTCTCCTGCTCTTTTGTTGCAGTTCAATTTCCAAACCAGGAGCACACTCCTGACTGTCACGTTGGCCTCGATTGAAATTAGTTCTCCATAATTCCTTTCTAATGTTAAAATAGACTTCAGGCCAGCCTAACACATTTGAGTCAGACTCAACAACAAAAATATCAAAACATTCCATCTGCATGACTTTGTAAAGTTCTGCTTTTGTATAAGTCTGCATGTTTGTGTAATTGTCTGATTGTGTCACATTGAAAGTGTGTATGTCTGAAGGGACTGTGTGTGTGTGTGTGTGTGTGTGTGTCTGTGTGTGCTTGCGTGTGTGTGTGTGTGTGTGTGTGTTGGAGTCAAAGCGGGGCTTTTCTGCTTTGATATGGCTAGTGTTTCACATGGGAAAACGAGGAATAGGTCCTATCTCCACAACCAGTCCACCAAGCCCCGGTCAGAACAAGCTGCCAAAAGCCGACCCCAGCTGCCTTCCCTGGCCTCTTTCAGGAGTTTTTAATCACTAGGCTGAGGCTGCATTCTGTGCCAAGGCCCTCCATGTTTGGTTAAGCATCTTTCTAGCTTCCTCTTTATTCAGAAGACCAGTCTTCTTTGTATATTTTCCCCTCTTGTGCCACCCTTTTGCTGATGTTATTCACTTTGATGCGTCATGTTTGCTGATTTGGTCTTTTATGAAGCGCTGACACGGACTCAGTGGGCACTAGCCTGTTCCAAGAGAACGAAAAGAGCTACTATATCCTCCCCACTGCAGTGCCACCTGGCTCTCTTGTCTCTATGTGTTTTCATAGTGTGGAGAATCAAGGAATGCCTCAGATGTGCTTGCGAAAAAAGCCATCGCGCTCTGCTTTAACAGCACCTGGGCTGTGCCGTGCTTTTGACTGTGCTACAGTATCCATCTGGCCTCTCTGCAGAGGTCGTCCACGCATAGATTGGCAATGTTTTGTTCCTCTTTGATGTAGTAGTGAACTTCCTACGGTGTGTGAGGGGAATCGATGTATGAAAGAAATTTATTTTTGGTGTTTTTCTTCTTCTGAAACAGTATTTTCTCTGCCTATTAAAAAAAATATGTATTCTGGCTAGCTCTGTTCATATGTGTTCGTCATTTCAATATTTATTGGCACAGCATGGAGGAGTGATGGTTCTATTTCGGCACCAGAGCGAGATTACGTGAAAGGGCAGCCGTTTAATATCTCAAACCGCTTGCTGTCTGACTAATGTGAATCCCCCGGCTGGCTGAGGAGGGAAGGTGGGAGGGTTTTTTGCGACAGAACTGCTGGAGCAGCCGCATCCTTGTTTTATCAGTCCACTTGTAGGCTCCCATTGATTCCCATGGCCCGGACTAGCAAAACACCCCCGTCTGTGCCCTTCACTGGTACACTGCTATATAAAGACCTTCGTCATGTCAGCGCAGAGAAAGCAGATGTTCCCACAGCACCAGGGGGCTTGGAGGTTGACCCTCTCTCCCCTCCCACTAATAGCATTCACACAGACACACGCTTATACATACATGTCCTTCCCCTCTCCCTCCCCCCTGACATATAGCATTCACCCACACACAGTATTCCACAGCCCACCCACCTTAGAGGGGCACAGCTAATAAAATGTCTAACAAAATCAGCACGTAGATGTCACAGCAAAATAAAACGTCCACTGCCATTATTTTTTTGTTCGGGGAAACATCTTCGTCATTCGTCGTGCGGTTTCGTTCCCGGGTAGAGACGGCTGCTTTCTCGCAAAAACTGAAAACCTGTTTTCGTCTCATCAGAACTGTCAAGCGATGGCTTTTCTGTAATCAGGCTCCCTGTGACAACTCCTTGGCCCAGTGAGCCTGGAAATGCAGAGATAGAGCAGCGCAGGAACAGTAAATTACAACAAACCTCGTTACAGAAAGGTCCCCCCCCCCCCCCTATCTAACCCCGCTACCCCCCTCCCCTCCCTCCTTTTGAGTCACTCTGCAGGCCACATCCTGTCGAGGCCCTAGCAGGTAACACTTCTGGTAGAAATGTACCATTTGACAGGTACTCTTACAGGAAACGCAATATAGTGGTACTTTCCTTTTGTATCGTCATCTCGAGATGAGTGACTAACAGATTTCTTGTCTTGAAACCACAGACTGATCACTTGCGACAATGCTGGTCATAAAATGAATACACTAGTGAAGGATATTTTGTCCTTTTGACCTTGAAACTGAGCTCAAGGTAGTAGCGAATGCTGGATTCTCTCAGCAGCAGCACTAGCAGCACATCCTCCCATATGTACAGACTCTTCTCACTTAGAGGACACAGTTTTATCTCGATTGGAGAACGCAGCAGGGGGGGGCACACTCATCTGCAGGAGAGAATGACTAATATAAATCTCCACCCACAGCACTAAATACACATAGAGAGACATAATAATCTCCCTGAGCTTTCAGTACCCATGAGAAATGAGACTCTCTCTCAGGTTACACAGGCACTGCAGACCTGTGCTGCCTCGGTGCTTAGCCGGCCATGTAATTGTCTTTATGGATAATTATAGGCAGGCAAAGGTCAGATTGTAGGACCAGAACATGGGAATGTCCTAATAGATACAATATACCAACTACTTATCGTATGAGTTATAGTTACTATAACTCACTATGGCTCTAGGTATATCATGCACTTCCAACAGTAACTACGGAGTCATAATTGCTCAGATAACACAACTTAATATTAAGTGTCGTCTTTGGCTACCTGTTCCATATTGCATTGCAAAAAATATCCATCTTAACAAGCATTTAATGTAGTGGTAAGTTGTAAAATCTTAAAATATTAGTCGTAAAATCGTAATTTTTTCTTAAAACAAATGAAAGACAAAAGAAAATAAGCAGTCCGTAATCCAGAATAAAAAAGGTTAGAAACTCAACTCTAATAATAATTTTTCTATTTCAACTTGTTTCAATCATTTTCTTGACACATTAAGTGATCTGCCTCCTTCTATTTTGGTCCAACACCTGTTTCGGGCAATTAATGAAAGTGCATTTAAAACAAGTGGAATTATCTCAGCCCATTAGCAGAATTTTAAATATAAAAAATAATAAAAACAAGTTTTCAAGCCTGTACATGAGCCTAAATGACTTAAGATGGAACAGTGTTTTTTGGACCTACTCAGTCACACAGATTAGAGGCTGTGGTAGGCAGGTGCGAGATCAGATTTCCATTTCCTTGCAGGTAGACATGCTTTGTATTATGACTGACATGCTCCCTGTGCCTTTGCCACAGACTTTGGCTATAAACAGAGCCCACTCCTCCAGCCCATTCCCTCCCTGTCTGGATGTCATCCCACAGAAGAGATGATTTGTTTTGCTCGTCACCAGGAATTGCTTTCCGTCTTTCGCTTCCTCCTCTCTTTGTATCTACAGCGTCTCCCCCCTCTTTCTATCGCTCTCTCAATCTGGTGAAGAGATGATTCTGTCTCTTACACACGCAGCGCAGCCCCGCAGGCTCCGGTGGCGGGGTGGGAATGACCCGCCCGCCTTAACCCCTGCAACCGAGGGAGGGAACGCTGCGAGAATATTGATCAGACCAGGTCCTCCAGGATGATGCAGCTCCTACAGTATGCAGCATGCAAGACCAATGAGTGGGAGATCCTACAAGGCACTGAAAGCATCAAGGCTCCTGTCTGGAATGAATCATTCGTCATTGTAACCAACATGCTAACTGACAAACATGTATTATCACATGTTTAGGGAATAGGGATATGAAAAGTACAGCAGACAGCAAAAAAAGAGAACTTACTTCAAAAAGCACCCAATCCAGCTATAGCTTTACTCATTTCTATGGGGAAATGTTCATTTTCCCCTTGCTGTATATAAGTCCTGTGACATAATGATGTTGTTACACATCGACTTTGTTATTATGCATCTACTCATGAACTGTTACTCCCATTTTTTCCCTCGTGTAGAAAAATGTCTTGGGATTTATTCGATTATTCCTTTTCTATTCAGCTTTGCACCGGTGACCATAGATGCTCAAACTCAAAAGCAAGACACAGCTGGTTACAGGAAATGTATTCTATAAAAAAAACACACACAAAAACTACTGTGCTTAACCAAGCAACACCATGGGTCAGACTGAAATCCTCCCTGCCTCTACTGAGATAAAACTGGGGGCTATTAAAGTTGCCTCTTGTGTCGTTCATCCTGCATCTATCCCCCAATGGGGATGAGGGGATGATGAAACGGCGAGGTATTAAGCCTGATGCTGGCCAAATTCTGTGCTGTTAATCAGCGGTGTCAGTTCCCGGGAGTGGCTTTGAGCTGCTGAGATGGAGGCTGATGGAGCTGAGGCCCCCATTGGAGGGGCTCATGTCAGCTGGCACAGAGGCAAGTGAAAACCATGGAGAGATAGAACGTGATTACGGTGCAAAGATGAGCTTTTTCCTCATCCACAATAGTTCTGATACTGGGACGAGCGACCTCATCTAAAGCCCCGATCGATGTCCTTTCAAAGCCTGTGCATAATCATATTCACCTATTGAAGCCGGCTCAAAGCAGCCATCCCTGCCATCTCTGATTCATTGTATTCAAGGTGTATGAAAGGTATAAATGATTGGTGGCTCTGTGTGTGAATCAGCAGCCATTGCAGGCCTACTTCAACATGGGTCATATATTAACTCACAATAGCTGTATGTGGGTTGTCAGAAACTGTATTAAAACCATATTGAGCATCAGAATAGACACTTGTAAATCATACTGTTACTATGCATGATGGGAGATATTATGCATCCTCCAGTACTGTAGCTAGCTAGCCAGCTAGCCGATGCACCACAGACACTTATGTAGGTCTAACAAGTACAGATTTATAGAGATGATGTATAGCTCTTTCTGAATATGAGAAGAGGATTATGGGAGTTAATTGTGTGAAAATTAGCAGCTAAGGTGTGAAGATACCGAGTTAAAATTTCACAATATTACAACTTCTATGTTCTTATATTAATTAGACACTGCTTAATAAAAAGCAGAAGTGGTTTATAAAATCTAAGTTTTGTAAACCATGAACAAGTTTGATAGCAGGTAGCTTGTAGAGGGGTGAAGTGTCTCACCCTTATCTGACTAACATTAATTAGCCTGTAGGTGTGTCTATCTGTGCATACTAATCTAAGTGTGTAGGAAGCAGGAGCTCAAGTTGTTTGGCTGTGCAGTGTCATTTGTTCCTCCAGATGCAGAGCAGAGGAGGAACAGTCTCCGGTCTGTTGAGCCGTGGGTGTTCTTACTTTCTCACACAAGCGGCGTCACGACAGATTGGCCGACCGCCAACAGTGGTATATATTTTAAGAACTGCCGGGGACTGCCTTGACTACTGTGACCTGGCAGTGAAGGTTGCGGAGGGTGGGCGGATACACTGGATGCTCTGGGAGGGTGGCTGTCAGTTCATATTCTGCTCGACGAGGATTTTCTTCATTTTGAGCAGCTACTATTTCCTTCAGCAGATTAAGCCATCAAGACTTCCGATAAAGAAGTTTCCAAACCCTTTAATGTTGGATCAAGTCGTTATAATTCCTTCTCCATTCAATCCACTGCCGCTTTTGCATAAAGCCTAAGCTTAAATGTATTTATATTCATAATGAAATCTTGTTAGTCACTTATGCAATTCCTACACAGCTAGTGGTGAGTCACAGTAGGTAGCTGGGCTATAGGTAATATTATGGTGCAATAAATGATGCACAGCAATGTGTTTTCCATCAAGAGGCTACAGGAAGAAAAATGTTACATAATACATGTTCATGTATTATGAATAGGATGCCAGGCAGGCATGCAGCAGCCATTGCTGGGAGAGCGTGGAGCAAGCAGCCTTAAGGGAGTGTGGCAGTAGCCTATGCTGTCAGGTTATATAGGCTGAGGTCCCTGTGATGAGTTTATTACTCAGGAAAATGTCTCATCACAGTGGTCATTAAAGCCATGCTATAGTAGTCTCAACCTTTTTGGCTCGCAACCCCCATATACAAAGCAATGCCTCCTTGCAAAGGAGTAAATGCCAGAATGTTGAACTTTGACACCAAATGATGATTTTCTTTCCCCCTTTTCAGGCTAATTACTCATTAATTATTGGAAGAAGCCTAGATGCTGCCAATGTTCATCACTTCAGAAGAAAGAAGAAAGATTTTATATAGGATAGAGCCACAGCTACAGTAGTATGACACACATATCCTTTATGCCCCTAATAAAATATGCTCTGGTACCAGTGGCAAAACCCTTCTAACCCCTTAGAGGACTGATAACAAAAACAGAGTAACCTCGCTACATGCATCCCACTGTAACAATAACAAGCTCTCTCTAGAGGTAAGATCCCCATTGACCCAACTTCCAGAGGGCAATGTAGCTGGCCAAAAGGCAAATGTGGGCTTTTACTGGATAGTTAGTACACTTATAAATACAAGAAATGACGTGGCTAAAATAAATGTGAAACTATCCATACACACACATAGACACAGATGGTCAGTTGGACACTGGCAAGGCCATTATCCTTGTGTGGTCATTTCCCAGGGTCAGATGTGTGCTGGATCCATATCTGAGATGTGTTTTACGTCCAGCCCGCCTGCATGGGGAAAACACCGGGGCAAAAGTCACAGTCACACAGGATTCATCACTCTAAGCCAGGCAGGACTTTGCATACCGAGGGGTTGACATTTTCTCAGGGAAACTGATGGCTGCTTTAAACCCTGGCGAGTCCAAACTAACAGACCTGGCTCTCGCTTGCTAAGCCCATTCATAACAGATAGGATCCATAAGAACAACGGCACAACACATGGCCCGCTTGACCATTAATGGTCATGAACATGAATTGTGTGAGCTTAGTGCACAGGAATGCTCACCACTTATAAGGACAAACAGGGCGGCCGGCCAGTGAATGTGTTGTTTTTGTGATGCAGCAGTAATTGCCATGAAAAACGAGGTGAAACGTTTACAAAGGAGAATGTCCACTTGTCAGAAACATAGTATTTCTGACTACTGCCAGATTAATATAGAATTATCCTAATGAATCATAACATGATGTAACCTACACTGAATGTACAAAATATTTGTGATACCTAATCTTTCATGAAATACACAGAGGTAAACATCTAGATAAATTTATCCCCTATTGATTTCGCTTATTAAATCTCTACCGCAATAAAATGGGCCCAGAAATTTAAGGTACATTGCCAATAGCTGTTGGTGTTTTAAGGTGGATTTTTTCTTTAAGCCTGATATAAACATGTGAAGGCAAACAAAACAAGGCAAAACAAGCTCATCTGTCAGGCTCTGAACGCAGGGACACTGTCTGTCCTGCAGGCAAAGCCTTCCCTTGGCACGTCTCTAAAGGGCAGAAACACAGGAGACATGAGAGGCTCTGGCCTACCGGGACACCTGAGCCTGCAGGCACACATACACAGAGACCCACACACACATACACCTCATTTATATTACATGAGAAATAGAGAGGCGGTTTACGCAGGTGGTTATAGGATCCTCCCATTGGGAACAGTGGGTGATTCCCGCAATAGTTCCAGCCTAGCCTAGCTGCAGACGCTCACACCCTGCAGGTGCTTCGCTGCATGCGGCTGACAAACAATACTACCGTCTTGGTGCCACACAGGTCTCATTATGTAACAAACGCTGTATTATGTAATATGACTGGCACTCCATATCTTCGAAGGATGCATTCTTAATAAACCAAGTGGCAGGGAAGAATCTGTCTCAAACACTGACAAATTTACTGGTGATCAAAAAAAAAAAGGCACTGCTGTTTGTTCGCTGAGCTCTATTCATCAGGCTGTCAGTGCCGTCTGACAGCAGCATTATGCCAAGCCCTCTATTGATCCTCCTCACGCAGAAATTCACATTCACAACAACCAGTGAAAATAGCAGGTTAAAAAATATAACATTTCCTCAGCATTGTCTCTCCTGCTCTCTTTCAGCCTTGTTAAAAGCAACCCAGGCGGATAGAATACCAATGACAGCGACTGCCGGTAGATCTGAGATTACAGCAGGTAGATGGCAGATTCGAAACCTGAACCTGACAGGTAACACAAATAACAAGGCCAACAACAGGAGAGACGGCGATTCAGTCTTTATTAACAGTGTATTATTTACATCGTTGACAGTCACGGGGAAACAGAGAACAAACAGCAATAAGTTAATGTGTGTCAGTGTGTTTCGTCTGTGCATCCTTGTAGAGTAAATCTGCCACCAATTCCCTCTGAGCTGCCGTGTCTTCAGCATCTGTGGGGAAAAAGCGCAAATGTGGCAATGACCTTTGACATGGGGCACTTAGTGTGTGAGCTGGCAAATCCTACTGAGGCTTCTCAACGAACAGCTGAAGCTTCTAATCTATGCTTAGTGGCTGAGTGGGAGCTCCAAAAAAAACAGATGAGTGCTAAATATATGACAAATTAGAAAAGAGATTGGGTAGGAGCTCCACTGCTCTCTTCCTTACCATTTGGAGGGAGCATTTCTCCGACTACCTGGGTAAGCAATGAAAATTGCCTTTGCCGCGCAGTAATGGCATGCATAATTTAGCCTGTCCTCGATGAAAGTGTGTTAAAAAGGGACATTTAATCAGAAGGAATTAAAAGAGGACACGGTGATTTGTGAACCTTACAATAAGCGTACAAATGGACAGCTGTAAAACAGTCTAATCCATATAGCACCCACTTAATTATCTTCTGTTTTGCAGTAAAAGCAGCGGTTTTGGTTGGCTGCACACGGTTTCCCAGGCTTGAGTGAAAAGGTCAGCGCGAAAAACAAAACCTGTCGTCACACAGCACTTCTTGCCTTGCAATACTTGGCTCCCTTATACTGTTGCTGCGCTGTGATGCCAGTACCTCACTCCGTGATACCAACACCTCACTCTGTGATACCAACACCTCACTCTGTGATACCAACACCTCATTCTCTACTGCCACAAAATCAGAAGCAACAATCACACTATCAAGCAGAGAGCTGATTTCATTTCCTTTCCCATTTTTACTTTTAGTGGTTGCTATTCAATGCATTTACAGATATTTTAGTATATATTTTTATAGTATATATTTTGCTTCATCGTTTTAGATGCTACTTTGGTTGTGTAAAGGATGGGCTGAGATTTGACTTGAATGTGGTTTGTGTAGAACCACTAAGACGCTGACAGCTAGTTTACAGTGTAAAACCCACGCCAGCAGGGTTACAGCCTCGCTATAAGCCGAAAATGGGTAACAGGGCAAAGCCAAACATCCCCTCCCCCTCCCCCACCCCTTCCAGATCAGACACATTTTTTCACTATTATAACTGCTCAGTTCTCTCTTCTCTTCCGCCATTCCCCTCTCCGCCTCTCTCTTTCCTCGTCCCTGGGCTTCCACATTAGTGATATTCCACAGTGGGTTAGGTAACGAGCCCATGAAATCATAGTCACGAGAAACACAACAGGCCCAGAGGTTGAATTATTAACACAAGCGGCAGGACGCTACGCTGGGCCACTGCTGGGGTTCAAAAATCAGCTGGAGCCTGCATTTTCAGCGCGGTCAGCCACTGATGCTGCTGCAAGTCCGGCTAATGTGTTTGTGTGTACGTGGATTTAATTATTTCCCTCGCTAAATAGTGCAGTCTGACATGAAGCGGTTGACTAGCTGGTCATCCATGCAGACCCAATACCGCGGCTCCATTTGTAGTCTGGTCAGATTCAGGCACCGTCTCTCGTCTACTGGAGTATATTATATGCTGGATCTAAAATGGGCAAATATCTGGTACAGACATGCCGTATATAAAAGGTACTGAGACACAGAGGCAGGATTAATGTTCTACCAAAGGACATTAACAAAGGAAGCTAACAGCATATTATCACTGTAGGCATGCATATTGATTAACCAAGTTATTGAGCTAGTAAAACATTGTGTTTTGTCAGGAGGATTTGTATTTGTATTTGGAAAACCCTTAGACAGCAGGGACACAACCCTCCTAAGATAGAGAGGGTAATATGTGAGAGAGAGAGAGAGAGTGAGGGTGAGAGTGAGAGTGAGAGTGAGGGTGAGAGTGAGAGTGAGAGTGAGAGTGAGAGAGTCTGTGAGTGTTATACCAGGCTTCAGAAGACTGTGCTTGTGGATTACAGCCCCTCTAAAAATACTTCAATCTTTTCAGCCCTTTTTTTTTTGACTGACAAGCTCCAGATTTACATACATTTCAATGGAGAGAGGACAGCAGTTTACTGTATATGAGTTTCTCCTCTGAACTCTTCCTATACAGAGCGCTGTGTGTGTGTATGTGTGTGTGTGTGTGGTGTGGGTAATTTGTTAAGGAGAGGGTGGACAATAGAGCTTTGCCAGCAAGAAGGATCTCTTTAACAGTGAGGTCTAGTGGGGGGGGGTATTCCACTAGTATTCCAGTCAGGGTCTGAGCGTTATGACTAACTGGTTGGCAAATCATTTGAATGCAAACAGTGACAGTTGGTCTCTAATCCGCTTATTACTTGCATTGCCAAACAAGATCAACAAACACCACACATGCCTGTTTGATTTTAAAAAGAGGAGGCTCTGATCTGAACAGAATCAGCCTTCTCATTGCTGACTCTGAGGTGTTACCTATATCGCATTAGCTTTCCTGAGTTTTTGGTTAAAACATTTTGTCTGGGACTAGGCTGGGATGATACACTGGAAATGATGTAAGAGCATAACTAGCTGCCTCGAGGTGTGCTGGTGTGGCGATCTCACCGACTCCCAGCTGCCTCAGCCGGCTCTTGAACTCGGGCCGCTCCTCCAGGACGCGCAGCAGGTTGGTGGGCTCCATGCGCTCCAGCTGCACCCTCCAGTAGACGTAGATCTTGTGGTTGAAGCTGACATACACCAGGCAGGGGCTGTTCTTGCCCTCCTTGCAGGTGTACTGCCCTGCACCGCAAAACCCACAATTCACACACAACTCAATATGGATACATCCTACCGTAAGATGGTTACAGTATGAACTATTCTTCGACTTGCAATTCAGCCACGTTGAAGTAATCCCATATATTAAAAGGCAATGTGTGGCATGCAGTGTTGTGATAGAACATGACATGTGCATCCCAATGAACACATCAGCAAACCCCTGTGGTGCCTGGCTGCTAATGTGTGGCAGAGCCAGCCTCCACACAAACAACAGAGAAACCTATCAAATGTGCCTTAATGATCACACAGAGCGGGCGGAGGGCGGAGGGAGGGCAGCTGACTGTTTCCACACGCGCTCCGTGGCTGCGAAGAAAATCAAACCCCAACAGGGTCTGAGGATGAAGTGAGGCAGATCAAACAGCCGCTCTTGTCGCTTTTTTGTAATCCACTTATTACTGTGCGTGTCATATTAGCTCTCTCAGAGAAGACGGGGCTTGTTCAAACACTGAAGGGAAGATTTGAGAGGACAAAGACACAAAGAGTAAACAGGAGGGAGAGCGATGACTGGATGAGACTGAAGCTCAATGTTGCCATCTACTGGTGTCATGAGCTGTGTGCATGTTTGGAATTCTAGACATGCACGGATTAATATCATCCAAAGTGTATGCAGGAGTGAAGCGTACAGGAGCAAATGACCTGACAGAAAAGCTGATTTGGGGCCAAATACAAGGTCTCTCACCTGCACAGAAGGCGTTGACATTCTCATCGAACTGGAACCGCACCACCATGCGGTTGTGGTCGATGATGTAGGTTTGACCGTCCCAGGCACATGCTACCACCTCTTCTCGGCCATCTCCCTGGAGGCAAACGCACACGCATACATGAGGCTCAAACCTAATGAAACTTCCCCACTTTAATGGAGGCATAAATACATAAACTCACAGTGACGTCCAGCTTCTGCAGGGCAAAGAGCTGGTGATCCACCTGGACCGACCACAGCAGCTGCTCCGAACTGTCCATCAGCTTCAGGGTTCCTTTGACATGCAAAGAGATGCAAGTGGAAAATGATGGTGCTGAATACTCCAAACAACAAACATAAGTAAACCTACACACTACTGCTGTGAGAAATAAAGAATAAATCAACAAATGGCACTTTTTAAAAAGTACTTTGTGAAGAGCACGCTGTATCACAGATGTTGGCATTGAATGGCTCCTCCAACAGAAGGAATGATTTAAGTGCAAGGTTTCTGTGATGGAGCTGGGTCTGACATTTCATCGGGAAAGAGTAACAATGAGATGGCAGAAATCCATCAGAACAACCAATATGAGTTCAAGGAAAGGGCATGGGCAGAGCAGAATGAAATGAAATAAACCCTCAGTTCAGCCCCGTCTCTACACCAAGACTTAGAAAATCAATGCTTCTCAGAGGAGTTCCCCACTGTAGTTTCCTTGCCAAATCATCACTGATTTTGCTGTCAGGGTTTTAAGAACATAGCTGAAATACAGCCAGTTTACAATTCTCTTACTGTTTCCTCTGCATTTCAATACACTCTAATGCTACAGTAATTGCTAAAGGCACGTCAAGGTGTCTAGAAGAGAGTGATTATGAGTGTGACTGGCAGCTGTGAATCTTCAGCGATGATAATCCCATTGGCTCCCCTCTTCTCTCTTAAATATTGATGGACTCTCCAGCTGCTCTGAGAGCTGTTAACCAGTATCAGCTCCTGGCAGGAAGGCACCTTACAGCGGCTAATGGCCACCTTCACATGCTGTGGGATTTAGCACTCCACCTCTGGTGCTCATTACGTATTATTACCACTAATGTAGCAAGGGGATCACAAGTTGTAGAGCTCTCACTAACTTGCATTACATGTTATACAAATATGTAGCAATGTCGATTTAGATTAATCATTACACATCCTCGTGTGTGAAGAGATTGTTTGAATGCATTCAACATTTCTGACTCACCATCTAGAGTGCAGAGGGCAAACAGGCCACATTTAGAAGATTCATCTTTTGAGCCTATGGAGAAAAAGATATCATCAGTCAAAATGTATCAACAAAATCTTTGAGTCCAGATTATGGTTAGACCTTTATTTGTGTAATATAACATATGAGTTATTCATAAAAAGTGTGGTCAATTCTAGGGTAAACCAATCCACTAACTGGTACATGGTTCACATCGTTTGGTACCTCTGCTTATGCTGCCAATGAGATGAGTGGAGACGTTCTTGTTGTGTATCCGCCCAGTGGTCAGGTGGAGAATTACATCTCTGGAAGGCCCCTCACTGAGAGAAACATCACATCACATGATTAAAATAACAATCTTTTCTGACACTTTGAGGCCAAAGCACAGTTGCACTATGTGTAAAATGACTCTATCATGACGATGTGTACCTCCCAGGAGTGGCGGGGGCCTCTTCTGCAGATCCAGGGCCGGTGGAGCCCTGCTGTGTCCAGGAGCACAGCAGGATAGCGTAGCCGCAGCCTGGCTGGGACACCATCAGCTCTGGTAAACCCTCCGGACCTGGGTTCACTGACAGACTGTCCACCTGCACCAGGGACATCATCACACACTGGGGTTTGATTGTGTGGAATAAGTCAATAAGCTTGTGCGCATTGTGACTACCACAGCCTTCATCAGGGTGATGTTGGTAATGTTATCCAGCATTTTCAACCTCCATCTATTTCTGCTGTGATTAAAGTGGATTCTGGTGTGTGTGAAACATAATTATGCATCTGCTCACGGCTCAAATTGATGTGGTAAGAGGAACGCGTGTTGAACTGACAGCCTACAGTACCTGTCCCTCCAGAAGCCATTTCTTGAGCAGGACCAGCTGTCCAGATCCCAGATCTGAAGCCTCAGAGTTCTCCTCCCAGCGGAAAGCTCGCACCACACGGTCTGTGTATCCCACCACCAGCTCACTGCGGCCATCACCATCTGCATGAACGCACACACTCAGCTAAAATCACCAGAACATAGGGCTGGGCGATATGGTTCAAATCAATATCATGATAATCATAAGGATTTTTCTCGATATCAATATATATCACGATATGGTTCATGTATGCAAAATCACATAAATAATCAAATTAATGTTCATCTCATTGAACTGAATGGTAAAGTTAGTCAAACAAAACTGAAATTTTCAAATAATATTCCTACCATACCTCATTTTATCAGAGTTTTTATGTAAAATTTGCTTGTCATCATCAATTTAGACAGCAGAAATTTATGTCACGATCAAAATATCTTCATATCATCACGATATGATTCCACTGAAAGACGATAAACGATAATACTGAATTATCGCCCAGCCCTACCAGAACAATTGACTGGATCTAAACATAATGTATAGTAATGATGAATTTACCAATATCACTAATGAGGATGACTTTGGTGTTGGCAGGAATGTGCTGGGTGAAGCAGGGCTTCTGGTCGTCGGAGAACAGGCCTTCATGCTGGCTGGATGAATCTGCCTTGCCTGCAGCAGCTGCTGTCAGGTCAAACAGGTGGAACCAGCCCTCTGCACCCACAGCTACCACAAAGTTCTGACAAGCAGGAAAACACAGGAAATTAATATTCCAACAACACCAAGATATTCATAATATGCGTTAGTGTCTGTTAGGCTTTCATGAACTCACCCTCCCTTTGTTGCAGACGTCTCCAACTGCAACACAGGTCAGCTGGGACACCAAGACAAATTACAAATGAGTAAGGAAAACATATTCACTGTGTACAATCATCAACCTTTTTCCACTCCTCTGGCTACTGTACTGACCATGCCCACACAGGTTCTTGTGATCCAGGGTTTGGAGTCATCATTCTTGTATATAAGCAGCTTTCCACTGGTGTCACCCACAACCAGCTCGTTCAGCTACAATGAGCGGAGACAGAAAGCACGTTTGAGAAGTGTTGGATAGTATTCTAGCTTACTAGAAATGCAGTACACGACAACAAGTAGGAAAGCAACTAGTTAGCCCCAATACGTGCCGTTATTTCTTGTATGGAGAGTAAGTTACGCCAAACTCCATTCACAAACCTCACAGTTTAACGTTGTCTTGCTGTTTCGCAGAGATGCATACCTGGCAGAATGTATTTTGTGAACTTTTACCAATTATTAGGGTCTTCTGGCAATTTCGGCATATAGATAATCCACCAAACAGTGCTTTATTATAAAAAAAAATATCTCAACTTTTAGAATTGGTTCACGCAGCTCGCTACCGCTTGCCACTGTGTATTATGGGGAAGATTGCGGGAACAACAGGGGAAACCAATTCTAACAGTTTATGTTTTTTTATTAAGTAGCCTAAGTGTTGCTTGGTCATGAGATAACGGCACATATCGTATTGTGAATACATCAGCCCAAAAGCCAACAATTACCTTACCAAGTCATTGTCTGCATCTCCGAGGCAAATTGCATGAGGAAACAGAGTTCCTGTGAAATCCAGGCTGACACGCTGCACATAATTCAGGGACCGCATAGCTACTGAGATTTAAAACCGCTAAATGTAGTCACCTATACATTTGGATAACAGCTCCCATTAGCCACGGTTGTTGATAAGCTGATAGTTCTCCATGTCAGAGAAGATAAAGTTTGCTGAACTTGCGCAGCGCTGTCGTCACTTGCCAGCTTTCTAAAAGCTTCTTTGCTACATTACTTAAAAGTCCAAAATTTTATGTTCCAAACAGATAGACATTTGCTAAATTAGTTGGCCCTAAAGAAACAAGACTCATCAGATTGTAGAGAACATGGTTCTTTTTCCTGATAAACAAAAACACGTGACGTGAAAAGTACGGAAGCTCAGTCTAGACAAGGTCTGTTTATCTTTTCGCATTATGAAATGGCCTCTACAACAATGTAGTGTGGCTCATTTTGATTTGTTAGTGTACGAAGGCCAGATAAGCAATAACCTGTAGGTTAGGAGTACACTCTGGCTGTAAGTTAGGGCAACTGAGCGATATGGAACCGTCTGACATTACAGGTTTGATTGAGGCAATTATATGGCATCTCAAATAAATCAGCGGGGAAATAGCGCCATCAAGTGGTAGCAAAGTGTAGGTGTAGACAAACGCACACACCTTTACTGTCAGCGCTGTGTCGCCGCTCTCCTCTAGAGGGCGATACTATCACAACTTTTCATTTCACTCAGGCTTATCCGGCAGGATAATAACAGGCAAGAAGGACTTGATGTTTATCGTGATCACTACTCCCTTTGCATTCTGATAGGCTTTATGTTTATCGATCAAAACCATTCTCACGAAAAAATAAAACAAAACAGTAATCCTTTAATATAATTATAACAGCCTACAAAACAAATATCACAGAAAGTCCCTATAGGAATATTACAGGAATATTATAGGATATACAAATAACAAAGTGCGACAAGGTCACTGTAAACTGCACAGAGTACCACAGACACACTTTAAATCACGAAGGGAATATAGCAATACAGGGTAGGCCTATACGCTTTTCGCAGCCAGCCGTTCCAGCCTTCACTCTTTCAAACTTGGCCTAACCAGGCCAAGTTGCAACTTAGACTCCTGACAGAGTTTGTGTTGAACCCTGGACGCTCCCCCTCCGTTTTGTTTTTGTGCTGATATCTTTTCAGTTATAATGATGCACAATTCCACTGCAATAAGTAGGCTACAAACCAAAACCTGATCTATAATTCGATGAGTACAACAAAATTTACTTTATTAGACACTTTCACTGATTCACCCAAATGTCTAATTCTCTTAACGTTGCCTTTCCCTTTGCTTTGCATTTAACTAACTTTTTGCACAGATGTTTTTGAAAATTCTGTTAACTTGCAAGGGGAGCTGCGTTAAAATAGTCTTAGCCTAAACCTTAGTCTTTTGAACATTTTCTGTCCATTGCCTTAGATAGAATAACGCACCTGCAGAAAATAAACAATAGCCACTCTGTAAGTAAACCAATTTATTTTTAATAGCTCACAAATTGGAAGATAATCCTTTACATCACACACGGGGATTATAACGGGTGCTTACGAGTTTTTTTGTTTTTATTATCTCCCAGCGAACTCCATAAAAAAAAAGAGAAAGAGAAAAAGATAGAAAGCGGTTGAATGGGAACTCGGGCGCCCAGATGTCATATTAATTATTACACTTAGCTATGACTGGAAACCCCCTCAAGTAAAGTGAGCGCCCTCCCTGCCTCTGGAAGAGCGCAGCAGAGAGAAAGTCTTTACAAAGCGCTAATTGGACTCTGGAAGCGCACTGACAGGGCATGGATAGGTTTCAGAAAGCCTGGCGATGGCAAAGGGCTGCAGGGGGAGGCTGAATAGAACCCACGCTTCTTTTCTAAACTCTCTTGCTGGGCTCCAAAAAAAAAAAAAAGAAAAAAGAAAAAAGGGGGGAGGAAAATAAAAGAAAAAGTATTGGTGGGGGTTGGGGGGTTCCTCAATGCAAGCTTGATTTTGAATGCCGCTGCCAACGCAGAAAAAATTGCACAGTTTATTACAACGACCCCTCCTGGACAGCATGCACGCGCCTACACACGCACGCGCACATATATATAGGCTACATATGTGTAAAGAGAGAGAAAGAGGGAGAAATTCATTGGGTGCCCTGCACACGCACGCACACACACACACACACACAGAAAGACAGAGAAATCAACTGCGCGTGCACACACAAATCATTACACATCACACACACAGAAAGTACAAACACACACACACACACACACACACACAGAGAGAGAGAGAGAGAGAGAGAGAGAGAGAGAGTAATTCATTGCGCAGCGTATTACGGGCTTGGTTTTGTTCCGAGTGAAAGACATGTTTTATTATGCTCACTTTTCAAAGAAACAATAATCGACGGGATACACCGCGCCGAGGCTACTGTAACCATATCGGGTGTATCAAATCATACACAAAGCCTCCTCCGAACGCTTCTTAGGGCCCCTCCGCACATTGCAGCCCTCCGTTCCGCCTCTGCGATGCCGATGATCTGCTCTAATGAAAGTGGAAAATTCTCCCCTGCCGCACAATGGTCCCTCAAATGAGAAGCATTGAGACGCGTCTGTAGTGTTAACAATAAACTCGACTATATTTGAGACATCCAAGAGTAAACGCGGACCCTAAAGTAGGGTAACTCAAGTAGGCTAACTGAGTTTTACGCAGAACCCAGCAGATATACTCCAATTTACTAATACATCTGGATGGTTCGCTTTGCAGAGAGAGCTGTCTTTCAGCACCACACTTTGGTCGAGAAGACACGCTGGGGAAATAATAATAATAATAATAATAATAAAGAAAAAAAGGGGAAAAAATAATTTCTCGTTTAAAATAATGAACGTCTTATTTTCCATTCCTTCCATTCTCCAAATAATACGCCATAGCCAAATTACCCACAGAATTGGATACTGTAATAGTGGAAGTTTTTTTTTTTCCAACGTGAAACTCGTAACTAATCCATCATCTGTTCTCTGAAATCTGTTACAGCAGAAACACTTTCATTTCTTTCAAATACAGAGATAACTACTCTGATGACGCGCCTTTGGTTTCACTTGTTGAACGGAGAGTTTTAAACTGAATGTGTGAACTCATTTCCTTTCATCGGCCACTCTCAATAACGTCAATTCAGTAAAACCCCAAGTGGGTGAGAACTCCATACTTCAAATATCATACCACCATAATTTTATAACGTTTGTATAAATAGGGGACACAAAGTGAACTGACTGATGACTGACAAGCTATTATCATTTGGTCAATTAGATACATTTTTAAGATATGGCTTCAAAATAGACTTTTGGCTAGTTTTTCTTGGTCTTTCCTCTCCGTTATACCTAATGGTAAAAACTACATGAACATATTTGGACTGCTTACTTTGCCAAACCCAATTAAATTCCCTGCACTCTTTAAGTTGTGTAATTTTGAACACAAGCCTGGTTTGGGACAACACGAACTTGTGTTACTTTTCAACCCATTTGTTAATGTCAACACATATTGAATGTTGTTAACATATCGTATGTTGAAAAGTAACAGAATGCGTGCTGTCCCAAACCGGGCACGCGGCTGTGTTGAAATCAACCGTCCTTTTTAGTGTGCCATACCTAATTGACGCCCATGATAGAAAAAAGAAAAAAAACTCACCAGTGACTGTTTGTTTAGTGCTTGAAGTGGCACGCGTCCGGCGCGCGCAACGCACCGGCACCGGAGCAGGAGCCCAAGGTGAACCCACGCGACAGGAGGGCGTGGCCAGCCCCCCATCCAAACGTATTGAAAAGCAGTAGTGGCTTTCCTCGAGGACTCAGTGCAGCTTTGAGGAGCGCGCGAGGCAGCAGCCCAGCGGACTGCCCCCATTGAAACGAGGCTGAAGTGCGCGTGAAGCGGCCACACCACGTGAACGGCACGAGCGGGACGCACCGCTAACCTAGGCTATACAACTCCTCCAGACTTGGTGATTCTCTATAAGTTTGTTTTTTCCTGGGAATGGACATCACCGCCAAGATGGAAATTAATGTCAGCCAGCAGCAGCTGATGCCGCCCGCCTGTTTCTTTGCCGCCGCAGCGGCGCAGAGCATCCAGCTGAGCCCGTCCGACAGCAGCCAGGGCAGCGGCAAGTCGGCGTCCAAGCAGCCTAAGAGGCAGCGCTCCTCCTCGCCGGAGCTGCTGCGGTGCAAGCGGCGGCTGAACTTTGCGGGCTTCGGCTACACTCTGCCGCAGCAGCAGCCGCACGCCGTGGCCCGGCGGAACGAGAGGGAGCGCAATCGGGTGAAGCTAGTCAACAACGGGTTCGCCACCCTGCGGGAGCACGTCCCCAACGGCGCCGCCAACAAGAAGATGAGCAAAGTGGAGACGCTGCGCTCGGCCGTGGAGTACATCCGCGCGCTGCAGCAGCTCCTGGACGAGCACGACGCGGTGAGCGCGGCGTTTCAGTCCGGCGTCCTGTCGCCCACCATCTCGCAGGGATACTCCGCTGACATGAACTCCATGGCAGGCTCTCCGGTGTCGTCCTACTCCTCCGACGAGGGCTCATACGACCCCCTCAGTCCCGAGGAGCAGGAGCTGCTAGACTTCACCAACTGGTTCTGAGCATCTATGTGGTAAGAAACACTATACTGCTGTCCAAGTCACCATCATACACTGTTATCCATCATTGAGGCTGAACAACTTGAACCGTGGCTTAACTCTTCTTTTTCTTCTTCTTCTCACAGAAATATGGATCAACTCCATTTCTACTGTTATCGCGCGCTTGGGATGGTCCCGGGAGGAGGCTGGCTGTCCTCAAGAACAAGATGCACTGTATACGCGTTTTGGTCCGGTGTCCTCGCAGCCCGGGCCGCCCAGACAGACAGACAGACACGGCCTTGCATCCTGAGAACTTCGGGAAAATCAGGCCAGAGATCAGCGCCAAAGGACTAAGGAAGACGGGTCTCCTGACAGCGTGGGAATCCAAGCTTCCGTGCATTTGCCCATGAAAAACAAACAAAAAACCCTAAAGTGAATTCATGCTCAACCGCAGCACATAAAAAACATTATTTAAAACGTTGCTCTTCAACTATGCTAAATCCAATCAAAGAACACCAACCCTTTGATAAACCTCTGAGACGTTTAATTCAGAAAAATGCTTCCAAGTCGCGGATTTATTCTATAAAATTCTATATCAAACACTTTTTTTGAAATATATTAAGATATTTTTGTATGTAAGAGATTTATAGATGTTTTGTACACATCCTTTTGTATATATTTTGTCTATATATTGCTGAGTTGCTTCTATACCTCTTGCCTATTTAGACGTGTAGTCTATTATTCTCTGCAGCTGGCTATTCTGTTCATGAGGTTTCAAGAAGGGGTTTGACACTCCACACTTTTATTCTAGCACCAATGTGTCTTATTTAATAGCAAAAAAACATGTTATTGTATCATGTCATGAAGTTCACAATGATCAAAAGTTATGCAGCTATTGTCCAAACAGAGCGCAATGGCGATGCATTGTCTCTTTATACTGCCAGCTCTATATTGTCTTCACATAAACAGATGTTGAAAAGAAGTCTTATAACCATATTTTCTACACTCTAGTCCAAGAATAAAACGATTTCCTAAGGATTTCTGTTCCATGTGTTATTTCTGTGTATAATAGAAGGATGGGAGGACACGTTGGGTCACATTTCGTAACATGGTCAGTATAAAGAGGGAATGAAAAGATGTGATAACACCCATCATGATACACACTGGTGAGAATGCAGCGGGAGGGACATTAATAGAGAAAGAGGAAGATATTTCTGTAGTCTGGTTCAAAATTAACAACTTTTACGCACAATCTGGCACATTTTACGCACGTGGTATTTTTCTTATTCCACCTTCGAAATTCAGCAGTGTGGCTCATAAAGCCCAGTTCACAGGTCCCTCACCAAAGCCCCCTTTGTCCTGCTCTTTTCTTTTTTTTTCTTAATATTGGACAGTGCTTACAACAGACGAAATCTGTTGTGCGCAAGCGCAAGAAGTAAAATCTGGTGGCACAAGTATAAGTTCAAGCTTTCTCAGTTTATTCGAACATCCTTGTATAACATAAGATAATCGAAACAAACATCAGCAGTTATGAAATCAAAATTTTAAAGGTCAGGCACACAAAACACAGACAGCCGTGCTCATTCACACGAGCAGCGACAAAGGAAGAAATTAAAAGGTAAACTATGATTTCCAGTCGGTGTCATCAGAAAGCAAACAACCACATTTTTTTTATTATTTTCAGAAAAAGACCGATTTATTTTTTTCAAGTTAAAACTCCTCGTCCTCATATAACTGAAACTACGTCAGTCTAGTAGTAATGTATACCCTACTTATTTCGCACATATAAATTGCAAACTGAGTTTATTGTAAACTGAGTTTAAATTCGTGCACACAAATAAACTGAGGCTGAAAGTTGGGAAAAACTTACTTAGTCTTACTTTTTCATCATATATTTTAATTTTTCATTCCGAGTTTAAGTGACACTTAAATAAAAATAATAATAAAAATCTGTTGTACTGGTGAAAAGTCAAGCATCTTGGGTTCATTAAGAATGCCTTTTAAATTAAAAAATGGACGGAATATCAGTGAGATTATTACAATTTTTCGATCAATAGATTCGGAGGTAGGGCTTGGCTTGTGTTTCTGCAAAACTAAGTTTGACAGGTAGGGCCGAGGCTGCAGCCGGACGCGTGTCTGGGTCTAATGAGTGAATGGGGCTTGTATGGTGGTCGAGTGGAGACACAGAGTTGAATTGGCTGATGGCGTGTGCCTCCTGACAGCAGCGTGAGACTCAACACACAACAATCAGCAGTTGGAAAGGGGAAAAAAAACCTGCATCTGGCTAAAGTTGAACCAGTGATGATTTGGCTGATCTTGTTTTTCCACTTTTTTCACGCAATGATAGAAGTAACTTTAACGTTAAGCATGAAGTCTGGCCACTTTTCACAGCTATATGTTGTGAATGGCTTTTAATTTGTGATATAGTTCCATCATGACCCCAGATTCTTAAATTAAATTGCAGAAAACCAAAGATGAAGCATTTGATTGATGGATGGAAACAAACAGCAAGACCTCATGAAGAGGGCTGTATGTTCAGGTTTTGCAGTGGTTCTCAAAGGAGGGTTCATGGACCCTCGGAGGTCCTTGCAGGGGTTTAAGGGGGGCCCTACCAAAATGAGGAATACTTTAACTCCACTGTAATTCACTACAAATGATCCCTATTAGAGAATGTATAAGAATGACAGCTCTAATCACAGGTTTCACTCTCACCACTGTAGTCTCCTCATTAAAAATCTTCGTACTGGGGGTTCCTGGATGAAATCTTCAAATGGGTGTCTGTGGCCCAATGTGTTTATATTTAGCAGTCTGAGCCATGGAAATGCTGGAGAACCCCTGTGCTACATGATGCTATGGCACGGTGAAAATGACCATCAAAATGATGTATTTTCATATGAAGGGGCCACAAACTAAATCTTTCTTGGGCTTCCCAAACCTGATTTAGACAGTACTTCCCTATGTTTAATGACTGTTTGCCAATAGGTGTATCAAAGCCAGGTCTGTTATTGCTTGCACCACTGTTGGCATCTATGAGAGATATTGTGAAGAAGTAGATCCATTTATTGATGCTCTGCAAGGCTACAAGTGATTCCTTGACATTGCGATAAACAAAATAGCCTTAAGTCTGTAGTTTGATTTATTTAGTTTTGATTTATTCAGTAAATTGCAATCTTGCAAGGCTAGTCGATTGTATTTATTTTGAGATGCTTACTGAAACCTGCAGAAAACATAAAACTGACTTTATTCACTAACAGGTGTTGCTACAATAGATGCAAAATAAAGCAGTCTATTTTATTCTATTTTTTTCTGAGTGGGCTATTCTGATGTAGAAGGCTATTGGCAGTCAAAGACTTTCAATGGGAAAGTACTGTTTGAACTAAGGCTGGATTTTGAGGCGGCCCAAGAGAGATTTTTGTTGGGGCTCCCTCTCACATGAAAACACGCCCATTTAGGGCCCATTCTCTCTGCGTCACAGTATTACATAGCATACCATTCACTGTGGAGACAGCATGAGCATACAGCCCTCTTCATGGGTATCTGTAGTTCAATTTCTCAATTAGAGGCCATGACAAAACTATATCACAAATATATAGTTTGTTATGATGCACAATATGTAGTTGTGAAAAATGCCCCAAAATTTCATGTTTAAAATTATAATAGAAATCTTCATTCTCAAGACCTCCAAACCTGTTTGGATAATGTTCAGCTACTAATTTAGAGTTTGGGGGTGTGTTATATCTCACAGTTGCTGAAATAATTTCTTGAAAAGAGGGAAAAAAGAAGATCAGGCAAATCATCTGTAAAGCCTTAAAAGGCACAAAAAATTGCCCAACCTGTTTAGCACCAGAATATATTGTACATCAACTGCCTCATTAGGTTCTTGGTTTATTCTAATTACTTGGCTGTGACATTCCCAATGAGGAAGATGATGCAGTTGTGAGAAGAAAAGGAAAAAAATAGGATAAGATAGGTGGGAGGGTCACTGATAGCTATGTTCATCTGACTACCGAGCAAGTTCAAAGGAAAGATAAGTTCCTTATCTTATCTTTCCTTTGAACTTGCTCAGTCTCAGTTCTTACCAACAATACCATGACACTGTAGATGTACGTATACTAAGTACATTTTAAAAACGGATTTAAAGTCAGGATGCAGCACGACAGTTTTCCTTTTGCCTACTGGGCTCTAAGTGATAGCATATGCTGCTTATAGGACAGGCTGCTCTGAACAATCCTGGGTTGCTGCCTGTCAGAGCCCATTATGCCGTCCTCTACTGCAGTCTGTCAAGCGTGCACAAACCGCAGGAGAGAATGGCCATATCTAATTGACAAAGCTGAGGCAAAACAATGGCACAAACTATATTAGTTGAATATCTTATTGTATCATTCATCTGTGTCTTGATGAAGTTGGATAAAACTGGGCAACGTCCAACGTCTCTGTCCAAAGACATAAGAAATACTGCTGATACCTCAGTTCAAACATTGTTTTCTGCTCCAATGTGATAAATGTGATCCAATGTGTTGGTGCATCAGCAAATCTACATGAACCCCACCCCCCAAAACAGTGTGTCAGATCAATTTTGTAAAGAAGTTTGAGAGTTTTTCCTCATACAATAGTTCTGCTGTGCCTTTGCAGCGCTGCTCAGTCGAACGTTTGAAGCTTCATTTACCGGATTGAAGCGGAAAGTCTTGGAAGGTTTAAGTTTGTTTTGAACTCAACCGTCAAACACAACATCCACAATGGCTGGAGTTGAGAATATTTCAGGACCATAGACAGCACTTCACAGCTCTGTGAAATGCTCCACATGCCCAACAGTACCAACACATTAAATAATGCATAAACATCCCTGTGAGGTGAATACTTACTACAATCCCTGATTCAATCTCTTCACTTTAAAATCACGCCTTTTCCAGAAAGCCTATTGCCTTATTACTCAAGACTACAGTTCTGGTAGTGGTAGTGTGAGTGGCAGTAAAGGTAACGCTGATAATCAAGCCAGCCGGGGTAAACAGTGCAGTTAGTGAGGTCCCAGGCTGCTGTAGTCGTCCAGAGGGTTGGCGATGACAGACTTGTGGATGAGCATGAAGAGCGGCAGGTAGGCCAGGAAGTCCAGCAGGTCCAGGGAGGGAATGTGCTGGAGCTCCAGTCTGACGGCCGCCTCCTGCTCCAGGTGGATTCCCCCGGCCTTCAGCTCCACCAGCAGCTGCTCCGCGCTGATGAA
Source organism: Centroberyx affinis (assembly GCF_046629955.1). Taxonomy (NCBI): domain Eukaryota; kingdom Metazoa; phylum Chordata; class Actinopteri; order Beryciformes; family Berycidae; genus Centroberyx; species Centroberyx affinis. Next base: position 485,407 of record NW_027278821.1, on the reverse strand, counting down.
GCCCTGCTGGGCCACAGCGCCCCCTGGCTGCTCCTCCAGGAGGAACAGGAACAGTTGCTGCAGGGGGGGCAATCATCATATTAATAATAAATAAAAAGTATATAGATTTAAAACAAGAAACACTGGCTGCAGGACTTCTTGTCAGTTGTTTGTGTGTGTGTGTGTGTGTGTGCATGTGCGTGTGCGAGTATGAGTGTATGATTGTGTGTGCTTCTGTGTGTGTGTGTGTGTGTGTGTGTGCTCCTTTCAGGGCAGCCTCAGGTTACTTCGGCCTGTTTCTAGTCTTGTTTGAGTGCACCTGTTTGCACAGTTAATGCATTCTAGGTAATAATTGTTGGGGGAGGGGGGGTGGGGGGAATAATCCCTCTGGCAATTAGCCCATTTCTCCCCCCAACCTCTCCAGTTAACAACCCTATCCCTAACAGCTCTATAATTACAAAGCCTCCCCTACCTGGCCAGGGCTCAGTTTCCACACCCATGGCCACAGGCTTTCATGTTCCTCCTGCCTTTCAGTCGCTCAGTGCCTCCTTGTGTGAATGAGGGCCGGGGCTGGTTGTGAGCGGCCAGCTGGTAGGCTAGTCCCGGTCCGTCTGAGATGAGCAGTGTGTCTCAGGCTGATTACAGGGCTGGGCGGAGTGGACGGCATGTTCACCGCTGGGCACTTTAATGAGATTAGGGCCGTGCTAATCTATGAAAAGGGAAAAGCACCCCTCTCTCTCTCTTTCTCTCTCCTTTCTCTCTCTCTCTCTCTCTCTCTGGCTTGCTTCCTTCATTTCTATGCATGAGGACTGAGTGCCCCTCATAAAAAAAAGCTAGCTTTACAAAGCATGCTTTGGAATTGCTCTTCAAAGTGTTTACCAGTATTTATTTCATTGTAATTATACCCGCGGAGCCATGAAAGAGAGAGAGGTAGTGTTTGTGGCGTAAAACTGTAGTTGATTTGATGCTGCATGGGGCCTATCAAGTGCAATTCATGAAAATTTGAAAAGCTTCAACAGTATGAACTTTAATAACAACTTTAATTCTTTGCTGTATACGTTAGCCTGCAATATCTTACAAAAAAATACTTTGACATTACCTTAGCTTTGAACAGCTTCATTTCTAGAGAGCGGAAGTCCATATTGCCAATTAAAGATCGCATAAACTCACTGTAACAAAAGAGCAAAATAGTACCATTAATACTGTACTACTGACCAAGGCCAACATTTGTCTAATCTGGCATATTGCAACACACAATAAAAATCATTTTACATGTAATTTCAGTGCAAAATCTGTTTGTGTTGGTAAATACAGAGGTCGGCCGCAGCAGACAGAGTTAGGTCACTGTGGGTGCTGTGGCGGGTGATTTTTGGCGGGTCTGTCCCGTGCGATGTTGTGTTTGGGGCGATGTGATGGTAAAGTGTTCTGAGCCCATTGTGGTTGCTCACAGTGGCCTAGCTGCCAAACAATGCGTGGGCACACGGGGACATCCCGCCACAGTAACGGATAAAACTGCTCTGGTTTGGGACGGTGTGGGGGTGCTGGGGCAGGGTGTGCGGGGTTAGCGGGGAGGTTTAGCGGAGGGAGAGCCAAAGGGAGGAGGAGGACAGGACTGGGGCACGCTCTGGTGCAATGTGACCGCTCGCTAACCAACAAAATCTAGGTCCGTTCGGATAATTAGAGGGAGACACAACCGATTGTGTCGGGACAGACCTCTCCTGTCCAACGTGTGGCACAGCGACGGTCGTCCCTGCTCTAACGAGCGCCCAGTGTTAATGAGCCCCTCCTCGCGGCCCGCTGAAAGGCCTGTTAGGCCGAAGAATGGCCGAGCACTAGGCCATCGAGTGCAATGCACGCCTGAGTGCTCCCAGTGCCGTGATTGGCCCTCGTCCTCCAACCGGGGTGCAGGCAGGGGCTTGACGGGGATGAAGCGAGACAGGGCAGCTAATGATCATTAATTGCACTTGGTTTGCAGTAAAAGAGTCCAAACGCTGCTGCGCTCAGGACACTGGCGTGATAATGGCTAGCGTAAACGAGGGACTAGGAGACCGGTGATGGACTGTGGGGAGGATAATAGCAGCCTAACCCATTTTCTTTTGTTGGCCCTCCTCTTGCACCCCGCTGTGGCCAAAGCAGCAGCACTTCTCGCTTACGTAATGCCAAAAAATTTGGCGGTCTCCTCACTGGGGGGCTGGGGTACAGTGAGATGGGGGAGTCGGGACGCAAACATATCCTGACCCAGTTTGCCTTTAGTGACAGACGAAATTCAGGGTTGTTTTTGGGTATTTTTGAGCGGGCTGCGGTGTCACCACTCAGAATCTGGGGGAGGGAAGCCACGCATGTCTGCATTGAAACTCTGGAGTGGAAAGGAGGAGAGACATGTTTGGTCGTACAGTGTATGTAGAGGGGAGCGGGTCTAGATTCTGCTGTCTAATGTTTCCTACAACACACTGAATAAGCGCTCCTTCACTCGCTGACTCATTCTGGCCAGTGTATTTCCAGGAACTTGGGGATTTACTGTTACTCTCATGCACACTTGCATACACGCATATTCACAAACACACACACACGTCGAGGGATGAGAGTAAACAGCGGTGACAAAGCCGCAAATTATGAGTCTGTCTGGGACGGCTCCACTGATGTCCTGTTCGGGAATCCTGTTGGCGGCTGTATGGCAATGTGCTTCTTGGCAGATCATGTGACCTGCCCTAAGGGAATGTGGCGCTGTGTGAGGTGGACGGACTGGGAGCAGCAAACAGGCACAATGCTATACAGGGACAGATGGGCTGAGTCAAGGGCCAACACACCACCGCACAGAGGGTGAGAGGGAGGCGGCAACAGGGACCCAGAGAGATGAGAGAGAGAGAGAGAGAGAGAGAGAGAGAGTTAAAGTTGAATAGAGGAGTGTGCATGGTGGAGAGGGGGAAGGGTACAATTAGCGGGAGTATAATAGGAAAGAGGTAAATTGGAAGAAGAAAAAAATATATGCCGGTAAGGAGTGGCAGACTGTTTTTTTAGGATACACACACTGGTCATATTTCAAAGCCTTGCTCCTACTGTTGCAGCTCATTTCTATGCTAGGGATTACAGACAACAGGATTAGCTGGTACAGGTAACGGGATCAATGTAGTTCAGATGGGATGAGATGAGAGAAGGATGCTATTGTTTTCGGCATGGTGTTGTGAACGCGGATCTTCTGTCTTCTTACCATGTATTCGGATCGCGAAAAGGAGACTGCTTTCTGAAATAAGCTGGACATTCATTATCATTACCATGATTGCTTCTATACAGAGCAGACTTGGTCTTTCTCTACTAGCGGGGCAGCCAGTCTACAGGCAGTGGAGATGAGGAGCCTCCTCTGCTACACAACACAATGGGCTGGCCGTAAATCAGAGGACCCATGACCCTGGCCCTGTCCTGGCTGAGAGGGAGCTCTCACTGCGGGTCGCGGGCTTTGGGAGCAGGCCCTGACCCCCCCCGGGACCTCCGGGGTAGGCTTGGCTCCACACACTTCAGCCTGTAGGAAGTCATAAACCCCAGGGCAGGAGAAAGGCGCTGTGTGTGGGAATCTGCGGCATATGGGGCATAATGTAGCAAGACAAGCCAGACTTTAATCAGTGTGATGGTCTCCTGCCCGCCCAGGGATGACACACACACACACACACACACACACACACACACACACACACACACACACACACACACACACACACACAGCTTTAGCTCTGTCATGACAAATATGAGCTTTATGCATCATGGGATGTATATGCGGGCACATATGTGTCTCTCTCTTTCACTCTCACACATGCAAATGCAAACACACTGCTGTAATCACATGCAAACTTCTAACCTCTAAAATCATGTTACCTACACCTACCAGTCAAAAGTCTGGACACACCACATTTTTCTTTATTTTTTACTATTTTCCAAATTTTAGAATAATAGTAAAGACATCAAAACTATGAAATAACACAAATGGAATTATGCAGTGACCAAAAAAAGTGTTAAACAAATCAAAACTATCTTATATTTTAGATTCTTTAAAGTAGCCGCCCTTTGCCTTGATGAAAAGGCAAAGGCTGGAAAGAAATTTATACATGGGCATCAACTTCACTATTTATATTTGTCTAAGAAACAAATTTCAAGTATTTAAGCAGAAGCCTTTAGATCAAAATGGCTTTAAGAGAATGAAAAACACAGAACATTCAAGCAGGTGTGTCCAAACTTTTGACTGGTAGTGAATCTCAACATTCAAGCAGAGGAGGATCAGAGAAAACCCCACACGACGCCAAAATCACTGGAACAAACTTGCGCACGCACTCTTATTCTTATTTATGGGAGGTCAGTGACACGTCTTCCGGCTTCATTGTGAAGTGAGGAGTTGGGCTAGTGTGCTGGTGACCCGGGCTACTTACTCCATGGTGGCTATTTTCTGTGCCAGGCTCGCAATCACAGCGAAGAGCCTCAGGTCTGTGAGCCCATCTGTCACCCTGAAATCCACCATCTCCAGGATCTGAGGAGAGATCAGACGATTAGCTATGGTTATGTGAGAGCTGTGTGTGTGTGTGTGTGTGTGTGTGTGTGTGTGTGTGTGTATACAGTATACCCTGTAGACGTAGATCTCTTCCTCGTCAGACAGCAGTTCTGGAGGGATAATGGTTTTAAGAGCTAGTAGAACCTGGAGGCAGGAGATATAGCCATCTCCATTGCTGTCCACCTGCAACGAAGATCATCATCATCATCATCATCATCATCCTCATGCTTGTGTGAGGGAGTACAACGAATGAGAGCGAGAGGGAGAGAGAGAGAATATCTAAAGCGAAGGGAACAGAAAGGGTTTTAAATCCCCTTTCACTTACTGCTTCAAAAGCTCTTTTGTACTCCGCCAGCTTCTCCTGACTGAAAATGCAATACTTTGCCAAGAAGTCGACTGCAAAGAGAAGAGAAGAAGAAGAAGGCAGAGGGTAAACACAAACCACCACAGTGATTCGAATCCATATGCACTCTGTAGTTTGCGGTCCACGGCTCTGACTGCATACTAACACGATTTCAGTCTTCAGTGTGTTTGTTGTGCTGCTATGCATTAACATGGCATGCTGTACAGTACACAACGATGTTCGGCTTGAATAACGATCTTAGGCTTCCTTGTGTGTGTGTGTGTGTGTGTGTGTGTGTGTGTCTGTGTGTGTGTGTGGGTGGTGTGGATTTTAACTGAGCAGGGGTTTCTCTCTTCTGGTAGCGCTGGGGTCAGGGAGGGGGGACAATGCAGGGCAAGCAGTTCACTGGGGTTTCCAGTTGCCCATGCTGTGGGTTGGGGGGGGGGGAGTGGCACTTGGCTGCTTGGTCTTTTTATTAAGACAGAGAGGGAGAGAAAGAGAGAGAGAGAGAGAGAGAGAGAGAGAGAGAGAGAGAGAGAGAGAGAGAGAGAGAGAGAGAGAGGAATAGACGCTGGAGAAGTTCATATTGCTTTTTCAGGACAAAGATATTTACTGTGAGAGGATGTCTTTAGGTAAATGATTAAGGAGTAAGAAATTGGAAATACACCTGGACTGGTCAACAAGTAGAAAAGCAAGCAACAATAATCCATCGACTCTGATATCGGACCGCATCCATGAATATTTCAGTAAGCAAATTTGGGAGGGAGAGAGACCGGAGAAACAGGGGCAGAAAACGGGGGCTTTTTAAGCTGCTGCCACTTCAATTCAGGAGATGAGAATGAGTCTACTGAATAATGGATCTATTCATTGGGTGGGAGAAGAAAGAGAAGCAACAGAGTTGATATCAGTCTGGACTTAAACCCCTGGACCTCTGGGGCTTCTCCCCAATAGCAGGGGGCCGTTTCAATCTGCCATTTATCTGCTTAGGCCTAATCAAAACCAGGCCTTCCGCGGCCTCGTCCTTTCACATGCAAAATGTTACATTCGCATCTAGTCAACTTGACTTGTTAAAGCTTGATTGATCAAAAACCTGCGGGCCGGCTTCGCGCATCTGTTTGCAAATATCTGATGATGAGAGGGGCTGCGGCGGGGTCTGGAGTCACACGGCCGCTCAGCCTCGGACCGGCCGGGGATTTAGACCCCCGCTTCAAAAAGACACACACACACACACACACGCATTCACCCACTGACCGGATGAGTGCACTGATCAATCTACTAAAGTGACACGACAGCTTGTGTGACAGAGTGAATGGAGCCAGCTTCTCTCTTTTAGGACAAGGCAGGCTGAAGTTGAGGTTCAGTAGTAGAGTCATGGCTGTTCCTCATGCTGCTGCTTCCTCACTGTGACTCTTGCTGTCTTCACCATACAGTCAATAATGTAATGTTTAATAAAAAAGATGGGTAAACTATGACTTCTGGTTGGTGATAATCATGAAGCAAACAACCACCAAAAAGCAAAAATGATAAATATTTTGTGAAAAAGACCCTATCTTCATATAACTTACATCAATTTAATACTATTTCCTGGTGGGTAAACTTTATTCTGTAAATAAACAGGTGAGTAAACTAAGTTTAAGTGGGTTTAACCTCTGTCACATCCATGACCATAGCCTTGCTTGTTCTCCTAGCGTCTCTGCACCGCTGCTCTCTGTCCTGCTGTCACACAAACACACACAACACACACACACACACACACACACACACACACACACTGTGGGGCCTGCAGAGCGGTGCTGCTAGAGGAGATCGGGGGGTCTGTGGCAGAGGGGAGCGCTCCGTCAGGGAATCAGCTGGACAAAAGGTGCAGTGGAGTGAGAGATTGAGGGAGGAAGCGAAGGCGGGTGGAGGAGCAGGACAAAGCCGCGGCAGTAAAGCCTCCTGCCTGATAGCCTTATCTGATTCCACTCCAGCGCTTGATGGCTTTTTTTTCACCCTGCCTTTAAAGCACACAGGTTGTGCCTTTGGTGTGAAGCCTAGCAGAAAATGTTAATCAAGAGAGGGACTGTGTGGAGAAAGGCGAGAGAAAGGGGAGAGTCACTCTGTTGAGGCCATAATCTGTAATGAGACCGAGGCGATTCAGTAGCAATTGAGAGAGGAAGAATGGGGCCATGATGATGATGAGCAGGGAGGTTCACTCTTTCACTGGCGTTTGTTTTTCTGTTTTGTTCCTTTTCTCTGCGGAGTCACTGCTCGCGCACCGGTCCGCAGACTGCAAACAGCCTTGGGTCACAACTCATTTAACACACACTTGGACATCACTTTCAGCGTCCGCAGCTGACAGATGAAAAACACGCTGGCTGCTCGTCTGCCAACTACTGCTACTCATCTGTGTATGATTTATATTTTCTCCTACGGTCATGAGAAAAAACCCAATAAGATTGAAAAACAGAGACTGGTGATAGAATACATACATTTAGAATAAAACACACAGCAAACAATGTAGTTTACTAGTAGGTGATTGCACAACAAAGTCTTTCCATATCCCACTAGTCAAACAGTGTCAGAGCCGGGATGCAATTTCTAAACACACACATACACAGGGGTCTATTGTATTTTTTTTTTACATGTTCTCTTGTTTGTTGCTCTCCTTCCCGCTTAATCCCAGACTTTTGTTTCTGCTCATCATCACATATATAAAGTGTCCTATAATTCCTCTAACAAAGGTCACATTCAGCAGCGGAGAGGAGGTGACCCCCTTTTTAATAGCAGGAGAATGTCAGAGTGCAACATGCCCCACATATAGAGCCCGAAAATATGTGATTAAGAGCCTGAATTTAGAGCAACTGCATTCACATACAGAGATAAATACAGTTAGCAGAGCTCCAAACTGCACCAAGCTTGGTGTCAGCACAAGCGGCCTATGAGAAATAGGTTTATGGGATGTTTCGGGTTTAAGTTCTTAAATACGGCGATTGTGATCATCCTGTAAATCTATTGCCTCAATGGAATGAGACAAAGGCTGACCAAAGCCGTAAAAAAATATGAAGTATGGTTCAGCATGGTGCGAGATAAGAAGGTGAGAGACCTGAACGCAAAAGGAGGACCTATAAACCAGGCCAAGCGTGTCATTTCACAATAGTATAGAATGAGGTATTGTGGGGCATTTAGAAAAGGCCCACATCAAAGGTGAAGATCTAAATCTTATCTGATAAACCCCCTGGAATAGAACAGAACAGCAGGCAGTTGAACGCTGCAGGAAAAAACACTGGACTGCAGAAGGCCAGTAGGAGGTGCAGTAGAAGGAGGTGTGGAGGTTTCAGAGTGGAATACCAGTCAAAAGGCCCACAGTTACACATCATGTTTTACATGTGGTTTTAGATATTGTAAAAGTGAAAAAAATGTAAGTAAAAGAAATAACCGGTGATCTAGTGTTAAATGAAAAGGCGGTATCATCATCAGGCAAACAACCACCAATATAAAAAAAAAATCAATTATATTTGCAGTAAAGCATTCATCTATGTTTTTTTTTCCTTAAAAGACCCTATCCTCATATACCTTACATCAGTTTCATACTAGTTACTATAATGTATATTATAAATGTATGTCATAAAGGTGCTAAATTAAACTCTATTCTGCATATAAAAATATAAGTATCTACATCGCTGGTAATAACTGTAAAACTGCATATAAGTTCAAAGTTCACATCCATAGGAATGGTGAGCACTGTCACACACAAAAATTATTTTTCCTATGAATATGAAATTCCCGAAAGAATACTACTTTTTTAATGTTATTGTATGCCTGTTTTGACATATTCTAATATTTTATTTCTACGCATCAAAGATGTTTCAGTGATGCTTTATGTTGCTGGGGGCCTCAGGTACTTTAAAGAGCGGTAATATCAAAGCCCCACAATTTTACAAATATGACTGAAGCCATAGAAGGTATAATGCTGCTGTAATATAGGGAATACTGTACAACCATAGTAAAAATACTCTTTTTCAGTGCAGAATTTGGCAGCATGCACTGGCCTCTTTTGAGTGGGTACAATGTAAAGGAGGGCGGCCGAATTTGGCAGCATTCTCCTGCAGGCGCTGTTGTTGCTCCATGGACACACGACTCCTCCCCCTCACTTTCTCTACAAAGACGGGACGGGGACGGGGTGTGTGTGTGTGTGTATGTGTGTGTGTGGGGGGGGTTGAGGGTTGATTCTCTGGTAGGAAAACAAACAAAGACACACGTAGTGGCCACACTCCTGTCTCTGGCTGCACGCCATCGACCTAGCCACAAACCACAAACAACGCATACGCACACACACACGCGCGCGCACCGAGTCGTAAACACACCCACGCCCCATCACCTACCGCCGCAAAACACAGATCCACACTGATAAGCCCCCAAGAGGGCAAATCATCTGCTATACTGCTATAGCAGATCTCCAGAGATAACCTTACAAAGCAAAATCATCTGCTATTATTGCCCTGCCTCTCCTTGACATTGTGCCATTAATAAGGCCATTGTGGAGGGCCCTCTCTGTTTGGACACCGTATAATAGACTCTTTGACAGATTCACTTTGCTCTCTCTCTCTCTCTCTCTCTCTCCCTCCACCCCTCCTTCTTTCTCTCCCTTGAATACAGCGGGCATATTCCACGCTGCCGCTCATCAATAGGCTAGCTGTTTGTTTGCCCAGTCATTCTGGACTGATGGTAAATACACAGAGGTATTCCGGACCAAAGGCTGAGCAAACAGGGGTTACATAAAGGCACTGTACCCTAACGCGCACTAGGAACATCCTCCTGCACACACACATTCACACACACTCACGCGCACCTCTGTCGCCCTCGCACTCTTTAATGTCTCTCCCTGTCTCTTTTAAGTGACTGGTCTTTCTTGTTTATTCGGGATAGACCTGTTTTTTTCCTTCTTTTTGGCAGAAGTCATTCATCGAGTTGAAAACAACAGACACGAGCTAAGCCTGCTCTCCACCCACCGCTATAGGACAGTAATGTATGGTGGTGGTGGTGGTGGTAGTGGTGGTCGGGGGTGGATGCTGTGTTGCATGCTGGGAGGCGGGGCTGAGGTGAGGCTGGCCCCGAGGCCGCCAGGTGTTCCCTATCAACATTGACATTCATCAGACCTCGGCCCCAGAGAGTCCTGGACGCCACAGTCAGTCGCTGGTTAACAGGTAGCTGCTGCCGCTCTGTGGTCACACAGTGGAGACCTGACATCAGGCCCTCCTTGGTTGCCCACCAGGGTCAGAAATTAGGCGCTTGGGGCAAAATTGAAAGATCAGAAAAGTTATGAAAAACAAGTTGGCAAAAGATGACCCCATTACTTAGGACGACCCTTTTTTGTATTTCACACTGTTCACATTTTTTTTTGGTAAGTTGCGAGATATTAATGCATGAATGCATCTACTGTCCCCCATGGGCCACCGTAGGTGATTTGTGGCAGCCCAGGGGGATTCTTTCCAGTGCAATCTGGAGGAGAAAAATGGAGTGATTTTTGATCAGAAAACAACTGAGCATGCAGCCTGAAGCGGTAGAATATTTTGGCAGAAGAAAATGCCGACCCCACACAAACCACTGCAGCAAAAACCCAATATCATAAAAAACTCAATGGAGAGTTGGAAGATGGATTAGCTGGGGACAGAGAGGGGGAAATGGCACCATGCTCTTCTGGAAGGCCTGCTGCCAGTTTCCAGCAGAGGGAAAGAAGTAAAATCTTAGTGGTACAAATTGAGTGTTTATTAACCAAACCATCCAGGTACTCAGCACATGGTAGTGTGCATTAACGGGGTAAGGTTGACACCGCTCATCTCCACATTATTACATCTGCTATTTGTGCTTATGTACATATTCTCTATGCTCTTACTCACAATCCTGCGTAGGGAATGCTGACAGTTGACAGGGACAACCTGGAGGGTCACAGGGTTGAATGGCAGAGTACAGGAAGTTATAGATGTGTGTATAGGGGGGAGAGGGAGGGTGGAATGAGGGGAAGAGGGTGCACACAGAGAGCAGTCTCTATTTTGGGAATCCTTTGGCAAGTGGTCAGTGTTGGATGAGAGGCGGACAATTATGACCAGTTAGGGCCTTTCAGAGCCTAATGAGGGGACACAGTTACAAGTGTCTGAGTGAGAGGCAGCGAATACACACACACACACACACACGCACGCACGCATACAGACACGCGCACACACACTTTTGTGTATGCACAAAGACACACGTGTGCGCATGCACGGACACACACTCAGATGCGCAAAACAAAAGAAGCGACGCTGGCTAACATTCAGGAGCGAAAAAACGACAGATTGTACCGGGACAAATTTTGTAAACACGCCACACACATAAGCGCAAGTGTAGCTAGCACACTCAGTGAATGTGAATAGTCAGTGAAAGTGAATAATTTTAACTCTAAACCCAAGACGTAACCTATAAACCAGCCTCTTGAAGGAGTGAGGACCAGCCAAAATGACCTCACTTTGTAAAAATGTCCTCACACCCAAGGTCTAAAACTCAAATTGGTTTTCATAAGAATACAAGAACACACACACACAACCACACGACCACACATACCACAACCCAACCCTGAAACTCCACAAAAGCTTTCCACTGGTAATAACCTTGCTGCAGTATAGTGCGGCCAGCTGCGGGGTTCTTCATCTTGCTTGATTACTGGCTGAACAAACCTGTCCAATCAGTCCCATTCAGAGGTGCCAGTATTCACAGGAGAATTCCAACCCGGCCGACCCCTCTAGAGGGTCGGCCCCTCAGCCTTGACCCGAGGTGTGGATGCTTATTGTCGGACCCGCCAGCCCCGGCACTCTCACAATGGCTTGGATGCCAGAAATTAGACACTTGAGGGAAACTGAAGAACTCCTGGCTATACTCCTGTTTGCAAAGAAGGCAATTCTAAAAAAAAATCAAGTGCTGTAATTGAGGGGGAAATTTTAGAGTTGAGAGGATGAGTGTTAGTAAATGCGTAGGGGTGTTTGTGTTTTTACCACATGATCTATTGTGTGACTTGTAGGGCAAAGCAGTGTGTTGGCAGGCAGTGATAGATTTTACTCTCTAAACACTGCTAGGCTGGAGAACCCCTTGTTCTCATTCATTAACAGTTAATGTTAAAACAAAACACTGGCCGTTTTTGACCCTATTTTCCCATATTTTTCCATCATACCAATCAATTCTGACCAAAATCTCCTTGATTATTTCACTATAGGGCTAATTAGATCTTGTTTGCCTTGTGTGCGCGACTCTACAATATAGTCCTAACGGGCCAATAGACACTCCAAACATTCAAACACTCAAGAAAATTGACCTCAAAAGCACCCAAACCATGTCTTTTTCGACATATTGATTGCTTGGTATGTAATGAATGTTGGGCAAAAGATGTCAATGAAAATTAAGTCATGCCTTTCTCCTACAGTTTGGTTGCTACCTTAGCCATTGCTTTCACACTTCCTTGTTTACTCTCTGTCTACATGCACCGCTGTGTGAAGTAGTGTAAAGTAAATCGTAAAAGTTGTCAGGTCATGGATAAACTGAAAATTAAACATACAGATATATATGCATCATTACAGAGTGAGTATGCATCATTACAGAGTGAGTGTCAAAATGTCGAAAAAAGACATGGTTTAGGCGCTTTTGGGGTCGATTTTCTTGAGTGTCCCAGGCAAGCAAGACATAAGCAGCTCTACAGTGAAGCAACTGATGAGATTTTGGTCAGAATCGATCCGAATGATGGAAAATAATGGGAAAATAAGGTGGGGAGAAAATGGCTATGCTTTTACACATAGAATAAGCCCATAATGAACTCACAGTCCTCAAAGTTGGAGTGGCCCTGGTTGTGGCTGGGCTGACGGGGCGCACTGTCCTGCAGTTTGGAAAGCATGTCCAGCACCTTTGTTTTCCTCTCCTCCATCCTGCCTCCCTCCTCTTTAATTTTGCACTCCAGTCTCCCAGGCCTCCTTCCTCCAGCTGAGGACCCGCCTCGTTTCCTCCATCCCGGATAATTGGACTCCTCCTTGGCGGGGCTCCCTTCATCTGGGCTGGAGGCTATAGCAGAGAGATACAGGGACTTGGCTGATATGAAGCAACTACAGTCTTACCACATCACATGTATTTATTATAACCATATCACATTCATGCTTGGTTCGGGGGTTAATTTTGATCCAAATACAAACACAAACTATATTCAACACAGTCTGGACAAAAAACCCACATACAACAAAAAAAAATCACATCTGCATCAATGGCTGTCTGCATGAAACTAGCCACTTAAAAAAAACAATAAACCCATTTCAGTTTCTTTAATAAACACTCATTCTCATCACATTGTTCACCTAAATGCCACAGTCACATCTCCCTTCAGTCTTTTCAGAGTCTCACTAAGAAGAGGACGCTCTCCCTGAAACTTAAACAGCCATCTATTTTGTCAGTGACCAGCCAATTAAGAGTCCCATTATCTCTGAATGAAAAGTCCACATAATGCACTTCTTGGTGTGGCAGCGCAGAGACAAAGAGCACCATCAATGAAGGCTTGAGCTTTAGGAAGGCTTGGATTGTCTTGTGCTACAGTTTCCATTAGAGCTTTGGACTCTATTCTCCATGCTACTTTTGCAAACATGAGTGTTACTTGTGTTAGTGCGTGGGCGATAATTCAAACGCGATGCATTTGGAGATGGTTCTATTCATTGAGAAGAGAAAGCTTGACCAGTGGAGTGATGAGGTGCAGATCCATCAAGCATCAGAAACATGGTGGGATGTATTCATTTATCCTGCCAGTGTACAGAGGTCAGCAGCCCAGATTGATGGAGCCATGTCTCATTTGACAGGCCGTCTTCCACCACACTGCACACAATCACGTCCCTCCGCCAGCCTCCATGTCCTACTGCATTCTCAATGTCACTAAATCCCTCCTGGGGAGCAACATATTCATCTTTAGAGCACAGAATTCATCATTCTGAGATGTTTTTTTCATATGCAACATAAATTGTATGTCTAGGAGATCTACACTGACATCATGATGAATATGATTATGAACAATGTGAAGAACATTTAAAAAAAAAAACAGTGGCATAAAATGAAACCAAAAACTTTTCTTCTAAAAACAGCATACAAACAAAAGCGTATGAATCCAAACAGACTGTTTCTAATGTAGAATCTTTGAAGCCGGGTGAAAGGATGTCTGAAATTATTCAGGATTTGGTTCCTTCCTTTTGAAACCCTGCTATCCTAACCTCCAACATGGCCTAATCCATGAATGCACGGCAGTGATTACTGGTCAGGTCAAGCTTGAAACAAGAGCCCATCTAAAACACACAGAGCAGGTTACCATACCAACCGCAGCATCTGAACACAGCAGATAGCTGGATTTGGCTGTGAGCGGCCAAGTCAAATCCCCTCGCTGATCTCGAAAAGGCCACCGAAGACAATGAACACACACACACACACACACACACACACCACCCACCCTTCGTCCGGCTCTCCCCTGAACCCAAAAACACACACGCTGCCTGCCCTTTACGTTCCCCCTCCAGAACAGTCCAACATCCAGCGCACCAGGGAAAGGCAAGAAGGTCGGACTTGTATCTCTTTCTTTGTATGTTTGAGAAAGGGATGAGCATCAGCGAGACAATCGGTGTGCCGCGACTATTCACTGATGCCACCCAGAGCCTCCACTCCTCTATCTCCTGGAAGAATGGCAGAATAGGGAGGGGTGGAGTAAAAAGGAAAATCCTTGCCAAATTATTATTCATGGGGAGGGGATTTTCCTTTCAGGCTTCCTTTATCGAAGCCTTTCCCAACACGTCACCCTCTCTATCAGCCCTGACAAGTGCCAATCAAAGGGCCTGAGTCCAGGTTTGGGTGGGGGGGCAACGTGGAGAAACGCTGGAGGATTTCAGAGACAATAGCCAATGAGCCTACAGCGGCGGTGGTTTAGAGACAATGGTGACACAGCTACACTGTCAGTGTGTGGTCCTTGGGGGGGAAACGATCCCTGCTTGGTACACGACTAATCTCTGCTCCACCATCTCTGTCTTTCTGAGGCCTAATCTGTCCTGCAGCTTCCTCAGCTTTCCGGAACAATCCACCAGGGTCAGTTCAGATTAGTGCTCTTTGTGGCCCCGCGGATCGCTACATTCATTCGGACACTAACGTCTTCAGTAACAGCTGAATGCTAAACACCGGGGTGAAAACACAGAGTGACCGGGGAGAGGCGAAACAGCCACGAAACAATTATGAGGGGGATTATTCTACCTATGAATTCCTGATGAGAGAAATGGACAAAGGCCTTATCGTGAATCTCACTGGGGACCGGGCCGGCCGGAGATCAGGAAAATCTTACTGCAGCAGATTTCTGGCTTCAGTTAAAGTGATCTTAGAATCACTCAAGCGTTGTCGATAGATTCAAACACAGGTGGACAATTCATTGATGTGGAATCAGCCAAATCCTTTTTCACTGAATAAACTAAAATAGACCAATATACATATATACTTTCAGCCAGTCTTCACCATCTGAAATGTAAATCAAACCAGCATTTTTGATTGTGTTAATAGTTAATGAACTATCCCTTATGCAAATGCTGTCACACCCCTATTTTCCCAACAGTGTCCTATATATTGAGTCATAAAAGGGTCATTCCACCAATTACTTAGGGGCCCTATTGAGAGGCTGAACTGCTTGCACCTCCATGGTAACCAAATCTCACCTATCCACACAAAGCCATGCCACACACTGGGCCTCTGTCAGAGGCTGCGTGACCTCAGGCCTGACCTCTCACCGCCCCGCCGATGACCCCCTCCCAGAGCCTGACCGTGCCTTTGGCCTCCAACGAGTCAAAGCACACAAGCCATCCACCAAGAATCCCTGGGTGACATCTTTTTTTTTTACGTGTCAGGTTTGTCTTCCCATAGCAAAGTAAAACAGGGGCCGGCCTCAGTTTTGAATGTTTAGGGATGCCGGGAACAAAAAAGCTGCGTTTTTATAGCTGATGGAAATTCCGCCCACTGCGGCCAGTGACAATGGATGGACATTATATAAACTTAACAAGCTAATAAATGAAAGCATTCTCTCTGAAATGCCACTCCGTAAATGACCGTATACCGCTCATTCCCAGCTGCAGGGATCTGAGGTGTGTGGTGACTTCTTTTGGACTCCTACCCATTTAAAATACACAGCACATCATGTAACATGCAGGACAGTTGTTAAACACTTTGGAAAGCTCCTGGTAACAAGCGAAACCTGTCATCCCCCATGCATGATGCAGGCACCCCTTAGGCCAATCAGTAGCAAGATGCATTATCCCTCTAAGTTTAATCAAAATTGGACTGGTGGTGTCGCAGATAGGGATTTTCAAAGTTTTAAATTTTGACCTTTAACGGTAGCATTCCCATCAGGTCAGAAACGCAAGAACACAGCGCCAAAATGCCTGAGAAAATACATTTGAGGTAAAAATTTTGACCCTAATTAATACCCCACCCATTTGGCCAATCAGGGTATTTTTTCAAAGAAGTGCGAAGATGCGTCATCCCTCCAAGTTTTGTCAAAATCAGACCAGTGGCATCTGATATGAGATTTCACATTTGACAGATAGATGGACACAGCCCGATCCACAGTCCCCCTCCCAATTTCACTGCATTAGAAACACCTTAAGCAAACATGAAGTGATCAGATGATCAAGCCCAGCTGTTGGTGCTCTGACATCAGACACAGAGGATCAGGGCGCCATGTCACTGTGCCCTTGCTCTAAGCGGCTAGCTGCGGCGCGGCCCTCAGACACGGCTTATCAATCTCCGATATGACGGGTGCATTTGTTACGGTGCGATCCTGCAGCAGCGCAACATGGACCATTAGCCTTACGCCGCGATGACTGATACTGGACAAGCGAGGAAGAAAGAAAACATGACGACAGACTGACAGATGTGGTCGAATGAAAGTGGAGGGGAGAGGGGGGGAGCGGAGTATTAGCTCAAGGGTGGCTCTCCATGTGGTGAAAGCACTCCTGAGTCCTGACCTTTTTCCTTTCCTGTACCGCCGGCTTTCCAGTGTTTGTGGTCCGTACTGTAAGCTCTGCCTCTGAACCATCACTCATGAATGTACACAAGCCGGCCACACAGGTGAAGGTGATACTGCTAGCCAGCTGGCCTGAGCAAGGATTAGCGGGCTTAAGTGTACCGGAGGCAGGGGAACGCCAAACACGGCGCTGACAGTGAGGAGACAATGGCTCCTAATAAACCAGAGCTGACAGGGACTCAGTGGGCTTTTACCGACTCGGGCTCTAATGCTGAAGACGGGCTCTTGTATTGATTAAGTATTGTTGTTATAGGCTCTTCAGAGGGGGCTTCGGTTTTAACGGAGAGGCAGTACGCCATAGCAGCACACACACAAGCGCAATATGAGGAAAAGGGATAATTAAGAATCATATTCTGGGGATGAGGTGGACAGATATGAGGGATAGAGTACTGTGATTGGACTTGCAGGGAGAATCAGTGGATCTGAACATGATGTCTGATGGGCTCGGGTCGATGATCCATGATGACGGTGATCCAGAGCCTCCTTCAGAGTGTTCCTGCAGGGAAACAAAAACTTTCAATAAGAGTGTGACCACAACGCCATACATACCACCGGTTTCTCCACATTACTAGTAACCCATGCCCTAGGACACTTGGTTCGGCGAGGTGCATTATGTAAATGGTTCGTATGAATCATGCTCTGAGCACTCCAGCTCCTCATTGTGGTTAGACATAATTGCAGGGGGCTTATGAGGCTCATTCAGCTTTTCAGGGGCGCTCTCTCCTCCGTCATAAAGGGGAGATTAATAGTAGATCACGTGGAGCACCTTCATCCATTCCACAGCAGCCCAGCGTGCACAAGCCCCGTTTACCCCCTGACCCCTCACCCCTCAACCCCGTCTGCGGTTCATCCTCCAAAAGAATCCCCCCGCGCCGAGCGTTTAGCCAAGCGCACCCCCCCCCGCGACGGAGCAATGAGCCGGCGTAAAAGCCTGCCTCTGTGGCTCTGTGGTCTTTCAGCCCGTACAGTCGGCCTCTCCCTCCTGCAGCCCCGTGACTGATTAACCACACACCTGCTGCATGCCGCGCGCCCTCTGTTATATTGTGTCGCAATTATCAACAACACTTTGGCTCGTCTTACTGGAATGACAGTTATAAATGCATGCCGGTTCAAGTTTGTAAATGGGGGTCTTTGTCTGCGAGGGAGAGTAAGTGTGCCAGGTTCGGGGTTATTGTCTGATAGGAGCTGATTCTCGAGGTCTGTGTTTGCTCAGTGTGCGTCGCCGCGACAAGGCGCGATCCTGCTTTTGTGGGGGGGAAGTCTGATAGATGAACAGAGGAGGGGGGTAGAGAGTGAGAAGCCGCTCACCGGTTCGTCTCCTTGGACTTTCCCTGCGGAGTCACACCTTTCAGAGTCGCTGCCAGCTGTGAGGGGCCTCGAGACACCTGACAAAAACACACAGGACACAGCATCGGCCTGAGCAGAGAGGAAACGAGCGTGTGTATGCAGTTGTGGCGTGCACGCAGTTGTGCTGCGGGTGCGTGCGTGCACACACATGCGCATGCACGTCTTAGCCTACGGCATACGCTTACATGCACTCGTCTTTTGTGCTCGAGTGTGTGCACAGATAAGAGTAATGCAGTGTATTAGTCACAATTATGGCTCTTAATCCCTGAGCAAATACTGCCAGAAATAGAGCTACAAAACCCTGGAGCACCTGTCTACCAGAAGCGTGCCAGGTGCAAACATTGTTCTGGAGACACAGAGAGAGGAAAGACAAGCTTCCAGCAAAGTCTTCAACACACAGGCCGATGTTCTGTTGTTATAAATGCTGGTAACAGCCTGAGCAATAATGTCTCTGCAAAATAACTTCAAAATCACCAAGGATATCACATTTCTCTCTGACACAGCTAAGCTAAATCAAATAGACTGGTACTGTTAAACTTCTATAGTGTTTAGCAAACACTCTGAGATTTTATCAGACTCGGCACGGGGCCAAACGAGCTTTCTGTGCACACTCTATCACTCCCTTATCCATTGTTATGTATGCCTTGCTCAGTTGTAAGTGTCTCGAGCTATCTTAGACGGACTTTCCCGGTTAATGATCCACTCCAGCGGTTTGATCTTTATTAATATGACATATCCTGATATCCCTATAAACCTTTCCACAGAGGAGAAATGAGCCGCCACACCTTTATGGCACAGCAGTTAAGACCCGCAGCAGCATGCCTGGGAGCAGATGAGAGGCGGTGTCATAGCCCATTAAAAGAAAGCCGCTTGACGCCATAAAGGCATCACTTACTCTCAAGGCTGAAGTGGGCTAAGAAACACACCTACAAATGCCATGTTTCCCCCCCCCCCGTCTAGTCATGTGTGTTCTCTCCACACACACACATACACACACACACACACAGACACACCTGTCTCACTCCTCCCTGTTATTAAAGTGACGGTTTTTGCTTATCAAACGATCTCATTCAAACTGTCAGAAAGGTTTGTCAAAGGTTTACACTCCGTAAACTGAGATTACTTGTCAGTCAGACGATGTACTGGCAAAGACACTGGTAAGTGATGGTGGTTTCAGTCATTCAGCGTTGTGCCATCACAAATAAATCACAGGCTGTTTGTGCATGTTCAGATTTCAGAAATGCTGATAAAGGCCTGGCGCTGAAAGGTGTTTCTTTTCTTTTCTGCTGCTCTGCTTTAAAGTCCTGCAGCTTTTTTTTTTTGGGAGTGTGAGCTTCCCGTTTGGCCCCGTTTCCAGCTGGCTTCTTGCATCCGGATTGGGACTGGATGTTTTAGCTGGATTAAGCCTACATTTGCATTGAGATGCGTCTCTGGATTTCTCTTTCGCAAAACACAGATTCCCAGACTCTCATAATGTTTATGTTCTTTCACTTGTTCCCCATCCACAATTATCCTGACAGTCCATTCTTAACAACTACTGTATAATTGGCCTGCCACCTGTTTGATTTGCATGCGCTTCCTGGCTGGATCTGTGTGCAGAAGTTTATTTATGTTTACGTAGTCGTTACATGTGTTATGGAGTAAAAATGCATAAATTCCAGGTGAAAATGCACTCAAGACACAGTGATTGAATCTTCAATGCATCTTGGGTGCTTTTACATCTGTTCCTTGTCGAGCGTCTCATTCTCTTGCTCTACCTGCTGAAGTCCATCCTGGATTGTATTGCATCCTATGAGTGGGCCAGTCCAGCGCTGAGGGGCTCAGGAGCGTCTCAGGCTCTGGTCGGTTCAGGAGGAGCAGCTGGACACGAGACAGCGAGCCCAGATTCCCCGAGTCACAGCCCACTGTGAGCGCTGCCAGGCCAGGAGACAGCTCTGCAGGAAAGACACCATGCAACACATAGATATAAATCTATCACATCCTGTGGCTCTGCACCACACAGCAAATAATGAAATGCAACAAGGAAGGATGTGAGTGGTTGGGTTTTAGCATGGGTGAATCAAAAGAAGATCTGCACAGATCCACAACAGGCCAGCAATGTAACTGTGAAAAATATCCTAACCTAAACTAAATAGTCATTTCATGTCAAATTCAGCCTTAAAATTTTTTTTTTCTTAAAACAGGGAAATGTTCTGCTAATGGGGGTGAGATGATTCCACTTGTTTCCAATGCAGCTTCAGTTTTTTCAGGAATGCCAATACCTTGGAAAAAGGCAGAGTAAAGGCAAAGACAAACATGATGATATGTATTGGAAACAAGTGAAATTATCTTGGCAGATTTTTTTTAATAAGAAAACAAGAACCTTTAATGAGCCCCATGGGGAAACTGAGTCATTGTAGCAGCAAAAAGTAATAGAATATAGGAAAGAAAAATAAAATACTAGAGAATGTGCTCAGTAGAGCACACACCTCCGCCATGTCTGACAACACCCCGCAAGGAAGTTATGCACCTTTTGGTGATATGCCACACCCACCACCACACACCCTTTTGGCCAATCGACATGAAAAGTTAATCAGTTCTTCCTTGGCCCATAACCAGCCTTCATACCAAGTTTTGTGCAAATCTGTGCCAAACTTTTGAGATATCCTGCTAACAGACTGACGGACAAACACACAGACGCAGGGGAAAACATTACCTCCTTAGTGGAGGTAATAAATAAGAATAGAACAAATGGGGGATATTTAAACACAAGGCAACAGTTTCAAACCTGCAACATGTTAAGCAGAAATGTATGAATAAAACATATGCAACAATTATGAATTATAGTATTATTAGTGTGCAAAATGACATCACACTAAGATAAAAAAAACAGACTGAAAAATATGGACAACATGAAAATATACCAAGAATCTGAAATATATTCTGTATGAAGAAAGTGGAAAATTATAAAAATGTCGAGATACATGGCAATATAACAAATGAGAAGAATATGGGAATGCAACGAAAACGTGAATTTACAGAACATATACATGATGTATAAAATGTGCTTTGTGTTCACATTAGCAGGTCTACAGAAGGTCATGCATATATACAGCATGCCTTTCACTTGTTAAAAGAAAAATAAGTTTTAAGACTCAATAGTGGATTCAGTGACTTGTTGAGACAGACATTTTTTGCAGTGTGGATCTTGGAGTTTTTTAAGGTACCCCTCTCTCTATCCACAAACACAACACAAACCCCCCTCAACCCCAACCCACCCCAACCCCCCCACCCCCTCACTCACCCCCCAAGGCTCCAAAGTTCTCATCGTCACACCCAATTAAAAGCGGATCAGTGACAGTGTGGGCTTGGTGCCCATGCAAATCCCCGGCCCACGCTGGCGGGGTGTGGAGCTGCCGTTCCTCTTGGAGGGGGATTTCACACAACACGCTCCGCTGCAGGTACCCCGCTAACACTCAGCCCTCTGTCCCAGCATCCCCCCCACCCCCACTCTCTCCATCTCATTACATTTGAATAGCTTTCTTACACAGAAAGTTTTCAGTGCTTCCTTCAGAACCGATTGCATTACGGACAGTGTGTCCAGTCCGCTTCCACACACACACACACACACTCTGCCGTGACGCAAGGGGAAAGTACTTTCAGTTGGAAAGGCACACTCATGTGGGTGTCAATGGGTGTGTTCCTGTTTGGTAAAGTAATCCCCTCAGGTGAGAAAAAGGGAACTGTGGCCTTGGCTGATTAATTAACGAGTCGTTGAGAGGAAGTCCCTGGGATAACTGGGAGTGTAACATAATGTGGCGGGACACACTTTCGGTTAGCCGGGGCATTAGTCAGGTCATTAGCCAAAAGTAGCCAGAAGATTGAGAGACACTTCGCAAACACAGTTGCAGATAACAAATGACTAATCTTGTGATTAAGGTGTTGGCCGCACCAGTTACCACCCACCTGGGGTCACCAAGAAGAGGACACACACACTTCTACGTCTAATGTAAATGTTAAAGCTGTGCTACAACTTTGCACACTGGCAGCTCCAAATGGCAGTGATAGGTAATGGTTTAAAAAGGTGAACTTCAATATAGAGAAACGTGATGTCAGAAAAATGCATTATCAGCTTAAATCACAGTGATTTAGGCAGACAGGTGTAGTTTTACATAGAAATCTTGCTTAGTGCAGCTTTAAATAAGCAGTCAGTCATAGTGACGATCTATACAGCTGTAAATTGTGTTACACGTCAATCTGTGATAAAAATCAGGACAGGACATTAGCTTGCATTGGTTTGAGCCCTGAGTTGATTTTATCACACTGTGGCTGTAGCTGCTGTGGCAGCAGACGCCCTGATACTTCCACATCCTCAGGGCAAAGGTCACCGGGGTCAGACTGAGGTTCGGGTCAAGCAAGCAGGTTAAACACCTTGTCGGGGATTAGGGGGGCTAAAGGAGGCGGAGGAAGTCTTCATTGGCTAATGTCTCTCTCCGCAGCTCACTGAACCACCTCTGGGACACACACACACACACACACACACGCACACACACACACATACACAGACATGCATTTACACGTACTAACTTAGACAGGCACTCACACACGTGCAAAACACACACACAGATTTTCCACATAAGGATTTGCACATACACGTGCGCACACACACACACACACACACACACACACACACACACACACACACTGCATTTACTCTGCCTTTGTTGGCCAATATGAGCTGATACAAAGAGCTGACACAGTGAGTGCTCAGATAAGCCCATCCCAGTCCATAACAAGACACAAGTCACAGAGGAAGGAAAGCATGTCTAATTGAGACATTACTGGAGCCACACAGAGATGGAAACAACAACAAACAAACACAAAAACATGAAGCAGAACACAATGCTGGCTGTTAAGACTTTCAATCACATAATTGTAGGCTTTTGTCCATTTGTCACAACATACTCCACCCAGTGCAACCCACAAACATGGCAGCTGGAACAAAATCAGCGGCTGATCTTCCAAACCTTGATATCATGTAATCAAGTGGAGGCCGAGCACATCCAAAAATGAAGTTTGAAATTCAGTTTGAAATTCAGGTTTATTTAGGTTGTATTATGTCTGTGGTGTTTCATATTGTGTGGTGGATGTGTGTGTGTGTGTGTGTGTGTGTGTGTCTACCTGTATCAGGTGAGGGGCAGCCTGTTGAGTTGAGCGGCAGGTCGAGGGACAGGCAGGAGGATGAGCGAGGGGCGATGGCCTCCAGCTCATCAAACACATGGGACTGGCTGCAGCTGAGCTCCGAGTAGCGTGACGCTGCTGTGCCACTGGCCCCTGCAACAGCAAAGGGTCGGTATAGTATGACTTAATGATAATGATGATGATGATGATGAAGATTAGATGAAACTTTTAACGATCCACGTGCGGATCTGTTGCATGAGCAAATATTAGGATACAGCAAAGAAAAAAATAGACTATGAATATGAGCAACTGGGGGTATTATGACTGAAAAAAGAAAGAAAATATATTGATAAGAATATGAAGAAGAAGAAGAAGAAGTAGAAGAAGACGGCAAATGAGAGGAAGAAGAAAATAAATATGTAGCATCTGCATTTAAAAAAAAGAATATATTTAATTTTTACTATTCTATTCTGTGGATCTGCAGTTTGTACAATATATACTGTATATCAGGTATATATCAGGGATAGAAGTTTAGACTGATAACTAATGTGGTGTAAATAAACAATAAATACTGCAGAAGAATAAGTCCTGTAGAAGCAGACGGCCAAGGGAACGGGCCTGGAAGGCACTTTCTGATGCAGCTTTGTCAGACTGTAAATCTTGGCTGGATGTCCATGTAATGGGCTCATTCAAAGCCAGTGCCTTCTAGGTTATACACACACACACACACTGACAAGCTGATGACTCCAAACACAAACACACTCCCAGGACCTCCAGGAGTGCAGCCCCCCCAGGTGAAGTATGAAGGTCTGAGTGAGCCAGTGGGGCCCCGGGGCCACAGGAGCCTCGTCTCATCTCACCTTCAATAAACACACGGCAGCAACTCTGCCCTTAAGCCCTAATTACCACATAGCTCAATCAAAGGAATGGCAAAAACTGTCAAGCTAATCACTAATTACTTATCTCCCCTCGAACCATCAAAACAAAACTGTTTTACTCTGCCTTGCTCAGAAATCAGAGGATTAGCGAGTGAAACAGTTTCACTGGGTGGTGTGTTTTGTCGTAGTCACGAAAGAGGATGGGCTTTTCTCACATTAGAAATGCAGAGCAGCTCGCCACAGACAAAAGGATAATATATACACAGGCTCTAAAAGGAAAAGACAAACTCAGCTCCTTCATGTCTGCCCACATGCACAAGTATAAAAGTACACATGAAGGCACCCTCACACAATCAAGCATGCGCACACACACCACACACACACACACACACACACACACACACACACACACCACTGCACCATTGTGCACTTCAGCGCCTCGGCTCTCTACTCAGAGAGACAATGGAGGGACTTGACTTGACACTTCAAAGCATATTGCTGCTGTCAAGTCAGCTGTCATTCTCAGCCGAGGAGGGCTTCTGAGTCAGGGTGAGTTTTTTCGGGGAGGTTAAGGGGCGGTGGTGGGGGGTCACTGGGGTCTGATACGACGGAGTCAGAGGCACACAAGGCGTCCTCTGTCCCCCTGCGCCGGCCACAGTGCTGGGCTCAAAGACCCCGAGTGGAGAGGCCAGGCCAGGCCAAGCACAATAGCACTGTGCCCCGCTCCATTGTCAAGGACAGTTACACTCTGGAGATGTTGCTCAAAACAGGTCACCTCGGGGTCACCTTCTGGATTGTTGGGGCTCTGGTGTGGGGATATGAGAGAGCTGCGCTAGGGGTCGCAGAGAGGGGGTCCATCTGAAAGGGCTAAGGGGTGAAAGGGGACGCCCATTGGCCTGTGCACCCTTATATAGAACACAGGGTCAAAAACTTGCCTAATTCCCTGTCATAGATTTCACAAATTAATCTATGGGGACCGATTTAGTAAGAAAATACTTCTTTGAACACGACCACCTCTCTCGACAAAGGGAGAAATTTCCAAAGCTTTATGCGCTGTCCAGTGGCCACATTGAGCTGGAATTGCTCACTCACAAAATCTGCCTCCATCTGCGGCGAAATAAATGAACCAGTGACACTTGCTCTGTTTTCTGCTGTGAAGAGAACAGCGTGCTCCGCTACAGCATGGGCCCCCCTACAGAACAGTACCACACAGAGAACAGTCGATGTCTCTGATGGAAAAAAGAAAATCCCTACACAATTTCCACATTGTTTGCTTTCTTTCATAAAGTTCCCGGAGGAGTCAGATGTCAGTGGCCCCGTCCTTTATCCCCATTCGGAACGGTAAATTAGCGGCTGCAGAAAGCCACGGAGGTATTCTATTGTGGCGGCCGTCCTCACTGTTCTGCCGTCAGCGAGCGGTGGTCAGTGTGGATTTATGACCATCGGCTACACGTCTCCCTCTCAGAGCCGGGAGAATAGGGAAGGCATGGGGGAGCCGGGGCTGAGAGGCACGGCACACGAGGTAGGGACCCCAACTTCTATTGTGGGGGCCTCATGCCTTTGAACAGAGAATCAAACGGTACCAGCTCTTCATCAAAAGCCCTCCTTTCTATTGCTGATTTAGAGGAAAAAGAAAAGCTTTCTGCGTTATTTATTATGGGGTTAGGGGGGCGGCAAAACAGGCTGACAGCAGCGCATTCACAATGTGTCGGTGGGGGCAGGAGCATCTAAGCGCCTCGCTATGGAAGCAGGCTTTGATTTCTCTATGTCTGCCTTGGGCTCTTTGTTTGCGGGTGGATGTCCAGCCATGTTGTGGACAATCAGGCCCTAAGAATGCGGGCAGGGAAGCAGGGCAGGAGTGCAGCGGCGGGCGGGGAGGAGGCTGTGAACGGCCCATATGGGGCCGGCAGAGCTCATTTCTCACCTCTGACAGGGGAGATGGGAGGCAGGACGGGCCAGCGGTGGGACGACCATTCCTGTCGCCCCGCCGAGGGAGACGGGGTCAGCTTCCCTCCTGACCCGGAGCGGGGAGTGGTCCTCTGCGGACTGGGGCAGGACGACCAGGTGGCAGAGGGGGAAGCCAGCGCAACGAGGCCACGATCTGGGTCCAAGGACGGGTCTAGACCAGGATCTACGGACGCATCCTGGTGGAGATCCTCGGTTGTTTTTGTGTGTTTGCAACTGCTCAGAGGCGGAACTGACTGAGGATGGATGACTGATCTCGGGTCAGGTGTGAGGGGCTTGGCCTGGCCGGGGAGGGGCTGGTGGAGCGGAGGGACGGTGTCTGAGGATTGGTGAGTGTTGGATCCTGGTGGAGAGCGAGAAGCCAGATCTGACAGCAACACCGAGGAAGGCCGGAGCTGGGAGAGACAAGTGCTGCTGTCTGAGTCCGTCTCCCTCATATCTGCTGCAGAAAGAGACAAGAAAATTATAGGGTAGCTCTAACATGCCATTCCCTACTGAAATAATATGATCAATAATGTAATAATAAACTATAAAACCCACAATTCCAGTCCTCAGTTCTGAATGGCTGAGTCACGTTTGAAGCCCACGTGAAATATCCGATAAACAGACACCTTTCATCACATAACTGGGAGTTTAAATATTAATGTAGTAAAACTTCCACTCATACTGGTACTTTTGAGTTGCTTAACAACCATGTTGTTTGGCTACTGATCAAGCAGTATATTGGGAGGTGGAAAAATATGTATGTATTATTGATAATAAATGATTCCTTGAACATTTGTGTTCTTTTTTATTACAATGGTGTGTGATTTTAGAACTACTAAGAGCCATTTTTAGACATATGGGCTAATGAAGAATTTTGATCATTCACATAAATTACATATTTCAATCTGAAATACATATCAGAAAGGCTATGGGTAATTCCACTGTCACAGTAAAGGCTTTACCAGACAGGACACTGCTCCTGCCACTGGCCAGGTCAGTGCTCCGGCTGAACTGGCTGGAGGGCGGGCGGCTGAAGTCAGAGAGAGAGCCCTCTGAGATCCTGGAGGCTGGCGACACCGAGCGCTGTGGTTCATCCGGCCCCAGACCCTGCTCCCCATCAGGCTCTGGATTGCTGCTGCTGGACACCAAAGCAACCTGTCGTCCCCGCTCCCTCTCCTGAGCTTCATCCTTTTCCTCTGGAGCAGGGTGAGCGCAGGAGGGAGACGCTGGGGCAAGGTTCAGTTTGGTTTGTTGTCCTCCGGAGTCAAGGTTTGGGGCGTTGAGAGGGGGCGGTGCCGGGTGGACGGTGGACCCAGCAGCGGCCCTGGAGGGGGGAGGAGGGACTGGAATGTGGGGAACAACAACAGCAGCGCGCCTCCCTCTGACGAAGCCCTTGTTCTGCAAGCCACTCTTAGAGTCTGGGTGAGGATTAAGAAGGGAAATATTATTAAATCAAGATAACACCAAAACATTTCCTAAAAGATCCAATACTGAATTTGAAAATGGATTATGCTCAACCAGTCTAAGGCAAGATATATCAAGAACCAGAGCCAGATTTGAGTGCTGGATCCAGAGCTTAACAATAGCCATTGTTCAGTTCACAAAGAACACTTCTGAATGGTTAACACGGGGTGAGTCATCTTTAAAAGGTATTCATCATCATTTACAGCTTGGGATGCACTGGCAAAACCTGCTCATGACATTTTCGTTCCCAGTTTCCCGAGTCCTGGAGCAAACACTTGTTTCCCTGCTGAGTGGGTTGGCCTTCTGACAAAGGCAGAGAGAAATCACCCCGCTGGACCAGCTGCCCAATTCCCAACTCCATATTCACAATGGTAATCAGCCTTGGAGGCAGCAGGGGAATACATGCACAAAGTCTGTCTTACAGACTGGAGATGGTTGAATATCAAGTCAATTACAGACTTTCTAAAAAAAACCATACTTTTGGCAACAAGTGCCAGTAGAATGCCATCTTGGGTTTTTTATATGCACACAGAGAAATGTGCACTGAAAAGGCCCACACACGGTGCATAGTCAAACTCATTTCTAAAGCACTTGTGGCTCCTCTCTATCCATCCATCTCTCCTCCTACCAAACTCTCTCCTCTGCTCAAACTGGCCCTTCCTTCTTCTCAACATTTCCTTTCATCCCTTTAAGATTCTCCTCGACAAACATCAACTCCAACCAACACCGCCCATTTCCTTGTCGCCCTCTCCATTCTTCCTCTTTGCCTTTGCACACTCCTTCTTTTCTTGTGTGTGTGTGTGTGTGTGTGTGTGTGGGGGGGGTCAGACAATCTGCTCTTGTTTCCTCGGGGGTCCGCCGCAGAGAGGAGTCAGCACAGGGGATAAAGAGAACACATTGGAGAGCACATTTCTGCACTGCGCCTCTCACAATGCCCTGCCATTCCCATCTGTTACACACAGAGAGCGTACGCGTGCGTGTGTGTGCGTGCGTGTGCTGGGCGGGAGGGGGTGTGGGGTGTGTGTATGTGTGTGTGTACTGATGTGCATATGAATGACATGTGTCAGAGCGCAAGGCTACACACACTGCTCTGCGTACAGCCCAGCACGTTTCCTCAGGGAGCGGGGTTAGGGATGATTGTTGAGGAAGCCGACCACCATATGGCAGAATAATTAGTATTAGACCCCGGTGCTGAGAAATGCACCCCCCCCCCCCCTCCCCAACACACACACACACACACACACACACACACACACACAGCCCAGCACCCCTGCTCACGCTGAAAGCAATGCCCTGCCGTGCGGCTGAGGCGAGTGCTGGGAAAAATGCCTTCACATCAGACGGCCGGGCTCTGAAAGGAGCGGCAGGTCTCCCGGCCCGGGCCTTTCACTCTCACCGGAGGACCACCAGGAGGGCGGCGCTGTGGGCACTTCCTCGCCGGAGAGAGGACGAGAGGCAAGATTTGCACTTAACCAAACACGGCCACAGAGAGAGAGATTAAGAGCTAACGAAGGGCTTGGTGGCCTCCAAATCCACCGCGCCGAGAGAGGGAGAAAGGGAAAAACAATCCATAATAAGCAGAGCTGCGGAGTCAAAGGAGTCGCAGCCCTCCTCCTGATGTTGCGGTTGGAGTCTGCGATGTTGTGAAAGTACCAGGTGTTTTCTCTTTTTTTTTTTATCAGCCTCACCAGCCTCTTCAAGCATTTGGGTCTTCGGGGCAGTAAGGGCTTGGATTCTGTGGGTCTGAGGCTGCGGTTTGGACTCAGTGCTCAGGACACGAGGGGGTCTGAGGTCTTCGGGACAGGCCTTCATGTGAGACAAGAAACGTGGACACAACAAGGGACGCTGATTCACACTGGCACGGGCCTGCAAGAGAAGAAAAAAAAACCTTTCTGTGTTATAAGATAAAGTTGAACACATCAGCTATTTTCAATATTTTTCACATGTGAAGGCATTTCCTTCTTTCATATACACTACTGGGGTTGTATTTTCTTCAGTTAGGAATGAGTGTGTATTGTTTTCACATGTAATCCTCCCATTTAACCGTGCATTCTGTGCCGACGTTTGTTATTGCACCAGAAATATAAAAAATACGTCCATTCATACATCAGTATAGAAAATACCATCCTATACAACTGACCATGCAACCATGCTACCACCAGAAAATGAATAGTCTGAATAAGACAGCCTCCTCTATGTACAGAGAATTCAAATGATGCATGGTAACACCACTGCCCCCTTGTGTTGCCAAAACAGACCGCACATCTCTTTCACAGTACAAACACTAACTCCAGCTTTGTTTGTGTGCACTCCTCTCATTAAACCCTCCGCCCGCCTCCTCCCAGATGGAGACAAGGCGGAAAATTATCTCAAGGATGATAAAACCCTTTAGAGTACACTGACGGGACACGGCCCTATTCTGTGCGGAGATAAAAGCAGGCGGGACGGTCAATATTGAAAATGCGGTGGGAAGGCTGCCTGCAACGCGCCGACCAGTGAAAACTAGCCAGCCCGCAGCCTCAGTGCCAGTGAGTCATTCAGTCCCTCTCTGGCCTTTAGAGAACAAACAATCGTAATAAATGGCCCTGTGATCCACACACACACAGACGCGGGGCTTTTATTTGTCTTGGGTTTAGGCTGCATCTGAGACACTGAAACAAAGTTCAGCTCCTCACTGTGCTCCTTTTAACACAGAATAAAGACAAACACATGCGCGCACACACACACACACATGCACAGATACCACATCTGTGTGCCCGTGAATACCGTGATGAACCAGAAGACCTTCAGACAGAGAGAGAAAGAGAGAGAGAAAGGAGGAGGGAGGTGGGGTCGCTGTCTGTGACTCACACAGGGAGGATCAGCTTTTAAATCCCTACACCATCTCCACTGATTCCCTTTTCTCAGATCTAAAGGCTTTAAAGATTTGCATTCTTGTGATGTAAAGAGGGAGAAGTGAGGTAGAAACGAGGGGGGGGGAACAGCGATGTGCCTTTCTCCTCCCCGGGCCCTCCGCGCTCCTCTTCCTCCCCTTCGGCCTCCTCATTACCTGTCACTCAGGCCCGTCAAAAGGCTGATGGGGAGGCTTTGTGAGGCTAGACGAGGCTGGTGTCGCCGAACTCGCAACTTTCTGCAGCACAGGTCTAGGCACGCCCGTTACCGCAGGTCTGTGCCATTACAACCCACGCAAAGCCCCTTTTAATGCACGCATACACGCAACCACACATATATACCTAATGCTGGCAAAGCTCTTTGACTTTTTTGACTGAACTCAATGGTCTAAACACAGAACTTTCACATGCACACCTGTATATATCTCTATACTCATGAGGGTCACTTGCTATCGGTCACAGAGAACAAATACTTCCCATATACTGAGACACATCTTGCAGCCTTTTCTCAGTTCATTACCTTGGCCCTTAATGTACACCATCAATAGAAGGCAGTGTTGGGCTTGTTACTCAAAAACAGTAATTTATTACTTGTTACTTGTTACTCCTTTCCAAAGTAATGCTATCACTTTGCTTACTTCCCAGGAGCAGTAATTTGTTACAATACTTGTTCTATTACATTTCTGTTACATGGCCAAAATGGGTGATTGCATCCTCTCTCACCTTTAAAAATCTGGATAACTTTCCTCTCACCTGCTTGCCTCTGTGAATAACCAGGAAAACCTCAGTATTGATGTCCAATGTCCAATTGCTCGATAAAATAAAAGTTGTGGAAATACTTCCACTCAGAGAAAGTCAACTTCTCTGCTACTTCACATCTAGCCTGAGAGGACGGTTACTAATTATGCTGAAAGCAAATTATGGAATGGAGGTGGGATATAGTTTTGGAATAATTCAACTCTAATATTTAGATGGGGTGACGACAAAAGTAACACATTTTAACTGGTACCTGTAATATTATCACTGAAATGGAAATAATACTTTGTTACACATTACTGTTAAAAGTGCTAACTTTACTATAACCCAACTCTGACAGTAAGTAATACTGTAGTTGTAGTTGTTGTAGACACCCAGAGGGGTGGTGGGCTCCTTCAGGCCCCTGCAGGCCCCCAGGAAACAGGCTGACCTCCTGGCGTCAGGCAGCCCACACGCCGTCCTCACACAGCCAGAACTGGCTAATGTCATTACGGGCCTGTTTGTGGTCAACAGCTCCCTGATTGAGATGTACAAGTAGCGCTGCTAGATGAATGTAGGAAGTCTATTAGTTAGTCAGAGTCCCAGATGGCCTGCAGAGGACAGACCGGCGTGTGCTCCTTCACCCCCCCTCACCTCTAAACACACTCTGATACACACATATACACACACACGCAAGCATACATAAGCTATGCGCTATGAAGCAGTGCTACAGACACAAATTGGCGCGTGCACTCACACACACAGACAGATATACACACACAGGCACACACATGCACGCACACACTTAATGACACTGCCTCTGAGTGAACCCTCTGACAGGCGGACGACTCCGAGCAAAGACAGAAGTGTGTCTATGTCTCTGTGTCTGCAGGAACAGAGAATTCTTCACAGAGCTGATGCACAAGAAAGCCAGGCTTAGGCCCTAACAAGGTTAAACCCATGAAAAAGAGTGACTTTTTAAATCATGGAGATTTGTGTTTCTGCGGGGTGTAATTAGCTTTGCTCTGGTGGAAGAGGGGGGCGGATGAAGGGTCGGGATGCTGGCGAAGGGGCCAGCGAGGGGCGAGGGTTGGGGGGGGGGGGATGACAGTGGGGCGCATTGTGGAGTCCAGCGGATTCAGGGGAGTAAATCTGATTATCAGCTCGTGTCAGAAGCCAGGCTCAGATGCAGCTTAGCATTCAGAGCAACTTTCTACTTTCGATGGTTAGACAATGACCCTGCTTTTCAGGCCCCGCAGCCCCAGAGGGCCCGCCAACTCTTCCCCTGTAGCCCCCTCATCCCTCACCAACGCAACACAACACAGCAAAGCACAAGATAACACCACGCCATATGATACGGCATTACACAACACATCGCAGAGCAAAATGACGCTTCACAGTAAAGGAAAACGGGAGCATTGGCAAATTATGCTCAATGCTGTTTCTAATGTATATAGTCAAGTGTTTTCTGATTTGGAATCAATGAATAGTGTAAAGACTGAAGGGACTAACTGAATATATGAGTCCGCCATTGAAACCATAAAACCGGGGGTGAACTCTTTGTGTAAACAACCCCATATATTAAG
This sequence comes from Centroberyx affinis, assembly GCF_046629955.1. Taxonomy (NCBI): domain Eukaryota; kingdom Metazoa; phylum Chordata; class Actinopteri; order Beryciformes; family Berycidae; genus Centroberyx; species Centroberyx affinis. Next base: position 452,458 of record NW_027278821.1, on the reverse strand, counting down.
ATTTAAATGGGACCTCTTGAGCCCCACAGCCTTGTTTGGGCACCTGTACAGGGTTTGTGTCCCTGTGCATTCTGAACCAGGACTGTCCTATTGGAGCTTGTGTCCTGGGTGACAGCGGTTTGAGCCCTGAAGCCTATATAAAGCAGACCACTGGGTCAACAGCCTCTCATCTACTGGCAGTCTGTTTGGACAGGGACACCCCGGTTGTAAAAGTTTCAATGTCACTGCATGACGGGAGCAGTTTGCCTGGTGATTTATTAGGTATTTCAGGATGAAAAGGTGGAGAATGGCAGAGGGGTGATGCCAGGCTGATGAACTTGGTGAATGCAAAAGTGCTGAAGGCAGTTGAAGATGTAAATGAGGCTGTAAGGACCAGCGAGCGTCTTTGTCCGCCGACTTCACTTGTTTGTTTAACCAGAGGCCAAGACAGGAAGCCAGCCCACACAACTCTGCTGTCCCCATGGCAACCCCACTGTTAATTGTGGCACATCCACTCCCAGACTCTTTTGAGCAGAGGGGAGAGGTGGGGACTTGTGAGTGTTGGAGACAGAAAGAGAGGGAGAAAACGAAGAGGAGTGTGTGCGTGCTTGTGTGTGTGTGTGTGTGTGTGTGTGTGTGTGTGTGTGTGTCTTCCTTGTTGCTTGTTGTCGGTACGTTGAAACCAAGAGCCTCACTGAACAAACTTACAAAGCAAGAATGTCCCATCAGTGAGTATGTCATACAATATGCAGTGGCCCTCAACACATCTCAGATGGTTTGCTATACACTCAAAAGCATCATTCAGTGGCCCTACGTTCGTGCTATGAAGTTCAAATAGTATTTGAGCACTCACAGTGTAGTGGCAGAGTCCTCGGTCCCACAGGATGGCTTTGCTGACAAAAGACACATAAACGGGTCCCTGCAAAAGACAGAAAACAGACAGATCTAAACACACTCACATGTTGGCTCAGCTACAGTATACAGCTGCTCCTCAACCTGTTGACACACAGAGGGCACAGTCACATGCTCAAATATAAACACAAACACATCAAAACTAGATGGAGTAATCCTGATGGAGAGAGTTCAGAGACTGCTACCTCGACCCATCTGAGAACAATGACAGGCGCCCAGCAAGACAAACATAAAGCCACAGAGTGAGAGGCTCTCCAGTGCATCAAAAACCCTTCTGTCTTAGTTACTGAGCTACTGTGAAACACCTCCAGTGGTTTGAGCTACTACAGCAGAGGCTGAGGACTCCATGATGGAGTCCGCTCTCCCACACAGCCACTCGCCTCCATCTGTTCAGTTAACCCCTTTACAAAACTCCTGTTCCCCTTGGCTCTGTGTGACTCTTTACTCAGCATCCCTTTTAACACGCAGGTTCTTTTGGGGGACAGTATGGTAGCCCTATGGCCAGGGTGCATCGGTCTGACCCACGGAGCAGGGGGCGCTGTGTTAACTCATCAATCACCGGAGACACACACACATCACTGGCCAATGTCCGGCGGTCAGCGCGGCGGCTCATCCATCTCTCTTTGCCGCTCCTGGCAGCTCCCAGAAGCCCTGAGTCAGCTCCGGGGTTGGCCCACTCCAGGGAGGGAGAGAGCGGATCCTCCAGGACTCACCCTTCATTCATGGGCTGTAACCCCAGACCGGAGTGGGTGACAAGGGGGCAAGAAGGGCTCACAAGGCAGGAGGACAATGGAGCTTGTCGTGTGTATGTGTGTGTGTGCGTGTGTGTGTGTGTGTGTGTGGGGGGGGGGGGGTACTACTGTTTCCCTTTTCCTTTGGAGTGCACTGGTGTGGAGCTCTCTCTCTCTCTCTGCCAGCTTGTGCCAGACTCTCAAACCCCTTCAGTGGCGCTATAAGAGGCTAGAGGGCAGCGTCAGGTCCGGCCATCTCATTGCCTGGGGCCACACTGCCTTTGTGTATAGACTACGCTTGGGCCATACCTGCTCTACTCAACAAAGCACATTACATATGATTATGGACATTAGGCCCGACATTATTACCAAATACTAAGTCCACTCGTTATCAAAATACCCCACAAGCCCTCCAGCCTTAATAGAAGCCTTAATTGCAGCCGGGTAATTAACCAAGGGGGAATAACGACCAATTTCCCTGTGAATCACGGGTGCTTGGGGCCCAATGACCTTGTTGTCACTAATTACACATTGAATGTGAAATCAAGTACATTTTCAGACAGTGGAGGTGAAGTGGCTGGGGGTTGGGGCATTCTATGACAACCATGTGGAAACATTAAGTGAATAGAAAGGGAAAATACAGGGGAGGAGAGAGAGCCAAACTGAAGGGATAAAAGGAGAAAAACTGTCAAAAATACAAATATAAAAGCTAAATATGCTGACTGAGCTGAGAAGAGGCTGGCAGCACATCTATGGGTTGAGGGAAACACAGAATCTTAGTATGCAGAATGCTCAACCAAGGCATATCAAAAGAATCAAAAGAATAATCAACATAAAACAAAAACAAAACTAGTATCTTACGGGGCTAAAACAAAAGACGCATTCATCAATGCCCTCGTCCTGCCTTTGATGTCATCATTTGACCCATCATCACAAACACAACACATAATCCCATAGAGGGTTTGTCTAAAGTGATTGCCGTTCCCCTTTTCCTTGTTCAATTCAGATGATGAGATTAGGGAGATTCCTGGCAGATGGGATTTCCACTGTGCATGTGTCAAGGGCACGCATCCCTCCTCTCCACGCAGCCCCACCTCAAGGTGCTTCCGGTCAGAGGGGAGGACGTTATTGAGCGTGGCGCGGCGTGGGCTGGCAGGGCTCAAGAGAACAGGAAGTGCAGAGCTGCAGCCTAGCAAGCCAGCAGGGGAAATATGGTCAAATATGGTCAATCTTATCAATAATGAGTAGGTGGAACAGGCAAGATCAAATTACCAATTTAGAGCTAATCGCCAAAGTGGTGGCTGGTCTTTGCTCTATCCCCTCTCCACTCTTGCTTTATCCTCTCCCTCATTTCTGCCACCATCTGTCCGTCTTCCTCTGGGGAGCCCTTCCTTCTCTCCTGAGCACTAGACTGGATGTTTTATTAATTCCGTTTCACCTGATTACACCCTGTCTGTGAGTCAGGGCACATTAATAGGCATTTAATCAACGTTTAATTAAGGGAGCAGGCAGCAGGCAGCAGAGAGCCAGGGAGCCAGAGCTGCATCCTGGTGAGGTCAGCACCTACTGGAGGAGCAAAGGAACAGGCATGGCCAAGCAGGGACACACACACACACACAAACACACACACACTATATAAACCAACTTACACTGAGACAAAAGAGGCCACACTGTTGCCAAAGCTAAGACAAAACTTTGAAAGCGCACCACAGGAGCCCGACAACGCAGGGCGGCACAACGGATGAGGAGATCCAGTTCAGAAAACAATCACACAAACGGCCGAGCTATTAATGGCAAACAAAAGGCCAGGCTGACCACCTCAGCATGGCTTTGGCCAGGTTAGAGCCAGCGACAGAATAGGAGAGCACCCAGATTGAGAGAGAGAAAGCCCGGGGTCAGCTATAATGAGCCGTGAATGTGAGCATCCAACCAATCCTGTTTAATGGGGTTCATCCCTGGAAGGTTTCTGTCCTGCCTGGCGCTGCTGTGTGTGTGTGTGTTCACGTTGGGCTCTGGGTCAGAGGGCTGCAAGGACTCTGTGACCCTGAAATGAGCTCTGGGAGTCAGAGGGGACCCCCACCGGCAGGACAGAGCTCCTTTTATGCTTTAATCTGCAAGCACAGGGGATCAATATGGCGACTATTGGTGCTGGGATTGTGTGTGCAGGAGTAAGCGGTCCAGCCATTTTAGACAACTCACAGGGGGTTGGCGCACCCTCACAAAGGCAGAGCCCCTCTGCCACCACGGGCCACAATGACCTGTGGGACGGTGGCACACCAGCAGCTAACCTACTTAACATTCATTAGTGTCAGAGAGGTGGACAGATGCTCAGACTCTTACGGATCTTCTCTCTCATGTTCTCTCCATGGGGCTCATTGAGCAGCGTTTGACGTGTCTTTCATTTGGGATATTGGAGTTGTGGGCGGTGGCGGCAGCAGGCTGCTGTGTTCTGCTGTGGATTAGGAGGAGCTGGGTGGGCACGGTTGGACTCACCCGGTCTGTGTGCTGTGCTGAGCAGGAGCCACGGGGCGGCCAGGTGCCGACGCTGACAGGACGCCTGGGTCGAGCCGGCAGCCTCGGAGGTCGCTTGAGACCCGTCTGATTTCTGGCGGGTCTGTTTTCCCAGCGAGGCTCCGGAGCTCTCCTTGTCCCAACAACCAACATGTCCAACGTGTTCTAGAATCTCAGTTTACTGATCCTCTCTGGAAAATCCAAGTTTTACCTTTCAAGTCTTGAAATCAGTTTCATTCCCCCGAGAAAAATTTTCAATAATATCCCAACTCTTAGTTGTAGCTGAGGGAATCAAGTGTGGAAGAGCCGAGGGAAGAACAAAGTGGAATTCCCTTGACATGCCTCTCTGTGGGAGGCTGAAAAGTGCAGCTTTCTTAAATGGGTTATGGCTGTTAATAATTACCACCCTGCTAAACCAGTGCAACTCTCTGATCCACATCATTTTCCTGGAAAAAAACAAAGAAACAAAGCATACGGTTTGGGCACAAAACAACATTCCCTACTGATTTGGCTGCAAATTTGCAAGCAAATAATGAATATCAGTCCTGTGTTCCTTGCACGTACAACACAAAAACAAGGCCTACAATAAACCAAAGCTTTCAATTAAGAAGTGAACAGCAGTGAAACCCCACACACTGACATAGGCCAGAGCAGAAATCTGGACCAGCTGGACAGAGAGAGGGCTTTTCAGCCCAAGACCAGACACAGAATGAACATGGATCAGGTTCTGTGCTGCTATAGAGCGTATAAATCTCCTGGCCTTAATTACATTACAGGGCATATAGTGGCAAGCTCTGTGGAAACAATGGACCCTATCAATTCCACACATCAGAGCTCATTAGTGTGTATGTGCCTGTGTGTGTGTGTGTGTGTGAGAGCGTGCGTGTTCTGAACAGCCCTCTATCTGTATCTCTAATCAAAGCTTATTATCTAGAGTGTGTCTCGGGTTTGAGGTTCTTCATCTTCAGATTTGTCGGGCAGGGAAATCCTAGTAAATATGTTCTTGGTGAAATATTAACAAGGCCTGCGGACAAGCGAGTAAGAGTCAGTGTTTTCCATGGTGACCAGACCAAACACTTATAGTGGTATCACAAGCAGCCACCAACACACAACCCATGTCCCACTTCTGCTCACAAAATCTTTTTAACCTGTCAATTTTCTACAGTTCGCAGTCCACTGAGGAAGAAACTCCTCCTGAAAATCCTTTGACTATAACTAGACGACTTGCGCCTTGTACTAAAGCTTCTTGGGAGCATCTGAGATCAAGACCTCTCCTATACACGTCCCTTCCTAAAGCACACTCTGCCTGAGGTCTCCCTCTGTTCAGCCCCACAGGGGGCTCTGCAGTGCACTTTGGGTAATCCAGATGCCACAATGCCAGTTGCTAAGACACTGCTAGAAAATGCATTGTGAGGGGAAGTAAGGTTTGAAATGGCAGTATGTTTGTGGCATGGGTGTTTTTTTGCTTTTTCTTTTAATAAGCAGAACATTTGGATAGTGCATTGTTGTCTGAATGAAAGGGTTCTTTACTGCATTGGATAATCTGTATACTGGCAACTGGTAGTAAATATAAAACAAGAAACATAACTTTGAATCAGGTGTCAGTATTTTCTTAATTTTAGTTCATTCAGTTCAAATAAAATGAAAAAGCATTACACACACACACACACACACACAAACACACACAAACAAACACACACATCAACGCACAAAAGCTGACAAAGCCTCTCACAAAACACATAAAAATACCATTACAAGGGCTTTCATGCTGTTCTAAGGAAAGCGGCCCTGCCCACTGCGTGCTGCCCTTTGTCGGCGGCGGGACCCAGAATCAAAGAGCGGTGACCTGGGCTGGCTCTGCCCGGCGGGGCCTGCGGGGCGTCCTGCTCTGCGGGTTAACTCCGACCCCTGGTCTCCACGCCACGCTGGGACACCCCCCTCCACACACACACACACACACACACATACACACCACACCCCCTGGTTAGCTCCGTTATTTCCTCATCTCATCAATCTGTCAGCTAAGCCCTGTGACACGCAGCACAATATGGTCCCCGTATTTCTCCTTTGGTGCCCTCTCTTTCAATATGGTCCCAGCATTTCTATATTAGCCGGCTCTCCCACGGGGGTTTGGCCCCCTGGTGCCTTGTTCCCGAGGCTGGAAGTCACAAGTTACTCTCCTTACTGTAATTGTGTTGATGTTGGTGTGCTTGTACTTTTTGAAGTCAGCAGTTTTACTTTTACTTGAGTTCATTTTGACTGAAATAGTGTACTTTGCTACATTTTAAATCACCTCCACCACAAATTTTGTAGGCTCTCCATAAGGATTGCATCAGAAATTGGCGGAATTGAAAATAAGATTTTCACACCAGTAATTTTGTTCGCACTTAAGTAAAATTAAAAAGCAGCAGTACTTCTACTTGAGTGGGATATTTTGGTACAACTGCCAAGCTTTCCCTCACTAGGATACTGCTGTCTCTACACTTATCAATATCTAAACATGAATGCATTTTAAAACCAAATACTGACAGCGAATAAAAAAGGAGAAAATGATACTCCTGGCTCCAGTTTTGGTGCATGTATGTTTTTGCAAAAGTTGGCTGCTACAGAGAGTAAGAGAGAGATCAGGAACAGGAAAAATCCAGTTGACAAGCCCTTTTGAGTAAAAGTTGGTCACATGTGTATATGGGTAACACTTAGGGAGATAGGGAGATGAAAAGAGAGAGAGAGAGAGAGAGAGAGAGAGAGAGAGAGAGAGAGAGAGAGAGAGAGAGAGAGAGAATGCATTTCTCTTTTGAGATCCCTGCCACTGGATTGGACTCACTCGAGAACAGACCATTCAATTTATTTTCAAGTAAGGATGAAAGGAAGACTCCAAACTATGCATGTAGTCTATTCAATGGTGACTCTCTTTAAAAAAAAAAAAAAAAAGGATGGAAAAAAACGAGTTGGGAGAGGAGAGGGTGGAGGGATGGGGGCGCTGCATAAATTTTACATACACAAGGCAGCAGGCGAAGTGATTGTTGCTTGCCCAAAACTTTTTTTTTTCTCCTCCAGAAAACACTTTCCTTGCTGAATAGGCACCTATTAGTGACTCCATTATGGGCGCAGGGCTCTTGAATGGCTCCTCACTGTGCGTCTTTATCATAGTCAGGCCGTGAATACAGGCGGCCCCCTCCTCCCCCGACCCCACCAAGCTCCTTACAGCCTGTATTGATAGGTGGTAGGAGTGTGGTGGCGATGGTGGGTGAGGTGGGGGAGAGGTGGGCTCACTATTCTCGCCCCCCGTTGTGTGCTCCAGGTGTGGTGGGTTAAGCGTAGCGCTCCGAAGCCTCTAAAGCAAACCCTATTGTCCGGCGCACTTTCTTTGCCACTTGTTCCAAAAAAAAAAAAACTGGATGCAGTGTTTTACATGCGTTTGCTGATCTCCATAATGCAATCCCCCTCCTTCCTCTCCCCCCTCCTCCCTGCCTGCACCCCAAAACAAGTCAGGCCTCCGGCGAATCGCTGCACACCGCCTCAGAGCCCATGTATTGTTGCTGGATTATTCAGGAGTTAGCTGAAAGAAAGAGACAGGGAGAGTGGGGTGTCTGTACTTTATCTCCAGGGGAGACAGGGGCTAAAGAAGGAGCTTCTTTAGAGGAGTGAGTTACTGCAGCGAAAGGCCCACAAACACCTGCAAGAAGACAAGCGCCGGGAGGCCAAGGCAAGGAACCCCCTGTTGTTTAACTTTACTTTTCTTCTGTGTCCCATCCGAGGGCCCGGCGCACTGTACGCCGACCTCTTCTGAATGGAGTGGTTTCTATTCATCGCCCCCCCCTCCTCCGTCTAATAACCTGTCACAACATTATCACCTCGCACAAACCGCTGTGTATTGACACATCCATCACAATGTCCGCTGTTTTAATCAGCGTTCGGAGTGAGCGCGGTGGACAGATGCATCACCCAGCGTGTTTGTGCGTGTCACTGGAAGCAGGATCCGCCGTCGGAGGGGGGAAAACTTTAAAGTTGTGTGTGTGTATGCAGTTGAAGAGAGAGAGAGAGAGAGAGAGAGAGAGAGTTAGGGAGACTGTATGATGAATATGGAAGCATTGTTCAGCCATGCTTACCTCCACAGGGAACCATCTGCTCCCTGTCAATGCATCACCTGCTCGTCTGAGCCGTCTCCAGGGCAACCGGGGGGTGAGGGGGGATTAGGAGAGGTTATGGCTTTGATGGGAGGGGCCGTCGCTGGGGACAGGGAGGAGGTTGCCTGGGGAGACCGAGAGGAAAATGGGTTGCCGAGCGAATGTCGTCCTCTGGTGGTGGAAAGCGCTTTACAGCAGGGGTTTCCCTAAGTTTTTCATGCCCAGGAACCTCAAACATTCATTTAGATGCATGTTAGTGGATGTTTTGGTGGTTAGATATGATTTAGTGCAGATTTGTACTACTGTTGGAAGACAGGGATTCAAAATACAGCCAAATTCATTGTGCAATGTTTAAAAAGAAAAGTTTTTTAACTATTTCTCATGTTGCTGGGGACCCCCTCAAAAAATCCCCTTAGGTACCCCCCTTTAGGAACTTAACAAGACTGAGAAGCATTCAGAGGAGAAATGTTGGAACCAGACTGGAAACTGGCAGATACATAACTAAAAATTTAAGTATGGAAAAAGTATGGAGCTGATCTAGGTGGTTTGCTTTCAGTGAAATCCAAATACTTTTTTGGTTTTTCATGTATGGTAAGGAAACTACGTGTCAAATTTTATGCGTGATTGGTTGCTGAAGAGTGACATCCCCTCTGTGTGTGTGTGTGTGTGTGTGTGTGTGGGCAGTGATGCAGGCAGTCAGGTATTGTGTGACAGGGAGTGGTGAATGTCGGTCAATCACAGGTTTCTCATTAAGTCTCTCTGTTCCCCCACCTACAATACAGTGTACGGTCTGCCAGTGACGGCTGGGTAAACACAGATCTCAGGACAGCTCAAAAGGCAAGCGTGGGAGTGACAATGGACCTGATGAATGCATCAGCCAACAGCGCTCGGAAATGTTTGGCTCTCCCCTGAACAACAACGCTCAGTATGGCGGGCATTAAGTCTGAGCGGATTCAGCTTTGCCAAAAACATGTATACCTTTAGATTAAATAGTTTACAATTAACTACAGGTGAGTGATGGTGTGAACATAGAGGGATTTGCGACTGAAGGGTTGCCGGTTCAAATCCCTAGGCTGGCTGGGAAAATCTGGCCAGGGAAAGTGAATATTTAAAGTCCCATGTATTGGTTGAGCTGCTCAATGGCCAACAGCGGAAGACTATGGTTGTACTGGGATGGTGCCAGGTGTAAATGTGTGTAAATATATGAATGTGAAGCAGGGAACTGCTGCAAAAGTGCATGCATGTTCAGCAGAACTCTTACCTGGATAAATAAAGTTAAAAGAGTGTGCATAGTGACTGTTCCAGATTAGTTTGATATCTATTGAATTGGGGCATCCTAATAGCTCAGACTGTTAGATTAGATGAAACTTTAATGATCCCTGTGGGCTGCAGCAGCAGCAGAGAATAAGATGCAGATAACAAATAGTTAATACTGGAGATTATAAAACAAATAATTGCAACAAGTACTTAAAACAATCCCCAGGAATTTATTGGAAGCAATATCTGACCTAGGACTAATAATTTACCACACTGACCAAATAATAATATCTTGTCAATCATCAGACATTGCTCTACTTTGTCCCCAGAAATTCAGTGGATATAAGGAAGTTTTGGCGGCAAATGATTTGAAATGCAGGGACTTTGCCGTACCTTAGGGTTTAGTGAATTGACACCCCTGGGTGAAGTGGGGTTGAGGCCGAGGACTGAAGCCTCTGCGGGGCTTTTGTACACACTCAGCACAGAGGAGGAGCAGCCAGCCACACTTGAACGCTCACCTGGAGCCGCCCTCCATAGACTCGGTGAGAGAGAGGCTTCAGCCCTGGGTGACACAGAGAAAGTCTGAGTGACAGGTGAAAGTGACCAGGGGCTGCGGGGAGGAAGCACCTTTTGTGTTTGGTCAAGAAGGGGGGGGGGGGGGGGGGCGGCAGAAAGCCAGAGAGGGTGGCTCAGTGACCCGCGTCCCCCTGCCGACGAGATCGTCAGCCTGTCGGTGGCTCCACACCCCCCCGGGGGCCTCTGGATGTGGAGTGGAGGGCGGGTCTGGATCACTCTCTCTTCACATCATCAATACCCTCCCCCTTGGGCCACCTTAACATGCCCTCCTCCCACCCCGCTCAGTTAGGGACCTCAGCTCACTCCCCTCCTGAATGCAGAAAAAAAAACCCTGAAGACAAGACACCAATCTTATCTCCATCTTTACCACATGATGGCCTTATTGACTGACAGTTAAACAAGTTGGCTAAAACAGCCACTAGAGAACAGTTTCCACCTGTAGGGATCACTAAACCCTAAGATACAGAAAATATTGGGGACACTTTTCATGATGTACACTGATGAGGTGAATCCAGGTAAAAGCCATTATCCCTTATTGATTTCCCTTATTAAATCTATACCAGGCAGTCACAAAGGAGGAGATGTAGATTTTGTACATTCAGTGTATTTCCCTCAGGTCATGAAAACATCCCCATCAAACCTAAAGGCACTTGTGTCTCTTTCATGACCAAGCACCATTCGTCTCATATTCTCCTCTCTTACTTTTACCCCGGGCCGACACTGGACCCACTTCCCAGATGAGATGGTGATCCTGGGAGAGTTGCTGTCAGGGCCACGTGTAGTGGGGAGGTGGCCGGGGCCGGGGGTGACTTTTCTGGGTGTAAAATTCAATTATACAGCGGGTGAGCGTGTCTGAGCGTGTCTGTTGTGAGTGGCGAGCGGACGGCTGCCCGTTCCCAGCGTGCGACGAGGGGGTTAAGTACCACAGAAAGGCCTCCATTATCCGGAGTGAGAACAGCCCATGTGGCTGGCTGCACGGCCCCCGCTCTCTTTCACTCCCCTCACAACAGCACTGCTGAAAGCCTCCAAGTTTCATTCTCTTTTCTTTGCCCCTCCACTCCTTTCTTCCCCCCCCTCCCCCCCCCCCCCCCCCTCCTCCCTCTCCTCCAATCGCACTCCCCTGCTCTCTCACTCAGAAAAGAGTCGCCACAATGCCAGTGGAAGGCTGGAGTGGATTCTTCAGCACCCCTGTGGACAGTGCACATGTGGACGACATTCACAGGATGTCTGTCAACCAGTCCATTAATCAACAACATCTCATGAAGGCACAATTAGGAGCCTCACAACTCTATAACACTGATTATCATCTCTTAGCCCCCCTGCTACTCATCCCACACAGCAATGTTCTGTACTGAAGTTGGTTAGCTAGACCAACAATAATTAAGAAGAGATGAAGCTGGAACATTATGTACGTATATATAAGTATGAGAGAGTTGCATAATGATTCAAAACATAAAAAAAAAAGATGAATGATGAAAATGTGGAGAGCGAGGAAGGCCGCAGCATGTTAAAGAGCAATCTATCTCATAAGGCAGCACCACTGACTCACATCTGGCTAATCACTAGTGTGAGAATGGACCTTCAGTGTCTGAATAAGACTGAGGCCCTATGCAGCGGACCATTGTAGGCCAGACTGAACCACGTCTCATGATAAACGAGCAATTGTCTCCATCACCATTAATGACGGTAAATGACGCAGTGGAGAGCTCTCCATCCACTGTACGATGTGAAGAGGACACTGAGGAACCTCGGAGCTTTACATGACATCATTGTAGACACACGTGCGCGTCTATATGGGTTCGTCTGCAAATTGCTGACCATTGGAGACAAACGGACGACACATACAGAGGTCCATTATAAGTCCTCACTGCCAGAGAATAGTGGCTGCTACATTTACTTGCATTTGAATTCAAACAATGAATTCAGGGGGAAATTACTATTATGCTAGTCGCCTGTGCAGCATTTTCTGAGAGTAAAACTCCATAAACATACAGTTTGTCCATAGAAAATTCCATAAACATAATCAAACTCCAAACATAGCCAACACAAGCCTACTGCAGTCTACCACTGCTTATACACATAGCCCGCAGTATTATCCTAGTCTATTAAATGATCTCACTTCATTCACCATGTCACTTGTGAGCTCATCAGTGCATCTAGTGCATCATTGCCCATGAAATCAACCAAGATAATGCTGGTCCTGTAGCTCACTATAACAGTATCAGGGTTAGGGGTTCAATTCCCACTGGGGCCACCCATACAAAAATATATATATACGTACATATGCACTTATAAGGTACTGTAAGGCGCTTTGGAATTAAGTGCCCATGAAATGGCATACTGTATGTTGTGATAGAAATTCCTGATAGAGAAAAAACAAATTGGGCATCTCAGACTATTAATACTGCTTGAAAATGTATCTTAACTTGCACACAGTTTGATTCTTTAACATGTGGCTAGGTGGTCCAGTTGTGAGTTACTGTGCATATCATCAAACCATTACCAAACCCACACTGCCCTCCAGTGGCATCTGTGGATCAGGTGTGGTAATGGGAGTAGTTTTCTAAACCTGAGAGTTGGAACCCTATAATGACTCCTACAGCAGATGATAGCATTTTTATTTTTTTTAAATACTGGCATCTGATTGGTCTATGGGCTGTGACTTGGCCATTTTGGATGGCAGCGAACACATTTGCACATTTTTAGCTGATTATGCATGCAATCCTGTAACCCTGACAAAGGTTACTGCAGCCGAAATGTGTTGGTTCTTAATATCAGTTTTTCTCCAGGAATACCTGAATTTTCAAATTTCATTACAATCTAATAATAAAAACAAGATCAAGATCAAGATCAATTTTGGACTTTTTATGCTAAGGTATGGCAAATATCACAGCCTGCCATAACCAATTGATGCCCATGATTAAATGGGATAATATGAAAATAAATAATGCAATGCATAATGGATACAAGGAAAAGTTGAGAAACGAGCTCAGAAATTGCTTCTGAGACTGTAAGCTACAGTGCATAGGCTGACTTCAGCACTATATAATCTACCTGTTGCTGAAACCACCTTGGCCATTGAATTAGTGGATTTTGGCGACACCTTGTGGCACAAAATGGTAACTACATACGTGAAGACGCGGACCAGCGCTCTAGCTTCCAAAACTTTTTAATGTCAAGCCCCCCCAAATAGATACTCATTATATTTGGGTACGATTTTTGTCCTTGTCCTCTATCTGAGGAGATTTTAGTTGTTAGACCTGATTTACAGAAGTGCACATCTGCTGATACTATAAGTGAGGAGATAACAATAGTGGGGAGAGTGAAACCTCTGACCCAAACGGTCTCCTATGATATTCTCTCTTGCCTCCCAGTGAAATAATATTGACATGATTGAAATTAATCCTCCACATTTTGCGGGGGGACCCTGTGGAACCCCCCTCAAAGACCCACTCAGGGCACCCGGACCCCACTTTGCCAACCACGGCTTCATTGGTTGAATCTAGAACTTGCTGTAGCAGCTGAGGGCCTACACAGGTACTCACAAATGCACTTTTTTCTTTTTTTCCTTTTTCCTTTTTCCATTTATTTTTGGAGTCAATGGAAAATGTATAGGCAGGCTGTCAATAAATAAACACGATTATATAAATTATTATTACTCATCAATAGGCTAGAACGCGCATTTTGCTTGAATTATGTCTGTATATGATCCGGTTATCAGTCGGGCAGACCGACCGGCGCTATAACACAGGCTGGGCAGCAGGAAGAAGTGATAAAGGTGGTGGTGATAAAATAAAGTTTTAGTTGAAAGCGCACATACCCAGCGGCAACCCCAACCCAGCAGCGGACAACAAGAACCAGATGTGCCATTATGGTTCTGTTTCACAACAACCCGTCCCGTGACATACCGATGCCGAGGGGGTGTGGTGTCACGTGGCCCGACGTGAAATCGGTGAGGTTTTAACAAGAGTTGGTCAAACAAACTCCACCAAAGATCAGAGTCCTGCATCAGGAGAAACAGATTTACCTTGAGACCAGAGGATGGACGCAGCATACAAGAGAATCAATGGGGACCACGGCCCAGATGCAGAGACAGAGTACAGTGAAACCAGGGTAAATCTTATTTTGACAATAGTGCACAAATTTCTGCTTGTTATGGCATCTGCTGCATGAATTTAAAAGTTTTTTTTAATGAATTTCCTCATATGTATTTGGCTATTTCATCACCTCATTAATTTCCATCAGAAAAAGTAAATCTACCAGCCTATGTTACGATAAAGATTGCTCAAAGAAAAAAACAAGTAACTTGCATATCTATTCTTTCATCCTCTAATTGAAGTCATTCAGTTTTATGTAACAGCAGAATGCCATTCATGCCCATTGTGCATATTGACATGGCATGGAATATTCTACAACAGAAAACAAAGCAGGGAATTGTAAAGATCCTCTGGTGAATAGAGGGCAACTGTAGCTGATGTTGTTCAATAGTGGACAATATGTATTGTTATGATGTATCTGGAAAACATGGCAAAGTCCCTTGTAAACGTCTCAAAAGAGGATTTCAAAATGTCAAGCTGCTGGGTAGAATGAAATTACTGACAAAATGTTTTGATGAACAGAACATGCACGCAGATATTTTTGCAGACTGGAGAAAAAACCCTGCAGCGTAAAAAAAAAAACCTAAAGGCGTGAGGGCTTTGAGCTTAGGGTTAGACAAGATTAGACACCTGGAATGTATATACTGCCATGGCTTTAAATCACAATTATCTCTGCATGCACACACACATCTCAAGATCCAAACTCAAATCAAACAGCCATACGTAAAATAAACTGATATCAAGCATATTAGAATATCTTTGCCCTTGACTGAAGAAGTGCAGCTAAGGCGTTTGAAGGCTTGGTATGCCTCCACAGGTTTGTTTGAGGTGAGCAGATTGTACAACGCACACTCAGCTGCCAGGGAGAGCAGTGAGCAACATGTGTTTGTTATTCACGGTGATCACAGGGAGAGAGAGAGTGACAGAGGGGGGAAAAAAAGGGGGGGATACATAGCCTCACCATTGTGTCAAGGGGAATGGTCACCACATGACCAATGGTTCATTTTAGGAGAGCATAGCCTTTTGCCACTGTCTCTGTTTCACAAACAGCTGACTACTGCAGCCACAGGATATGAGATATATTCCTCTGCAAAATACCACTTGGGTTATAAAATTGCCCAGAGCGCAGATGGAAAGACATTCCATTTCCCTATGCTTGTGAAAAAGAGATTGAAAATGGATAGTGTGTTGCACATGCCTCTGAACCTTCATTTTTCTTTCCTAAAATGTGCGCTAGCTCATTGCATTCACAGCTCTCTCTCTCTCCATCTCTCTCTCTCTCCCACCTCTGTTGCAGAGAAGAAGAGGCTCCATGTACTTGGAGGAGGAGACCAACAACAAGTCGGGCGTGCTCTCCTGCTTCTTCTCCCTGAAAGAGGAGGTTGGAGCATTAGCCAAGGCCCTTAGGCTCTTCGAGGTAATCCTGCCTTCTCCACCGATAACACACACACACACACACACACACACACACACACACACACACACACACGCACTCACCCCTCCCCTCACTCTTTGTTATTTTTTATGTTTCTTTTATAAGCAAATAGCCCAAGACCCCTAATGAAGCATCTCGTACCTTCTGGCAGCCAGCAACAGCTTTATCGCCAACTGCATGTCAGTGTAATGACTTTAACATGAGGAACAATGAGACCGAACTTTATTACCTGCCATTCATCAGTGCCAGAGCCCACATAAGAGCAACATGTAGGGCGTCACCCTGCATTAGCGAGACCCTCTGTCTCTTCTTCTTTCCCAGACCATGGAGGAATTTGCAAGGTATGTTAACACATCGCATAAGGGAATCTGGTCTGATTTAGTCCCAGGCGAAAAACCCCCTGATCATCATTGCTCAGGACGGTCAAGGACGTGTGGCTGGTGGGGGCATGCTGCACCTTAGGGCTTACTACACACACACACACACACACACACACACACACACACACACACACACCTGCAGTAAAAACCAGAGGATGGAGGAGTGTTAATGCAGTGGTAGTGTGCTTTGTTCATCTTGGGCTAATTACTCCTTGACTATGTGTGGTTGAAATAATGGCCTTTTCTCCATAGGTACCCATAGGTTCTCCGCTAACAATGACTAAACAACCCTATCTCCATTGCTTAAGATGCAATTTTGAACTGTTTGAGTCAAAGGGATCCACAAGATAACCATGTTCTAATAATGAAATAGCTTGACTATAAATGGGCTGACAGTGTAAAACATTATGGTCTGACCCAAACAGATGGGCGTGATGAGACGAAGATCGAGCTTTATCCAAAGTTACTGATTAGCATTAAACAAAACAAAAGTTGCATAATTAGAGCATTTCCTGCAAATGCTTGAGGTATTAATTAATTACAGAGATACAGCCCACGTTTTACTAGAAGTAGTTATTGCTCTGAATTCTTGGCAGATTCTCAATGCTGTTTAGGCTGGTGGGGATTCAGAGGAACGTGCTGCAATGATCTATGGGTGTTTTATATAGCAGACTGTGGGCATTGCTTTTACTGACCCCTTTACTGAAAGATTCTAAACAAACTGAGCTTGTGCTAACATCCTTATCTGGGATGTCTATGTATCAGTTATGTGCAAACATGACAGGTGGCTCTTTGATCCACTAGCCCAGCTCCTGCTATTCTGTTTGTGCAATAGTCAAACATTGGACTGGATGTGTCCCAGCCTGCCCCAAATAATACCCCACATTACTGGCAGTGAAATGATTGGTCAGTGTATCAACACACATGCGGTTTTCATTGTCATTTATTGACTTAAACTGACTACGTGCAGCGCTGCATGGAGTCAACGCTGATTGGCAGCACCTCCATCATTCAACCTTCAATGCCCAAGTGATATCAAAGTTCGAGTTTGATGTCCTTGCATGCAAAACAGTTGGAAATACGTTGCATGTTGTGACAATACAGCTGGAGTGCAAAACAGTCAGATCTTTTTCTCAGCCTTGTGAATTTCTGGGGGTGGAGATGTGGGTGGTTGCCTCCGATCAATACCAAGTATCTGCCAAGTGCTGCTCTCCAAATGCAGCTGTAAACATCAGGATCCTCTCTGAACCTATGAGCTCTCACTTCCCAGATCCACCCCCTGCTCCACCCCCCTCCCTTGTCCAGTCATTCCTCTCCTCTCCAACTTTTGTATAAAACAGGCCAAATACCCCCCAAACCATCAACACAACCCTCTAACCCTAGAAAGACTGCAGTGTAAATGACAATACATGTTGGTCAGAATATGGTCATACTGATAGTCTCATAAAACACAACTTTAAAGGTGTCGTGCCTCTCCCTCAATTTTCCTGTACTCTTTCAAGAAGATCTGAAAAATTGAAAATGACGGCTCTGTAGCACCATGTGCTAACGTTTAATTGAGCATCTTGCGTACTCATTTTCTTCTCGCATGCGACTCCACGTTTCAAAAACACTATTCCAGGTCAAAAATGTGGAATTGATCCCCATTAGAATGTGTAATCTTGGTATTTACAATGCAAGGGGTCCTGTAAAGTCACATTCTAAAACTGCTTCCCTGTTTATCCGCCTGGGACTCAAGCACATGTGACATAGCGGTGCGGCTGTCATGTGAGGAGCCGGTTCCTGTCATCTGTAAGCTTTTCATGGCCCGGCTGAGACCTTGAACCCTTGGCAACAGAAGGGTTAATGTCACCGACACCCTACTTTCACTCGGCTCTTAAGGCGGAGTGACGTCCCTGAAGGGTACAGAAATCTGCCAAAACTGGCCCCTGCATCCCTACATGGTTCAGGGCCAGCATTGGCTATGTTAAGCAGCGGCAGGCTCTCTCATTAACACACATGTGAAAGAATCTCTCTGAAATGGGAATACCACTGAATACAGCTGATTTTCTGAGGATCATGATACATTTTCTGTTTTGGAACTGATAGCATTACCATAGTATAAAACTTATTGGGATGTAAAAGCTTATTTGGATTGGAACTGCATGAGTTCATCAGTCTCCTGTTCACCGTTGGTATATACAGTAGACTACATATTTTTATGATCTTACATATTGGAGTCTTGTAACTATGGAAATCAGTTGTTCATATTCAGAAATGTTGATGACTGAGGTGTCTCATATCATAAAACACAAAATTGTTCAATAGTTGAGGATTTGAATTGTAAACTGAGTGGTATTCCCCTTTGATGTGTACCGAAACATACAGTAAACTTGCTGACAATGAGCAGCGCATCATTTTATGGTCAGTAAGTCTGTCAGATGCCAACTAGTAGTGGGGGGTGGTCACTGATTTTGTAATTACAGGGTGCAGGACCACATGGCCCCCAGAGAGCTGCGATGTGTGGAATAGGATCCAGATGGAAGAAAAGAGAGACCGCCTGCTGCTCAGGCCCACCTCTTTACTTGGCCTATGGCAAGGAGAGAACACTCCACTCCCTCTCCCTCCCCAAAGTTACATAAACAAAAACACATTTTTGATCATAATTACCCCATTAAAGATAGTCATGCCTTCTGGCACCAGCCAGAGCTGCTCAGCATTGTGAATTATTAAAAAGGATTCATGTGCAGACTGGTGAACTGTGTCCAGAAAAATCGGAATCCTGGAAACATCCCAACGGTTTTGTGTTCATGCTCCTGAATGAGAAATGCCTAAATGTTGACAGGATGATTTATTTGAAAGTTGCACTAAACCGCTACAATACATCCTGAATGCCTTTACTATGCTAGAATATTCTGGCTGTCAGTGTCAGTTTGCTGAGGGCGAGTTCAAGGCAGCTCTGACCCCAGGTCATGGTGGACTCCACAAAGTCTGACAAATAGCCATCGCTTCAGTAACCATGCAACACCCTCTAGTGGTGGAACAAAGGCAATGTTGCACCTTCTCAAAATACTATCAAAAAGCTTTCTCTCTGTTTACCACATAGATTTTTATCTTACATACTTGTATTTTTATGCTTGACTTTGTTTTTGTAACTAGACCTTTTTTGTAGAATGAAAAGGAGGTGCAAATAAAATACTGATAAAGATGGACACTCAAAATAGCTAAATAAAGAGTCCTCTCTTTTAAAATACCAACAAAGGTCAACTCAAGTGTCATCATGGTCCTCTCCGCTCCCCTGCCTCTGTGTGTTGCAGGAGAAGGGCATCAACCTGACGCACATTGAGTCCCGTCCGTCGCGGATGAACAAAGAGGAGTTTGAGTTCTTCATCAGTGTGGACTCCACCTGCTCCCAGGCCCTGGATGAGGTCATTGACGGCTTACGTACACAAATCAGCGGACACGTGCATGAGCTCTCACGCAACAAACAGAAGGACACAGGTGTGTGTGTGTTTGTGTGTGTGTGTGTGTGCAATCAGAGGACATTACCCCGAACAAGATAAACATGAATCCTGAAAATTAGGAAACATGAAATGTGTACAAATGTTTATGCCGCCATGTTGTGAGAGGAGACTTTACAGATTGATGTCAGTGATCATAGAACTGTGGTTTTAAATATGATAAATGTGAAATGCCGGTCATGGGTGTCAATTGGGTTTGGCAAGCCTAAGTCAGTCCAAATGTGATCTTGCAGGTTTATCATTATAATAGAGAGCAAAGATCAAGCAAAAATCTCCAGAAATCTATTTAGTCATATCTTAAAAAAAAAAATTCAGTGGAGCATTCAGGACCAATGTTCTCACTAAGCTGATAGTGTGATGACCTACGACTAATAATTTATCATATTTACCAAATAATAACATCTTGTCAGTCATCAGTCATTGCTCCACTTTGTCCCCTGAAATTTAGTCAAAATAAGTTTGGAGGATTTGGTGTCAAATATTAGATTGTAAAATATTAGGGACCTTCAGGTTTCGTGAACTGACGCCCCTGATGTAATTGATTCATCTAAATAATCACATAATATGGAGACAAATACAGTCATTTATCAAGTGAGTGGAGCGCTGGGTGGTGCGTTATGAATTGCCCCTCCAGACTGTGTAATGGACGACCAGCGTCGCCGCTGAGACTGATGGCCTGTCTCCCACATCTAGACCCTTTATTAGTTGTTTCCAGAATGACATTAGTTTAGTTACTGAGGACCAACAGGCCCGGCATGAACAGAGGAGCTCTGTGTCCCGGTCCCAGACTAACACTGGCGGGGGGGACCATGCCAAGGTCACGGCGGGCTGAGACAGACGGGGCCACCATGGATCCTCCTCTGACCCCGGTGTAGCCATTGTGGGTTGCTGGTCAGGGTCAAGTGGATGATATTTATGGCCTGTTTTGGAGACGGCCTGTTTATAGAGGAGCCTGGCGGGGCCCTATTGTTCCCCCAGGCCTCAGGCTGGACCACACTGCACAAATGCAGATTAATGATGGGACCCCAGTGTTTTCGACTGTCATAAATCCACATGAACAAGCAGATGACCCCCGCTCACTGTTCTGTTGAGTGTCAAAATGCCACTCTGGCACAAAAAATGCCATGGGCAAATCTTCATCATCCACATCATCATCATCCACATCAATATCAATTTGTGCCGTACTCATTTACATCAGTCGAGAATTATTACTGGACACCAACACAAGGCAGTGGAGAGGGGCACAGAGATATAGAGACAGGAGACAAACCTATCCATGACAGTGCCAGATGCTCTAGAAAGACATTTGTTGCACTGTTTGTTGCAACTATTCGAAATGTGTAAATCGTCCAAGCTCTGGGAAGTCTTTGTAGATTTGCCTGATTAAATAAATGTTAAATAAAATAAATATCTATATTGATATTGATGATATATTTTTACTCGCCAGTCCCATGGTTCCCTAACGACATCCAGGACTTGGACCGCTTCGCCAACCAGATTCTGAGTTACGGCTCCGAGCTGGATGCTGATCACCCAGTAAGGACTGACTCATCTATCACTGTCTGTTTGCAACATCCTGCCCCTGTATTTGTGTGTGTGTTTGTGTGCGTGCATTTGTGTGAATGTGTGTCCACTCACGCCTACATGTTTTATGAAAGACAGAGCTGCAGAGATGACAGGCCCCACTCTGCCGGCTATTCTAATGGAAACTATCTAGACACACAAATTGATGTCATTGCTTTAATTGAGCCCCTATAATTATAGATAATTGCTCCCTTTTGCCACCGCCATTAAAGCGAAATGTATTCATCATAAGCTGAAAAACACTCTACAAAGGCTTCATTTGAATATGTATTTGCGTGCTCTTATTAGAGACGGAGTGCATAATGCTGTCAAAGGCCACAGGGTTTAGCCTTAGCGGAGGATTTCCACTCTTTGATTTAGTTGTGAGTGTACAGGCTCCGATCATGAGATCTAACATGGCTTCCCTTTGTGTTTGTGCCCAGGGCTTCACAGACCCAGTGTACAGAGCCCGCAGGAAGGAGTTTGCGGACATTGCCTACAACTACAGACAGTAACTAGCCTTAAAAATGTTTTTTTTCTTAACTCTTCTCTCTTTGTTTCTCTGTCTCACAAGTTTGGAGAAAAGTTATGGAGGAAAAAGACCTACTATATTCAAGGGGCTAGTACAACTCATTTCCCCGCTTTGCCCTTTCCTGTAAATTATCATAAATAAATGGGGAGAAATTATAGGGGGGTAGTGGTGGATTTAAAGCCCCTGTCTTTGTGTGCATAATTGAGACGTATTATTCACAGGCACTACAAAGAGCGGCAAGCCCAATGAAACGCCCACTGAGGAGGCGCACATTTACATAGCTGTGTAACACTGTGATACGGACAAATAATGAAGTGACGCTGTGGTTGTACACTCCCCATTTCTCTGCTACTCTCACAGTCCTCCTTATCTGTGTGTATGTACACGCGTGTGTGTACATACACACAAAAAGTAATAGGATACAGCAGGGGAAATATGAATAATATTCTAAATTGGGGTAATATAAACCCTCAACAAAAATTCAACACATTAATTAGAATATGTGCCAGCTCATGTGCAGCGAATGTACAGAAATATGTCCAGATAGGAAAAACAGTGCAGCAAATGTCTATATATGTATTAGTCCAGATCATGCAAAAAGAATGCAAAAAGCTATCTAGGGTAGTTCAGGTATAGACAGTGCAGGTGTCCTGCCTCAGCTTCCTCCTAATTGGCTGAGACTGGGGCCACTTGGGCAGGAATCATTGTACAATCTGATGGCTGTCGGCACAAAAGAGCACCTAAAGCGCTGTGTTGCACCTTGGGGTGCTGAGGTGGAGGCTGAAGGTGCTCCATAGCTGCATCAGCTCACCACAGAAAGAGGGTTGGGAGGTGTCTAAGATGGCCTTAAGTTTACCTTTCCATTGCTAACCCACCTGAACAAATTTCATTAGTCTGGGTTTTCAATGGACAGTTTTAGTGTCCCATGATGGTCTGAATGATGTTTCAGAGGCTTTTCCACTGTGAGTAAAATCCTGAGTAAAATTCTATGTTTTTCCCAGTGGCCAGGTCATCCCCAGAGTGGAGTACACAGAGGAGGAAAAGGCCACGTGGGGCACGGTGTTCAAGGAGCTGAAAACCCTGTACCCGACGCACGCCTGCCGCGAGCACAACCGGGTCTTCCCCCTGCTGGAGCAGTACTGCGGCTACAGGCAGGACAACATCCCCCAGCTGGAGGACATCTCCCGCTTCCTGCAGTGTAAGTGAAGGGGGGGGAGGCGGCAATTGCGTAAAATCCCTTGAACGGCATTTCTCCATCTACCATGTGGGTTCGGTCCGGACCCAAGCTATATCCCAGACCATTTAACCATTTAAGCCTTTAAAATCCCTTCTTAAAACGTATTTTTATAGACTTGCTTTAATGTGATGTTTTTTATCCTATTATTTTTGCTGTTAAATTGTTTTTACCTTCTTTATCTTACCTTGTGCCTTCTTTTTTTTTTTACTTGCTAGAATTTATTTTATGCGTATGAGTCATACAGCTCTAGATATGGCATCATACAGTATATGCTCATTCATTCCATTTTGGGAGCCCCTTGCCGCGCTCGTGACAGTGGGAAGCAGGGCTTGTCCAAATGCCCTACTTCCTATTCATCTCTCTCTCTCTCTCCAAATCCATAACCGCTCACGCACAACAACACAACACACGCACCCCTTCTTTCATCCGTCCCTCCCTCTGCCACAGCTTGCACAGGCTTCCGGCTTCGCCCTGTGGCCGGCCTACTGTCGTCCCGGGACTTCCTGGCCGGGCTCGCCTTCCGCGTCTTCCATTCCACGCAGTACATTCGCCACGGCTCCAAGCCCATGTACACACCTGAGCCGTGAGTGTCACGTCTAACCTCAATCTGGCGAAAGAAGAAGAAATACATAATGTGTGTGATGACAAGAAGTGTCAGTGTAAGTCAGTGTAAGTGTAGAGTCAGTTCTGTTTCTGCTGCAGGGACATCTGCCACGAGCTGCTGGGACACGTTCCCCTGTTTGCTGACCCTAGCTTTGCCCAGTTCTCACAGGTAATTAAGCTTTATGCAATGATCCTGTATACTAACTATATAGAACAATATTATCTCCAAGCATGCTATTAGGATAAGATACTATCTTTAGATTCACGGTATGTAACCTTTTGTCTCTTGTGTCTTTGATTCTACTCTATATAGGAAATTGGTCTAGCATCCCTTGGTGCCCCCGATGAGTACATTGAGAAACTTGCCACTGTAAGTACTGTGTACAAGAAAAACAATTCGATGAATTAATCAGTGACAGATCATTTCTAATTCTGGTACACTCCATTGATCTAGGCTCACATTAATAAAGTATCTCAGCATTTCGGGACAGGTTTGCTTTTTATCTCGTTCTGACTAAGGTAGACTAGAGTAGGGATTCCCAAACGTTTTCATGTCATGGATCCCCAAATAGATACACAATAGACCACAAGCTATTTGGAGAAACTTTGATATTAGATATGATTAAATTCCACTGGTGGAGAGAAAACAGTGGAAACCTTTTATCAGAATAGTCAGTCAGTTGTATATTATCTTATTTTTTATCTATTGCTAACTTGTCAGAAATGAAATACTGTTATGAACCCTCATGTCTGTCTTCAGGTCTACTGGTTCACTGTGGAGTTTGGCCTGTGTAAGCAGGGCTCTGAGATCAAGGCTTATGGAGCCGGCTTGCTCTCATCATTTGGAGAGCTGCAGGTAAGAGGGGGACAATTCAAGTGTTTGAGTTAAAAAAAAACAGAATCTGCACATTCATTACAATAACTTCAGTCAGCGCCTTGCCCGCCTCCTGCTGACCACCCATCTGCTGTTATAACACATTCACCTCGTTGCACAAGCAGAGCTGAGCAGGCAGTGGGTTAGTGGGTCCACTCGGACTCGGGATAAATGTGTCACTGGGGGACTCTGCCCGGCGGGGAGTGGATAGATGAATACTCCACTACCGAGGTCACAAGTTACATCAGCCACTGTCAGCAGAGGATGTGCACTCTGCCAAGTCACATCAGCAGCAGCGACTCAAGCTGAGCCCTGAATCATGCTGCACTTCCTGTTTACCGACAAGCATGACGGGAATAGAGACTCTCATTGAGAAATTGAAATCCACCAGGATTATACCCTTTTACACTTTTTTCCAGTACTGCTTGACAGACAAGCCCCAGCTCCAGGCCTTCGACCCAGAGAAGACCAGCCTCCAGAAATACCCGATCACAGAATTCCAGCCTGTGTACTTTGTCGCTGAGAGCTTTGAGGACGCCAAAGAGAGAGTCAGGTACAAATAAGCGTTTTGTCTTTTTAATTGATATGCATTTCTCTTCTTTCTCTTGCAGTGCACATGAGCTAACTGCAATAATGTCTCTCTGCCTACAGGAAATTTGCGGCCACCATCCCCAGGCCTTTCACAGTGCGCTACAACGCCTACACCCAGAGTATCGAAGTGCTGGATAACACCCAGCAGCTCAGAAACCTGGCTGACAGCATCAGCAGTATGTGGCAAATTCACAAGTTCACCCCCTGGATCAATACATTTGAGTGGACAGTCCGCTCTCCAGTCCACTATTTCAATTCGTTTTGTCAGATAGTTAAAGGACAACAACGACTTTTTGGGAGTTTGGCTCTTTGGTCACCTTACCAAATAACTGATGAGAGGATTGGCACCAAAATCATCTCTGTGTCTCCCGTGGATGGCTCTGTCTGGTGCACATGCTAACACTTTAGCATACAGCATTTTAGCTCGTAGGCGCCTAGCATTAACCTAAAGATGAGAAAATGAGAGCATGTATTCGTTCCAAGACTGGATGGTCAGTTAATTTGGATGACAAGTGTCTAAAACTGGGTAAAATAGACATAAAATTCAACAAAAAATACACTTTCAATGGCAGAAGATCTCTCTTCCCGCGAAACATTGAGTATAACTTGTTTTGTTTACAAAGGAAGTGAGTGAAGTTAGCCAGACAGACGTCACTAATGATGAAGATTGAGATTTTATTTTCATTATGAATCTCCATCTCATAAAATGAAAACCAATACCAATTTTAGATTACTAAAGGATTTATCTTCACACTTTAAGGATACTGTATGCTAAAGCGTTAGCATGCGCAACAGACAGATCTAACTGACACAGTACTTTAAGATTAAGATGAAAGACAGCATACACAGCAAATTTTCTAGTGTTAATAAGTGTTGATTTTTACACTCTCAGAGTTAGTTTAACACCAGTGATTTAGCATGAGTCAGGTTTCAAACCCATGTAGTCACAACTATGTGGCAATGCATTAGCCAGACAGCCACCAGGACATCACAAGTATTGATGAAATTTTACTGATATGCTTCTCATTTGACTGGAAAGGTTCATTTGAATTTTTTGGGTTTTTTTTTTTACTTTAATAATTGGATTTTCTGCTTTATTTCAGGTGAGATGGGGATACTGTGCAATGCCCTGCGGAAACTGGAGTAACCTAAATGGACATGGTGTTCGAGCCGATGCACACAAGACAGAATCTCTCATTTCTTGATAGAAACTGTCATTTGTTTATTGGACTGCTGTCCTCTTGCAGTTATGCTTAGCATGCTTGTCAATTAGCTTCCTTTGTATTCAAAAAAATATGCAAGTCAAATAATGACAATATTACTGTAATCCCATTAGTAGGAAACTGTATATTTTAGTCAAGTGAATAATATGTACCCTGTTACTCTCAATAATTATGCAAAAATAATAACCAGTGTTTGGTGTAATAGCTAAAGATCCATTGTACATATTACATTTCAGAAAACATTAATCTTCTATAAACAGATATATTTTTCATAAGGAGGTAATTTAATCAGCAACATCTATTCAATAACCTATAAATTTATTTAAAGCTAGAAGCTCATTGATAAGTTACTTTATTTTTAAATACAACAGCAAGTGCTTAGGAGAATATCTAACTTTGCATCCACTGGCAACATGATACCACACTAGCAGAAGGGAACAAATGCTGTAATCTGCCTTTTTTCTACCCATTTTAAACCTAGAAACATATCGCAGAGGTATTTTTTTTCCCCACCAGCCTTCATTTCAACCACTTAGCTAAATTTAATGTTTTGTATGCATGAAATGTTTTGTAATTGATGTGACAAATAAATATCTCCTCTCTTGTACCCGCTTCTCTATTACTCTTTTATTCTCTATTATTTCATATAAGCCTATACAAATTCTCTACATTTTAACATTGTAGAGAAATTATAGGCTAAATTAGTTAATATTGAATGTCGAATTTAATTGACTAGGCTACGTGATGGAAACAATAATTTATCATTTTTCAAAACACTGAAGCACTAAAATGAATAATAGCAGTACCCATAAGGCCTTTGAAAAACACTTTTTTCCACAATAAACAGGATTATGAAACATAGCCTAAGTAGGCCAATTAATGACCTGTTTTGATCGAACTCATGTCTGACTCAACAAAATTTCGATCCCGACTATAGTGTCCATGACTACTAGTGTAGTGACTATAGTGTCCACTGCTAAAGTGGGCTATTTTCTTCTCCTACCACCATGCTATTTTTGTTCCATAAACAGAATGCAATATCATGACGCAAAAGGGCCCTAAAAAATCAGACGCACGTATCTGCGCAACTCATTTCCATAAAGAATTCAAGACGGCACGGTATTTAAACCTGTCCACCGCGCGGATGGCACAGCCACCGACGCACTTTGTTTTTCCAACACCTTGAGGACAGCGCGCAGCCGACAGAGACCCTAAATGAAGACGGAGAGCGGGGTGCAAAATGTGCCATTTACTGGTAGGAAGCAGAGTCTCATCGAGGACGCGCGGAAGGAGCGCAGCAGTGGCTCCTGCTCCTCGCCGGGGCCCTCGAGGTGCGGAGACGGCTTCGTGTTTGAGGAGAAGGACGGCAGAGTCACGCTGAACATCCTGTTCGCCCTCAGCAGTGAGAAGAATGCGGGATTCTTCAAAACTGGGAAAATATTTGAGGTGAGCAAAACATGCCTGTCTGGTTTAGATTTGTTTAAAAAAAATGTTAAAATTGAAAAAAAAAAAAAAAAAAATCAATCAAGCCTCAATTCAGTAAACACGTATTGGCAAAGTCCTATATCAGCTGACACCAGAACTTGCTTATTATTATTATCATAGGCTATATAGGATATATTATTATATTTGGCTATCTGCTCAAGGGGATATTGGTCCTGAATGCTGCCCTGGTGCCATTTGTGGATATTAGGCTACTTCCAAATTTTGCCTGATCTTTCGGCTATAATGATAAAAATTTAAAGATCAAATATGAACCCACTGTGCTCAGGTAATAGTCCTGCACCTTGCCATACCTAAATGACA
Organism: Centroberyx affinis; assembly: GCF_046629955.1. NCBI lineage: Eukaryota > Metazoa > Chordata > Actinopteri > Beryciformes > Berycidae > Centroberyx > Centroberyx affinis. Next base: position 424,524 of record NW_027278821.1, on the reverse strand, counting down.
CCCATACAGAAAAAACATCTCAGGAAAGCTTTGATTAGGATGAATGTCGGTTTGTTTTTTTTAGAGAGTTGACATCCTCCCCATTCTTTTTCCTCTTTAGACGTTTGAAGCTAAACTTCTGCATATTGAAAGTCGACCCGGGAAGAAGTCGAAGAACAGCACGACCGACCTGGAGTTCTTCATGAAGTGTGAGGTGCACAGCTCCGACCTGGACATTTTTATCAACTCACTGAAGAGAGTGGCCGACGACGTCCGCACAATCCCAGAGGAAAAAGGCAAATACACCATTTTATTATTAGACTTCTGTTACACTTATTAGGCTTACTTGAACTTAGAATTAGTGTGACTTATGTTAATATTAGGAAATTTAATTGACAGTAATATGATGTGATGTTGTTATCAGGTCTAATATTCATTCATTCATTCATTCATTCATTCATTCAGTGAATGCTTGTTCTTCTTTTCATTACCATTACCATAGGATAATGTGTAATAAGGCCTATTACAAAAATCCTAATTTTTTTTTTTTTCTTGTGTCATCGTCACAGTTCCCTGGTTTCCCAGACAGATAAAAGACTTGGACAGATGCAACCTGTTAATAACAAAATTTGATCCGGACATGGACCAGGAGCATCCAGTGAGTGTTTCCATTATTTATTTATTTTTACTGCAAAAACAACATGGTTTTATTCTCTGCTACTATATAAGATTTTGGAAATTAGTGTACATACTTATGTGCCACACATCTCTTTTTGCAGGGATTCAGTGATCCAGAATACAGAAAAAGAAGGGCTTTCATATCTGAGCTCGCCTTCAACTACAAACAGTGAGTCACTACACAAAATAAATCCTGCCATCATCTTCATGCCGTATCAAATTATTTCTCATGAATGAATGGACTGCGTTTGTTGCAGGGGGGACCCGCTGCCCAGAGTGGAGTACACAGCAGAAGAAGTATCCACATGGTGAGACTGAACTACATAGTCCTACACATTATAGATGATGCGGATGCGTGGTGGGGCATGATTATGCCACCAGATGGCATGAGGATGTGACGATGTGGTGTTGTCATGTCAAAAGGAGGGAGGTGTACCAGAGGCTGCGGAGCATCTACCCCAGCCTGGCCTGCAGGCAGTTCCTGGACGGTCTGCAGCAGCTGGAGAGAGAGTGTGGCTACGGAGAGGACAGCATCCCTCAGCTCCGAGAGGTGTCCGCCTTCCTAAAAGGTGAGGGAGAGAGACAAAATGACAATCAAAGGCTTACAAGCTTTAAAATATAAATAAACGTTCAAAATTGTAACAAAGATGAATACTTTCAAACAGAATCATGCTGGAAAAACATCCTGTAAATGAGAGGTTTTGTTTTATTGTTTTGGTGTGTGACTGACTTAATTTTGATTCATTTTGCTTTATATTTGCTTTATATCTGTAAATATTGTACACATGCAGAGTTGGGTATAAAAATGCATTCCACTACAGTTACTAGTTACATCATCAAAATTGTAATCAGTAACATAATCTAAGGGATTACGAAAACTCAGTAATGTATTCTGATTCCTTTCAGATTACTTTGCCATGTTTGAGATATAAAGGTACAGATAAGGAAACATGAAAAATTACAAAAAATTCTGGAAATTTCAGGTTTGCATGCAAACCCAAATTTTCTTCTGTCATATTTTATAAAGACGTAGAACACCTGCCTCTATTTAAATGAAAAAATAAATACAAATATTCCCCTAAGCAATCCTTTTCACATGTATTTGTAATCAGAATACATTAATTTTATTTAGATAATATAACTGAATAGTTACATTTTTGTATTTAGAGTAATGTTGTTACAAATATTCCATTACTATCCAACCCTGTATGCATATATGAACTTGCTGTTACTTATAATTAATATACATGACTGCTTTGGCAACACAAGCAGCCTATACTTGTCATGCTAATAAAGCCATTCTTATTCTGATAGAGAGAGAGAGAAGGGAGGGGGTGAGAGACAGAGGCATAGATAGAGAAAGACTTATCAAACTAACCATAATGATTCTGTATGTTTGTGTATGTGCAAAGTAAAGACCATGAAACCAATGTGATCACACAGTGTACCAGTGCATATTGATGCTTCTATTCCCTATGCTTCCTTTGAAGTGCGTCTCAGTGTGTTTGAGTGCTGCTGCCCTCTCTGTCCGTCTCCAGAGAAAACAGGCTTCCAGCTGCGGCCAGTAGCCGGCCTGCTGTCAGCCAGAGACTTCCTGGCCAGTCTGGCCTTCAGGGTGTTTCAGTGCACCCAGTACATCCGCCACTCCTCGGCACCCATGCACTCCCCTGAGCCGTGAGTCACCCTAACATTCGGGACTTATCTCAATTTGTATTCAGCAGCTTTGCCTTTCATTCACTTTCCGCTCAATCTACTCCAACAGAGATTGCTGTCATGAACTGCTCGGCCATATTCCCATGCTGGCGGATAAAGAATTTGCCCAGTTTTCCCAGGTAATTGCACTGCACAATGTTTGTCTTTTCTTCTTCTTTGATTTAGCATAGCATAGTGTAATCTAGTTGTATTAACTTTAACACTCACCACTTTGAACGCTTCCAGGAGATTGGACTTGCCTCGCTTGGAGTATCAGATGAAGACATCGAGAAACTGTCAACAGTAAGAGTCTTATTTGTACTCTCAAAATTAGACATAAATATTTTTTTCTACAAACTTCATTGAAAATGAATGAAAAAATAGACAGTCATGCACATGTAGTCCATTAGCCTAAAAGGTAAAAAACATCACAATAGGGGGAAAATAAATCAATTTCAACTCAAGAATAACTATTTCAACTGCTTGCTCATCTAAATATCTAAGGGAAACAGGTTATCCTCAATTGGTGCAAATAATGGATCTTTAATGCCATCTAGTGACAAAAGTAGATGACTGCACATTGTGTTTCGGCACCTTCTCCTCCAGAGAGACTTTGACCATCTGCTCCTCTCTTGTTGTCCTCTCCCTCGCAGCTGTATTGGTTTACCGTGGAGTTTGGACTCTGTAAGCAGAATGGAACAGTGAAAGCTTACGGTGCTGGACTCCTGTCCTCCTACGGAGAGCTTGTTGTGAGTTTCTTTCCTGTCTTCACACAGGCAGAAACATTTTGCTACAGTATGTGTTCTCCTTTATGTCCCACTTACCTGGTATAGTGACAGCCTTTGACCTGTCTTCCAGTATGCCCTGTCCAACGAGCCCGAGTACAAGCCCTTCAACCCGGAGGAGACTGCAGTCCAGCCTTATCAGGACCAAACCTACCAGCCTGTTTACTTTGTGTCTGAGAGCTTCGAGGATGCCAAGATTAAGCTGAGGTACATACTGATAAGCACATCATCGCTGTTGGGTGAAAACCTCATATCTTTTCAGGAACTAACAAAAACAGCCTTGTTTTAAGCTTGATCACCATTTATTTTTGAGTTTATCCAATGAGGTTTTGAAAGGGTTTCATAGAATTTTCTCAGCCCATAGAGAACCATGTAATCCCTCAAGTGAAGTTACATGAAATCAAAATTGGAGTTACAAGGTTTGCACATAACAGCGATATACAAATCTAGTGGATCCTCTGTAAAAGTGTTCCTATTTTGTCAGTCAAGGTCTTAAAATGCCTTCTACCCTTCAAAATTATAATTTGTTTTAATCTGGCACTGCCAATCCTTTTGTAAAGTGAGTTTTTTCCAAACAGAGGATATCTGAATGTTATATGTTATATGAATGCACACCTTAGCTTACACGTAATGACATGGGCATCTTTATGTATACTAAGCAATCCACCCGCTCCCACAGGAGGTACTCTGCAACAATCAAGCGTCCCTTCTCGGTGCGCTACGACCCGTTTACCTGCAGCATGGAGGTTTTGGATCAGCCCAGTAAGATCCAGAACGCCCTGAGCCAGATGAGAGAGGACCTGAAGATCCTTCACAGTGCCTTGGAGAAGCTGGGCTGATGCTAAGGCCATAAGCAGAAGAAGTCAGGCAGACCGAGACATGCAAGCACAAAGCTGGACGTTTGGCCCGTGTAAATCCACTATGATGAACGACATGTAAAAAACACTGAAAATCACAAGATAGATACAATTATGAAGTTCATGATGTACCGTAGGGCCATTCAGTGGTATGTATAATGTATTGTACAATGTAATGCGAAAAGAATGTAAAAACAAATAAACATATTTATTTTCAAGAAGATCTCAAAAGGATATAATTGCAAAAGGAAAATGAGTGAGGGAAGTGAGTGAATGACACTGACAGATAACATGGAAAGTTACAGAAAAAGAAAAAAATGTAGCCATTCTGCAGAAAAAATACTGAGGAGGTGAAAGGGAGAGAATCCAGTGTTTTTGTGTTTCAAGGAAACGGAGAAGAAGAGAGCAGAGGTGATGAATAAAGAGGCGTTGCTCTGCCATGCTCGCCACCATGAAGAACGAGAGAGAGAGAGGGAAAGAGAGAGTGAGACTGGAGAGAGAGAGAGACTGGACCACTACAATATAGGGCTTGCAGGCCATTTTCTAGCTTCTAATTCCAAACCAACTATTTCCATTTGGAAAATTCTTGGAACCCATTTATCTTCATGTGTTATTAAGCAAAGGGAAGGAGCTAATTATGAATGATTTAAGTATCATGTTCCCTCTGCTGGTCAAGGCCGGAGCCAGCATTGAGGCCCAGCACATCGGTAGGGCCAGGTCACCGGGACCTCACAGTAGACCACAGCACGGTCAGTAAGGCTGCACTGCTGACAGATGCTCTTCTGTCTTCTCTCTCTCTTTATTTCTTTTTCGCCGTATGAGTGGAGAATTTGGCCCTTGTGCAGTTGAGGGGCGTCCAGCGCTTGATCTCCATATCGGCGACAATGCGTGTCAGAGTCATGTGCGTCGAAGCCTTGAGCAGACAAATCACCCCCATCTGCAGGACTCATAAAGCATCGTGACGAACACGGTGGCTGGCAAAGCCTCCGCTCGGCCACCTTGTGTGGGAGGCCTTCCCTTCCCATAATTCCGCTGTACAGTAAATCAAGCCTGCGCCGGCCTCCCAGGGAAACCCAAGCCTCTCTGTTTGCGGAGTAGAGAAAATTGTGTGTGGAGAGAGAGCACGGGTGGAGGAGAGAGGGAGAAAGAGAGCGGGGGAAAGAGTGATCTACTGCTTGACTGGTGTGCAGAAATGCACACACACATCCACGCTCTCCAACCAGAAGTCAAACACTTAATAATTTCTAGTATCTCATTCTACATCCAGCACACTGAAATCCACAAATCCCCATGAAACCGCTGCCAGGATCCAAATCTGCTGAGCCCTAAACAAAAGCAGGTTGCCATGGCAACAAGATGACTAGTAAGGGATCCAGCTAGATTCTTGTGCCTTGCATACTCGCCGCAAATCCCAAACGCTGTATCATCCTGCCTCCAACCATAAGTGTTTCCTTTGTTGATGTCATGGCCATCCCTACCTTGGCTTGGATACCTCCTCCAGGCTGGAAGCAGGGTCATGAGGTTCATTGTGTCCTCAGGCTGAGAACTCATAAAAGGAAGATATGCAACGAGATGCAAGTAAATCCGGTGATTTCTAACACTTTTGGCACCAACATGCAGCTGCCACAAAGTGAGTCTACTGCATCAACTGTGCAGATGATCGATGAATTGTACTACACAGCAAGTGATGACGGAGTGCTTTTTGACGGACTTTTTGTCCTCATCAAGATCAACATAATCACTTCATTCTGGGAAAGCATTGCACAACAAACCTGCCACAAGATTAAATCAAAGTCCTAGCCTCAAAGAGTTCTAATCTCTTTCTTTGTTTCTCCTCTCCTCATTATTTTTATTTGCTCTCCTCTCCTTGAGCCCTGGCTTTAGTTGGCAGCGCCGTAGAAGAATTAGCCGAAGAGGAGGAGATTAGGAGAAAGTGGTGAAGAGTTTAAGACTGTCTGATCTCGCTTTGATCCGTTTCACAGTTTGTTATCACACCACACACCGCCGCAAGAGATCAAACTGTTTTGCGAGGCACAATGGCTTCATTCAGTTTATATCAAAAGTAACATGAAGGTCTGTGGCAGTGACATCTGAGGAGGTGTTTCCCAGAAGAAAATGGGGAAAAGAAAGAAAAACCCTCCAAGATGGATCATATGATGAAGCAATTATGCCAATCACTTCACAGATAAGATGGAATTAAATCTCGATGCTATTCTACTCATTGACCATCAGATGGTGTCCTTGAGTCATTGTGATTTGTAAAGACACTGTTGATCAAGAGATTCATGACTCATGTTTCTGAGAAAGTGTTGTCTCAGTTAACAATTCCAATGCCCTCTAAAATAGGTTTTTATACCCTCTGGAAAATGTTCAGTGTGTGTGGACAGATGAAAATGGCAGCTTCTTGCCCCGACGTCGATGTCTCTGTGTTTCATGCAGCTGCTCCAGCACCACTTGTTCCTAGCACAGCGAACGCAGAGTGGAGACCACATTGGACTTGTTCAAACAAAAAGAGTGGACCAGGAGAGCGGTAGCATGTTATGATTGTGGATGGTGGTTTATGTGTCCTGTCCAAGAAATACACAGGGTTGACGAAACGGTTTGAAAGAGTAGAGGTCTCTATGCCCTGTACCTGCCCTGTTCTGTCGCACAGAGCCATCACTGCACAATACAACCTAGTGTTTCAGCTAACATATACATTAATAAAGTACAATAAACAGCTCTGTTACACTCCTGGATATGAATGCATATCTATCCAACGCTGCACCCTTGAAGATTAAGTACATCTGTGGAAACAAGTGATCAGCTGTCACCTAGAATGATTCATGATCAAGTTAATTAAATGAGTGCCTTCTGTAGCTTAGTGGGTGTATAACTGCCTTGAAATGGAGATGGTGGTTTTCTAACACATGGCATTCCGTGACAGTACAATGAGTCCTTGTTTTGCCACAGGGCATTACGAGTTTCTGGCAAATGATTCCTTGTTTGGTCTGTGGACCACTGACAATTATTCACGCACACGGTAAGGTGATGCGCATCTCTTCCTCTCACTGCAGCCTCAACTCTTTTAGGAGACTAACCACTCACTTTGCACTGCCATGTAGTTGGATCTGACCTGAAATGGCCCCACACTCCCACGTTTCCCAAAGCTTTTCCTGATCACACTTCTTAGACCGATTCTCTTCAGGGTTTATCCAATAGCTGGAGAGCGGCCAGACCTCCTAGTCTTCCTTATCCTAACCATCCCATAAGTTTTCTGTACTCCACAGCAGGTGGAATAGAAACTATGAAGATATATGCATTATATAATTCAGTATCTGTCAGGCATAGTGAGAAAGCGAGAGACAGACAGGGAGAGAGAGCACCTGCAGAGTGATGATCATGTTGACTGTTGAAGTGGTGTGTTGGCACCGTTGGGATGACAGATTCCTTTGAACTACAGCTCTCTTGGCAGGACATCATAACACGACTGATATAACCCTTCAGAGGAAAGAAAAATAGGCTCTTCACAGAAACCAGACGACTCGCTGCTTATCTGCATCTGACCTGAGGGGGCACTCAAAAATAAAAAAGAACAAAGTGCAAGCACGCAGCCAATTTCCATCAAAGTCCATGCAAACTGAGCAGATACTCTCAAAAATATTTTATTGTGTACCAGAATAGAAATAGAGGACCTTGTGCTGAATATCTACAACTTGTATCCACCATGGGAATGTACAAGATGGCTACATTTCAGTCATCCAAAATGAAAGTTTCCTGTCGCCGCCAATCACGCAGAGTGGGAGTGTCCTGTGCCAGCTGAGGCCCGCCCCCACTGTGGCCGATCCAATCATCACTGGCTGTAACGACATCAGCATATGTCATGAGACTCAAGCTATAGAGAACATTAACAAGAAAACTACCAAGTAGTGATACAGGCAACTGACTGACCTGTGGGTGACCAAGATGGTGGATGAGTAACTGACTGCTAATCTTTCCTGGACATCCGGTGGTGGAGAAGAGGTTTTCATTGGCTCGAGACCACCTGAGGTGAACAACAACAACATCCATTCAACTGCAACAATACTATACTCATTTATGTCCTTAAAGTAACTGGAGGAACCACAATGCCAATGGTTTAAACCATGCAATGCACTTACTTGAACAACCGTGCTTTGTCTATGTGGGCTGGTCTTTTTTCTTGTGGGTAACTGCAGAGGATGAAAACAAGGCTTTAATGCAAGCCATCCTATTGTGTACTATCAACCCAAATCAATATATCAAGCTGCGCCAACACCACAGTCACCTGGAGCGGGTTATGTCCCATATGAGCCAGTCGTTGCCCGCCACAGCGCCAACTTTGATGGTATTGGTGAGGCACCAGTCAGCTGACATGAGTGGTGACTGGCCACAGTCCAGAGACAGAATGGCCTGCTGGGTAACCAGGTCGTAGAAACGAATCGTCCCCTTCTTCTCTGCCACCATTAACTGTGGGTGTTTATATTTAGCATCAATACAGTGAAGTCAGTTAACCCAACATACAGTACAAGTTGCAACAATGACATTGCATTTACATGCATATTCAAAATAATTAAATATTACATTCAAGTGTTGGCACATGTAAACTCCATATCATGTTTACAGTAGCCAGGATAAAGGCATATCTCAATTTTAGAAACCGGAATATGATAGGTAGGACATGCTACTTAGCCGAGATAGTGAGAAAAGTACTGTAAACACCTTATCCCATTTATGTTGGTTTTTGCAGCCTGTGTAGTTCTTTATGGCATTATATGGAGCATTCGGTTAATTGATAAATACAGGGATATTAGTGATTTGAATATAAAGTTACATATTAACACCGTATCCAGAGTTCAACTTCGAGATATGAGCTGGTATCTGAAACAACCTGTGCATGTAAATGTACTCAATGTTGTGATGGCCCCTCCTCATACCTTAAAGACCTCCTCTGGGTGCCAGCACACACTGATGCCAGGAGAGCGAAGTCTGAGAGTGGTGTTTTCATTGCCATCCAGGTCCCAAACCCTGTAAAGACATAGGAATTAGGATGAGATTAACATCAATGCAACAAGGCATGATTGACCAGACAGGTGGATGAGAATCATGGCAGTAGTTCAGTTCAGGTTGTTGTGAGAATTCTTTACTCAAAATCTGTGAAAGCAACTTGGTTATTGTGACAAACTCTTGTGCAGAGAGGACATGTGATCAATACTCAAAGTAGTTAAATCAGAGATTGACCCAACTTGGTATATGAACCACTTTTGATTTTAAATCCAAAACAAACTTAATAACCTCTCAATCAACTACAAAGACGATGCTGAGGAGTGCAGCTCTAAAAATAGCATCAGAAGTCTAGTTGCCCTCTGGGTGAGGACGACTTGATACTTGTATCTTGATATCTGAAAGGATGCACCTTCCTAGTGTTTTCTTTGTTTCTTTGTTTCTTTCTTTACCACCGACGTTCACACTCCATACTTTCATTACTTAACCCATTTTGTAATTTGGTTCAATTGGTTTAATTTGGTTTAGTTGGTGACATTCAGTTTAATTTGTGTAATAAATATTTCTTTTGTTAAATGTTTATCATGGTGTGTTTCCCTTTTATTATGGCCACTTGAGCCAGGTCGTAACAGTGGTGCTAAACCAAAAACATAATTACACAGTCCACTGTCCAAAAGGTAGCACACAGACTGTGTTTGCTACCTTTTGGACATCTTGATGCTGACAGACAGAAGGTTAAAAGCTTACTAAAAGACATTCAGTTGTTGTTTCTGTCTCTGATGCTTCCACGGAATTCTAGCTCAACTTTTCTCCAAGCTTGTGGCTCAATACAGGACACCATTAATGGGGTTTTATAGCACAGGATGGGGCAATGATGGACGGTGCGTTTTCATCCAAGTTCATGTTTGTTCTTAACTTATCTTACTTCTGCCAGTTGTGAGCAAGTGATGTACAAAATATTCACCCTCTTCCAGGGAAAAGGGCTCTTTTCTCAGATCTGGGCGCTGAGCTCTGAAGACAGACAGGCTTATGCTGGACTCTTATTACGGGGAAAACGCCAGACTCACATTACAGTGAGCTATGATAGCAGGGCAGTGGGGAAACATCACCCTAGCCTGAGTCAGGCGTTACGCTCCACTCACATTACAGCAAATGTTTCGCTGTGGGCGGCCCGCTGCCATTCATTTTCTGTGGAGTACAGCGAGGGCAGCAGAACGCACGTCAGCTGAGGAAGAGCAGCGGAGAAAAGTTGAACGGCATCCTACTTTATGCAAATGAAATAGACGGGGTCTTGCGAGCACCGTTTCATTGAATGCCAATCAACAATCAGAGCTCTACTTACACACGCTTTGCGCGGGGGTTATGTACCGGGCATGACCAATCAAAGAATATGTTTTTCAGTTTAATCACTCCTTCCTTAAAATAATGGTCAATTCTACAGTTAAATATGACCTATGATAGCAAAAGCAGCCGAGAAGCACTGTGCAAACATTCACACGGATGTAATAAATCACTTGGATGTAGAGGACTGCGGTTTCTGAGACCAGGATCTATGGTTAACCACATCTGAACACGAATACCTCCGCACACAACCCCGACGATCCTCTGAACCAAAAGCAAAAGGTGGGGATGGGGGGGGGGGGGGGGGGGCTGCAAGTGTTTCTGGGAATATAAAACAAATGATTGCGAAGCATGGGAAGGCGCTGACTGATGAGGTCATGCAGAAGACATCATCTAATAAAGCCCAAAAAGTACCTCCAAAGACCATCTAAATGTCAAGTGTGTTGTTGGAGAGATTAATGTCCTCGGCGGTGCGGTGTAGGGGAGGATATGCCCCGTCTCAGATGAAGACCTCAGTAAACACTCAACTTTTCCTGCCTCGTCTCCCCTGCAGGAGATAGAGCCCTGTCGAAACTCTCCGGGCTTCTTTCCTTTTGCCTATGTGCAAACTCAGCCAGAGCCTCCACCGTGGAGCATGAGTGAGGCTGAAGAAGAAAAAAAAAAAAAAAAAAAAAAAAAAGGAAAAACCCTCAGACCACACCAGGAAAACAACGACTAAACCCTCTTCTTTCAGACCACTAGCCAAGCAGAGCTCAATTGCACGCTACACCACCACCGGCCAAACTGTGGTCAACCGCTCTGCCCTTCAAATGGAGAGCAGCGACTCCCCAGCAAAACATAACCTTTGCCGAACGAGGTGAAAGGCATGAGACGCGAAAACACGGGCGACCGCCTCTGATAAAGCGCCGTGTAATTGCATAACACTACATCGAGCAATAACAGTCCGCGTCCATGAGCAACAGAGTTGAAAGGAGAGAGGGCATTTGAAGTCCTGTATTGTATTATCTAAGTGAGAGAGCAGTGGGGCCGGAGCGTTACGGTTTGTCCGCGCTTTCCCAAAAGTGAAGGGGAACGGGAAATGCCGTTAGCGCCGTGTGATCTGATTTATTGTGGAGAGCAGGGTAAATGCGGGGGTCGGAACAGCGGTCCCACCCCGGCGCCTCGCGGGAGAGTCCAGGTTGAGGTGCACGATGTCCCACCTCCAACCTCCAACCTTCACCACCACCACCACCACCACCACAGTAGCGTCTATCTTAATCGTGCCTGTTCGAGATTTTATTTTTAAAACAATAACATTATCTTTAAATTTTTTTTATTTTTTTTTAAATCACATACTTGGACTGTTGAAATAATTATTAAAGCCATTTGTTATTTTTATTGGATTGGCTCGTTTCCCCATACTTCAGGCCAATGCGGGGATCCCCTTGCACTGCCTAAGAAAAAAAACAAAACAATTCAAGCTTGGTTTATGGCATAGAAGATAGGTTAGCAGTACGGATAAAATATCTAGCCGCTGTAATTTGTTTCCCCTCCACAACATTATGGAGCGAGAAAAACACACTGTAGATTATATATGGCCTGAACGGATTAACACTGAGAACAGGACAAAATACTTAAAACCATATACATAATGCAGCAGTAGCAGGTGTGTGTTATCCTGAGTTCATCGGCGAACTCAGTCAACCCCAAATCCCCTCAGAAACCTGCAGTTCCCCTTTCTGGGCTCTAGGTGGCATATTCCCCCACAGACACACACCATCTATACTGATGACATGAAATCAAGAGCTGGTCAGACAATTGAATCTTGCCAAGTGGACATATAACAAAACAAATGTAAACTTCCCTCAGGACTGACAACAGAGAGGAAGTAAGGTTTGGTCATGCAACTACATGCAATAGCTTTAGGTTGGCAGCAGTGGAGTTCCCATAACTGGAGGGGACAGTGATGACAAAGAGCTCAGTAAAACTGTAGCAGAACCACAATGTAAAGGAGTGCTGTGCACATGCATGCAGTGCCCACACTTCCCTCGCTTTCTCTTTGCAAGACCACTTTCCCCCCCTCTCATATCAGAGGTTCAGTTTGTGTGGGCTGACTGGAAGGTCCTCTCCTGTTAACTTGATCTATCCCTTGTTCTGCCTCTGTCTTCCTCCTGCGTCCCATATTTTCTCAACATGACAGAATTTAAATCTTTCAGCAGATGGAGCGCACTCCTGTTTTCTCTGGCCGCGCGGCAGAGGGAGGGTAAGAGGAGAGTGGATGCGAGTGGAAGAGCCTGGTCCCCTGCTCCGGCCTCGATCACCTCCCGGCGCTCTGTCCTGACTCGATGTCTGAGCACTGTGGCAGGACGGAGCGTTGAGCAGCATAGGACAGTCAGTGAGCGGCCCATGCAACCCACTGTGCAAGTGCTCAATGCCAAAAAATACTTGAAAAATAAACCAGTTGTCAGGTTTCAGATAAACACTGGAGCAAGCCAGACTGGCACAGAAGCCTGGATGTACTGAACCCAGTGTCTTCACCTGTCTGTTACTTTGGTTCAACTCTAAAATGAAGTACTGCAACTCATTTAAGGAAATCTTAAAATTGTATTACTAATGTATAGCTGTCTGTACAAAAGAGTGCAAATGGAAAACAGGTTTGTATGTTGGAGAACCAGCCCACTGGTGTAGAGGGGGTGTCCCTGAGGTGACCCTGGCTACTGACACACTTTTTCCCTCCTCAACCATTAATTGAAAAGGAAAATTTGGGGACCTTGTTAAGAGTGCCCCCACAGAGAGGAAAATCTCTCTGCGGCTAATTGGATTTCCATATTTAACCAATTAGCTAGAAAAGCTACAAAGCGGCTGTGTGCTTACGCACGGTCACACCGGAGCATGTTGTGCTTAGCATCAGGTTTCACTGTGGAAACACAGTCAGGACTTTCTGCACCATTAACAGAGAACAGAACTCAGAATCAGGAGCGGGGAACACACACATAAAGACACACACACACAGGAAAAAAATGGCTTGGACCTGCAAGTGTGGTCATCACTGACGGAAGCAATTTGTTTCCCCTCTGTGGGCTCGAACACCAATTGGTTAATGTAGCTGGTGTGGCCTTCCATCACCTAGGCAACAGCATACAAAAACAATGTGTAAACAAAAACAGCAAAGCACATGAACAACAAACTGTTTAGTGCTGGTTTCCTATTGCTTTATTGTAAACTTAGGCTTAATACCCTAGCTGCTGCTCAGTGTTCTGCTTGTACGGCTACATTTCCTGTATCACTAAGTACCAAATGTCAGTGCTAAGTAGAGAAAGTTTGATGCCAACTGACAAGAGCAATTCTGGCCAATGTGGTCCAGATGTTCCACTACCTTGACTTCATGCCTATCCTGAAGATCAGAAGTCAACAGGCGCAGCTTTCTGTCAGCTGCAGCAGTGCAAAATCTGGGGAGAGAGAGAGGGGAAGGAAGAGAAAGAGAGAGAGAGAGAGAACAAAAATAAACAAAGAAAGAACATCAAAACAGTCAGACTATATCGACCCAATGACAGATGACATCTCTTTCTACTTGCATGCCTGCAACTGCCTAGACTGACACGTTTGGACGAGCGTGTCAGTGTGTGTGGTAGAAACTTGGACAGTGATCTGTGGAAACGCTGCCAGGGAGATTCTAATTGCACGCTAAGATAAACATGGAGAAAAACAAGATTCCTCACGCCATTTACGCATTTCTCCGTTCAAAACCTGTGCAGAGCCAGGCAGAGGACTTTCCCTCTAATCAGCCCTAGTATATACCAGTGCCTGCAATTATTCACACAATTACACTAACTCACTTATGACAAGAAAAACACACACATATCACCAGAATAAACAGACAGCAGTTCACACATTTTCAGTCGCAGGCATAGATGGATTTGGCATGATGTCACTACAAACACCCTTAACGTGCTTTGGGGTATTACTGCTGCAGTAGATTAGATTATATTAGGATGGGCCTTCTAACCCGACAAATTAACTTTGCACATTGGAGTAAGCCATGGAACACATTTTTGGCCCTTTCTTCCATTTTTTTTTAGTTTGTTGCCAAAACCATGTTCTTGATTGATCTCTAATAATCCTGCGCAAAACAATCTAAAACTCACTATTAAAAAGGGGAACACCACTGAAGTTCAGCTTTGTTGCACTGGAGCACTGGAACAATTCTGTATGTATAAGTGAACATTCATCGCTGTTGCACATAGCCAGAAATGAGAGACAACAGTTTATCCCTTCGCCTGTGATATCACACCGGTCCATAGAGAACAAACTAGGAAAAAACTGGAAAAGTCAACTCTGAACAGTTTCTAGCTTAGAGAGAGAGAGTTGTTTATAAGTGGTATTCCCCTTTAACCTTGAGTAGTTTCTAAACTAACATCGAAACAACAGGTAATGAGTTAGACCCTCTCCAACTAGTGAGTAGGTTTTCCTCCTCGAAAGCTTCTCTGTGCCGGTGTTGGAAAGATGTGAAGAGGAAGCCCGCAGGAGAGGCTCCATCCGGGAGGCTGCTGACTGGACATCACATGCTGGCCTGGTAGATGGTGGCAGCCTCCCAGCTCAAGCCCCTTCTCCTCCTCCTCCCCCCCTCTCTCGCCCCCTCTCTAGGCCCCTGCTTCAGGCACGCCCGTGAGAACATTGTACTTTTCCTGGAAGGCATGGCTACGTGCAAAGCGATGGGAGGGATGGAACCTGAGTGGGTAGCCATCAGCGCAATAACATGTGCGCACGTCACAGGGCCGCCTCGAGGGCCCTGCAGAGTTAACCACAGAAGGCCAGGAATTATCGCTGCCTTTCCCTTTCAATTACAGCAAGCCTAAACACCTCCGGAGGGACCGCGGACCTTCCCATCTACCGTTCCAATTAGCAGGAAACTCTTGCTTTCTAACAACCCACAGTTAGGCTACTTCCCTCCTGTCCAAGGCCACCTGAAATAACTTGGCTCACATCCTGGCAGCTGCAGTGTGACACTGGGAGGCTGTGATGACTAGACTCACACAGCATGGGTGCTCCGCTTTCTCTAGAACTGCCTCTTGTTCGGGTCGGAAGAAGAATGTTATTGAATAATTATCCCGTTGTGTTAAAGGACGTGGATGTCAGGTTGCTAATTTGGGAGTGAATTACGCCTTGACACCTTCTAATCCTATTTACAATGGTAGAATAACCCCTTACATAACAAGAGGCACTCAAGCTGACCAATGTCCCACCATAACCACCATAATATACTAAAAATAACCAGTTATGCTAATTAGGTCATTAATTAAGCCAATAAATGCATTAAGAAGCAAACATTTCTACGTCAACAGACTCGTCACATAACACATGGGTGGTATTAATACGACCTCTGTATCTTTAGCATTTAGGAG
Source organism: Centroberyx affinis (assembly GCF_046629955.1). Lineage (NCBI taxonomy): Eukaryota > Metazoa > Chordata > Actinopteri > Beryciformes > Berycidae > Centroberyx > Centroberyx affinis. The sequence continues at coordinate 408,810 of NW_027278821.1, read as the reverse complement.
TTGCAAGAAAATCAGTGATTCTTCATTCATATGCAAATTTATGCAAGCAAAGTGCTCCAAAATCTCCTCAAATCATCTGCGCTATAGGGAGACCTTATGGTGTCAGAAGTTTCCCTGTATTGTTCTTGAGTTGTTGTGTTCACAAGAATGTCTACACACATAGACAGACAGAAGCCACCATGACGACATAATGTCCTGCATACCATGTACCATGATGGAGGGACATAAGAATACAGCAGTACCTGATAGTGGGTATCCTGTCCAGCCGGGACTCGGGGCTCCAGGCGAGAGCATCGACGCGCAATTCATGATGGAAAGCACGAAGCACGGTGAATTCAACTCCCTCTACCTCCATGTCCTCCTCCTATGGGAACAGAGGTTTGTATTCAGATAGGAAGGGAAATGCTTTTAGGGAAACAAGGCTGCTGAAGCTGCGTCTCTCACCTGGAAGAGGCAGGTGCCCACTACTACATACTGGTTTCCAGCATAGGCCAGGAGGGAGGCGGAGGTACCGCAGCTGAAAGGGCTGAACTCCACCACATGAACGTAGTCCTCGCAGGCCACTGTGTAGCTGGCACCGCGACTCGAGTCCTCCTGCATGCTGTGGGTCCTGGTAGAGCCGGCTTCGGGTCAAGGGGTTCCACTGTACCGCCTGCATCAAAGTTAAAGAGGACAAGGGCAGCGGACCATGAATCTCACGTTTCATATGATCACCAAAAATTAAAAGATCACTATGAAGGATAATAAAGAGAATAAGATATAGGGCTGATCAAAGATATCAAATATGGCCACTGATGACCTCCATCACAGTCGTTTTAAGTGAAATTCTGTCTAGAATCAAATACTATAGGTCTGTATACACCAACTGAATTAACTCAAAACCCTTACACATTGTGTCCAGGGGTAGCACTCACCTGAGAAATAACAATGCAATATTCTCAAAACACACTATAATGCTGTGGTTTCATGTTCAATACCAAGTCATTCTCTCTTGTATTAAGAGGACGATAAGCGAAATTTCATTCAAAAAATCTGTCTGTTTGATATTTCCTTGGTTATCGACAGAGGGACATACTGGTAGAACACGATTTAGGATTTTTACGAATCAGCAGCAGCCACACTTTAATTCGGCATAGACCCAATATACAAACTAGCGCTTTATATCAGATTTTTTCTGCTTTTAGAGTGGGTTATTCCCACAATACACCAATTACAAAAGTTAAGATTCTATTGAAATAAAATTATACTTGAAAATTATATACATGCCGAATTTACCATAAGACCCTATTGATTCGTGAAAGGTTTTACGTTATAGTCAACCGGGTATGGACATTTGCCGATAAGAAACAATTAAACTGACAGATTTTTAAATTGAATTCGGCGTGAAGTTCTCTCTATAGAAAACGGTAGGTATCGGGGCTATTCTGGTCCATAACTATCATACTATCATGACTCATATGGGAAAATATATGCGCAATGAGTTGGCCATATTCTACGAGCCACATCCACAACACACGTGTGCATTTATCATCGTGGTCATACGAAAACTGTCATCTGGCATGGTGCTAACAGCACTCTGGTGCAGTGAGTGCACCGCTAGTTAGCAATAAGCCACACATGAAATTTCATCTTGGCTTGTTCTATCATTTGACGGTCCGCTGGTGAACTTCACAAATATCCCTTAAATACGAAAGTCCATTCCGATTCAATATACATCGCTAACTGATATACTTTACCAGGTTATTTGCAACAATTTTGTTGAAACAAACGGTGCGCGGGTTTGAGATGTTTTCACTCTTCTTCCGGGTACGAAGTGGAATGTACCATTCAGTGCAAATGGCAAGGGGAACTTTGGCGCAATGTAAATGAAAAAAATCTTAATAAATATCGCAATTTACCAGCTATAGTTGAGTTGTATAGTTTAACTTCAATAACACATACTATTCATCTGCCGTGAAACTTAAAAAAATTAAGCAAAGGCCTATTTTGATTATGGGACAACTCCCATTGTTGGCTACTACGAGCTGATTGGCCAGGGCAGCAACCTCCGCAGGCAATTTAAAATTTCAAAACAGCTGCTTGCTTGTGTCGTCGTCGTGGACGTGTGTTTTGTTGTTGGACACTACTACAATATTTGAGGTTTGCACCATTTAGTGAACGTTTTCTATCATTTATTATTGCCAAAGACGTTGTGTTGTGTTCCGGGATGTTGTTGAAGGAACCTAAACTCAGTTAGCGTGAGATAAATCTTTCTGGCATAAACAGATAGTAGAGACTATACATCAGTGTTTCTTGAGTATGTGCCATCGAGCCCTATGAGTCTGCATGTTTTCATTCCAACCAAGCAGCAGCTTATTTCACTGCTCACTGTACTGTTGGGCCTAGATAGCACATGTTTGAGAACTACTGCTATCCTTCATAGTAAGCATTATCAAAGTGATGTAAGTTAGTCTATATGAAGATAGGGCCCTCTTAAGGGAAAAAGAAATAATGCATTTTCTGAAAATGTATGTTTTTTTTGCCTTTATGATGATCACCAGCTGGGGATAATAGATCACCCAGCTTTTTATTTACCACTGCATCACTTTATTTGGCTTCTTCAAAGTTACACAAAGTATTCCCTTGTGTGTGTGTGTGAGTTAGTGTGAGTGAGAGATAGAGACATAGTCAAGTTTCTGAGATTGTTTCACCCTTGATTACCTTCATTGTTTAGAGAGTATTTTCCTGCTGTGTAGGGAACAATGGCGAGTTTCGAAGATGGTCTAAAGACGATGGTAAAAACCTTCAGGAGAGAATGCCACAGAGCTTTACAGTCTGAGAGAACCACCATTCATGGAGCTGATGGCATGCTGATGGTCCTGCAGCTGGCCATGGCAGAGGTTAATAAACAGGTAAATCCCTTTCTGTGAGCATCAAACCACTACCCTGGTCCTAATAATGCTCTTGTTAGAAGCTTGCTACCCAAATGCGCGGCTGTATGTGCCAAATCCATATCATCATGATGGCATAGTTCAATTGAACCATCAGGCCTGCTGTCATCACGCTCATAACTGATGACATTACCACAGATTTCCTGTTGAGACCGCTCATGGCCCATTTTTGGACTGTGGAAGAAGTTCTTTCTGCCTTTAAACTGTGATTGGTTCCAGGCAGTCAGTAATTATGGCTGCTGCCTTCACTGCTTTCTCTCTTCCTGTGACAGCAGGGTGGAGAGTTCAAAGTGGCTCTGAGTGATGTCCTGATGGCCTGGAAACACTTACTGTTAGACAAACTTCACCTGACACCCCACAACTTTGCACGCCCGGAGAACTATGATCTCATCCTGGAAGCATACAAATCCTTCCTGAAATGCTCCAACACTGTGGACCTGGTTGATATCCACTCTATGTACAAACAGCTGAGAGTGGACTCGGACCCGGAGGAGCCCGTGAGCCCGGTGAGCAGGACCTGATTGAAACCAGACTGATGACGTTGATTGCGGACGATTAGATAGGCTACTGTGTTCGAGATGAGGCCAACCACTTTATCTCTGAATCAATTTTTTTTTTTTATTATTATTCTTTTGCCAAGGTCCAGCTGTTTGAATTTCTATCAGGCAGCATGGAGGTCTCAGAGCTGACGGATTCCTCAGTCCCATCAACACCGTCCAGTAAACGCAGGCCCTGCAGCTCACAGGTAGGCCTAGTCCTGTTTCCACTCTTTCATGCAGTCATAAAAACGTGTAAATTATTTCATAAATGACCATAAGAAACCCCCTCTTTCCACTTTGCCCTCTCTCCCCTCATATAAAGGTTTTGTTAGGAATATGAAATGCTATGTTGGCTCGTGCCATTGAGCAGCAGGAACTTTGACTGTTCCTTTCATTTTTCTCCTACTGGCAAGAATCCGTTCATCCCTTTTTCCAGTCTTCACTGTACTAATTTTCTCTCTGGAATCCACCCCGCTCTTATTAACAGGAACTCTAAATCATATCACTTAGATTTAAGGGTGCAATGTGAATTCAATTACCGGGCAGATGTTTTAAAACAGAACACAATGTGGGGCTGGACAAGGGCTTCTGTAACAGTCTCTCTCCTCCAGTTGCTCTCTGTCACTTGCTGATTTATGAGTGGTTAGTTGTGGCTTGCTACTGCACTACCAGCTAGGGTGATGAAATTTTTGGAGTTTGTGTTCAAACTCATAGTCGAGGCTGTCAGCTGCTGTTTTCAATGATTTTTACTTATAAAACTACTGTCCCCGATGCTTATTTGGGGAGCATGAGATGCAGTAGCCTCTCATTAGAAGTTAGACTAATCCACTTTTCCACTTGTTTTCTAAGCTGGCAAGCCAACAATGTGTATTTTAATAAATATGCATCCAATTTATTATTGATAGGTGAAAACGGCGATGAGAAGGGTTTTCTGCTCCTACCTGGATTTGCTTGTGAACTCGAAGAACGACCTGGCCTTGGCACTTACCCTTGACGTCCCTAGTCGCGAGCTTGGACAAGCAGCGTTTACCGACTTAAAGCACGCTGCGCGCAACACCAATACCTCACTCTTCTTGGTAAGAAATGCAGCCACACTGAACATGCACTTAATGCTTGAGCAATGAAGTATTCACATTTTGTTACATAGCAAGAGAACCAAAGCTAGGATTTTGAAATTGGAGTAAAGTAACGCTTTCTCTTGCAACATTTGCCTCTCTATCCTGTTGCAGGCTGTAACGTCTTTCGTGAGGGCCATCCAGCTTGGAGGAAAGGGCTACGCTCCAGCTCAGTCTGACCCTCTGAGGAAACATGTCAAAGGCCTGTCTGAGTTTGTCCAGTTTTTAGACAACCTGGAGGAAATACTGGGAGAGATTCCCGACCCCAGGTACACAGTACAAGTCAATCCGGGATACCACTCACTCTCTCTGTCTTGCCATTGCTTATGAGATTAACACCTCCCCTCTCAGCTAAAAATCAACTCTAAATGCTTGGAGGCCTGCTGGTAGTGCGTATATTTGCGTACTGGTGTGTAGACCACATGAACATCTCTGGCAGACACCTGTGATCTGTTTAGCCATGACATCAAATCCCACCTGTCCCATCACAAAGTACAGGCTGTTATAATTTCCTTCAAAACCCTCTAATGACTTCCATCTCAGGTTCTCATGATAACATTTGGATTGCTAAAGCATGTTTATCGTTGCTACATCAAAGCCTATCTTTCTAAATGTTAAATGATAACTTGTTCCTTCTTTGGTACGCTTACTCAGATGAATTATCATCAAACCTTGAGCTTTTGCAGATCACCCTCTGTGCCATTACAGATTGTTTTGGATGTTCTTCATCAAACCGCTGGCAATGCAACAAAAAAGGTTATCAGAAATGGTTTAGCCATTCGATCATTTGAGGACTGAGCTTTGAGGTGAAGCTGTTGAAGACGTCATGTTTTGCACCACTCCCAGTAGCGACTACAGCTCCACTTTGTCAAGCCGCAACACACTGTAATGGCTGCATTTGATTCTTGCTGCTCCAGTTTCTCTGTAGCGAGTGTTGATGGCCGCGAGGGTTCTCGGTTCATGCAGAGTCTGAGTAGTCCACCTCTGATGAGACACTGTATGAGCTGAGCCAAAACGGGTCTTTCAACAGTCTGTGCCTCTATACCCTCAGTGGAGTACTGTATTTCCTCATACAAACACCTTCTATGGAGAGTTCAGGGCCCTTTGTTCAGCTAACATCTGTTTTCCCAAATGATTTGGTTACTGAGCCTTCCTCGCTCACATCAGAGCTAGGTCAGGGTTGGACTGCTGCCGCTCCACCTTACTGTGTTTACGTTTTCTGATCTTTTTAACATGGAGTGCTGCAGTGCACTGCGCTATTAGCAATACACAAAAGTGACAACATTGAACTCGTATGTCAGTTCACTGGATCGAGCACTGACCTTTTTTTTGCTTTGCATGGTAGATTGGCGTCATTTGGACTGTGATGACACACTAAAAGTTTTGATGCGTTGCTACTAATGAGGTCATGTTTGTGATGGTATCCTGGGGTTTCTCCATTGACAGTGCATTGGTGGACAAAGTGACAGTGCCCAGGGTGATGTTAACAGGGATTTGGAACACATATTCTGCTTCATAACTGTTAGCATTGGCAATGCTGCATTACAATGAAATAAAGCTCAACTGAATGTTAACGCCTAAACAAACTAAACTAAACCTAAACTCTGAGCCCACAAAGTCAGTGTCCAATTAATTGAAAGTGAAGCTGCAGTATATCTTTTGAAGAAGTTTTCAGACTAAGGCCCTCGGTTTTCTGGTTTCCAGTTTTAGGAGAGAGTTATTCATGTTGGCAAATATTGGCTGAACTCTTGAAGATTATTAATTCCATCCAGATGAAAACCTGTGTCTATTCTCCAGAAGAAAGATTCCATTCCTTTCCAAACCAAGTGCAGCTTTTACTCTACCTATGGTCTAACACAACTGCCTCCTTAGATGTCATTGTGACTGACGTTGTATTTAATTCTCAGTGCATGTGGAGCCAGACTGGTCACCGCCATCCGGGCAGCGCTGGTGAAGGGACGCAGCAGCGGAGATGTGGTGTACGCCGCAGCTGAAGAGACGGCAAAGGACCTGAAGGAGAGGATCTGTCAGCTCCACCAGAGCCAGAAACAGATATCTAATGGAACGGGGACGGGGATAAGTCCTGCCAGGGTAATGTAGGACCTCTGCCTCTCTGCCAATGAGAAAGTTTTTATGTTCATGCTGAAGCTACTTTCTCTTCTTTCACAGACAGCTACGTACGTGAACTAATAGTGCTCCTTTTTTTTTTTTGGTTGTGGTGGTGTTCCTTCCAGCCAAAAGCGTACGCCATCAATCACGCCACTGCATACGGAGGTCGGGAGGCTGTGAAGGTGCTGATGGCGTTACTGGATGAAGAAGCCCTGGCTCCTCCCTGTGGGAACAAGGCCGACCTGCTGTCTGAGGACCAGCCCGCCCTCAGCGGAGCCGAGGGAACCTGCATCCTCACATTGTTCAGGTCGGCTCAGGTGGTCATATTGCGCAAACTAGGGTCTGACGGATATGGGTTTCTGAAGACTGATACTGATAATTTGAGCCAATATTCAGTGTAAATTTAAAACACATTTGACTGTTTTCATCCCCAATGACAAGGATTCAGTGTTTTCCCCATATTTTTATTCTGAATTCCGCATTTAGACCTGAAGCTTCTTAGGAAAATCCTCCAACATCCCACTGGAATCAGCCATCTAAAGTATAAATAACAATTTAAGACGTACTCACTAGCTGTGGTCAGGGAGGAACCTCCATCATATCGGAAGTAGATGACATTGACTGTCCGATATCTAATATTTAATACAAAGTCAATATTGGCCCGGTCTAACCCTAGTACAAAAAACATGAGGCAACTTTCATATTTTGAATCTCTGATTGTGTGTAATTGCACTTAGGGGAGTACAACTTTTTTGAAGCGTAATGGGCAGATTCCTCGGTCAGTGTGACCGCGTGACGTTATAGTTTTTATAATTTATAAACCTCTTGTCTTTGCCTCTTATTGTGGCTCGGTCTTCAGATCCCCCGAAGTGTCCGCTGGATGTTCTCCAGAGCCCCTAAGGAACCGCGTCCAGAGCCAGCAAGACCTGCTCAAACCCAAGGTAACGTGGGCCCCTTCATCCAAGAGCCCAAATCCAAACCATCACTTAACTTCAAATTGAATCAGATGTACAAACATTGAAAATAATGTCTTTACATCCTGTAATTTCTCCCTGGTATTATATTATTTATTTGCTTAGCTGAAGCTCTCATCTTAACTGACTTCCACCAGTCCCGTTTGCACAGCTGTGTTTTAGCTCTTAGTGTTAGTTTTAGGGTGTTGTTTGAATCCGTGGTGTAAAACTACTTATCTGTGGGGGATTCAAACCATCAACCAATCCGATTTAATAAGCTGTGCTATTGTCAGAGCTCAGGTCCTCGACTCGCAGTGTGCAATGTCACAGTATATCTGATGTCAGTATCTCTTTCTGCCTGCCTGGCTTTGACCTGATGTTCTGTCCTGTCATCTCGATGTTTCAGTGGCTCAATGTGAGAGATGAATGTCAGTAAGAGAATCAGTCGCATTGTCAAAATACAGGCTATACTGTGTGTGGGAATTCAGCCGATGATGCGATGAGAGCGATTTCATTAGACTCACAACATGCACTGTATGTATCCACAACTGCTGAGTCATCCAAAAAGCACCAACGCGAGCAGCTTTAAATTTAAAGGTAGGGCCGCCCTTTTAACATGGAAGTAAACTGTGTGAACCCCCTTTCGAACATGTATGCTAAACACATTTGGTGAAATGGCTCCTTTATTTGATTGCGCTAGCAGATGTCATTTTAGCTCCCCACAATCTGGCTGCCTTCCTGTTTGAGTGCGCTGTAATGGTCCCTGGGCAGCTCACCGCTTCCTGAACTCGGTGAGCGGAAGCTTTCTGCATCAATTTCACTTTGAAGATGCCATATCAGTCGCGTAACTCGACTAGCAAGGGAAACTTGAAAGGTTATTGTTTCCTGTTGTCTGCTGAATGACTTTATCCCAGACTTCTCCAACGGTTTCATCATGCACTGACGTCAACTGGCACACACAGAGATGGACAGATTTAGTTTCTGCATTTGGGATCTGTCCAATACTTTTTCCAATGCTAAAGAAGATCCAAACGGCATAGTAAAACTTTTAATGCCAATTTAGTGCTGCTCTGTGATGTTATTCATGATGATGTTTGTGAATAGTAAATCTTGATTACTATATAATTCTTTTTTTTTTTTTCTGAATACTTCTGTCATACTCGCATAGTAACACCGCACCTGCTACCCATTCTCACTTCCATCACCTGGCTGTCTGCGTGTGTGTGTGTGTGTCTGTATGTGTGTGTGTGTGCGTGTGTATGTACACGCACATCAAACCGCAGAGCCGGAGAAATTGCTTGCACCTGCTCTTGGAAGTATTATCTGGAATTCCTCGGTCAGGTGTCTCCAGTGTTGGGTCAGGCAGTGTGCGGGGGTTATTTCAGGACAGCCTCCCCCAGAGGAATGAGGGCCGTCTGACCACATGGTGCCACGTTGGGCTCCCACCTGTTGTAATTGGATTAGATGTTCTCAGTCAGTCATAGTTTGGCTGTGTTCATTCTTCCATCCCCTCCCATTGTTTCTGGGGCGTTCCAGATATGTTTTATTAGCATGCAACCAGGGCAGCCTACATTTTTAGCTCCATTATTGAAGCGTGTCTTGGTCTTAGGGTTACTGTTGTTTTAGGTGCTCTTTTGAGCAGTTCTTTTGAAAAGCCTCTCTCCTAGGCTTTGATCCCTTTGTGCTTTACGGACCCACCCAGCTTTGCACACTGTATTTTTTTCCCTTGGATTCCTCTTCCCTACTGCGGCCCACTAGCCTGAAGGGTGAAATCCTTGGATTCTGATAATCCCAAGCAGGCGTAGATCAAACAGTGGATGAAAGCGGTGGATCTGTATGCCCCGGGGCTAGGATTGAGGTCCTCCAATATCATTTACTTTGTTATAACGAGGCTGTCCAAAAAGGCTTTTTAATGAGCTGCTACGCTACTGTCTAATAGACATATAATTGTGATAAGATTGAAGACAACTGTTTCCACATTTAAAGGGGCATTAAGTAATGTGTGACTTTGTTCGGCCTCTATCGGTGACCAAGCAACTGCAACAACATTGTGTATTGGTATTGATCAACAACCCTATCAACCCCCTGCAGATATATTAGGGTCACTTTGTGCTATGGGACAGTAAAATTACTTACTTAATACGTACTTATTGCACCTTTTTAACTAGAGGATATGTTCATGCAGTTGCACGAAACCATTTCTCCTGTTTATTCCAGGTCAGAGACCGTGTCATCCGGTCCCAGTTTGCCTGCACATACCAAGATGATGAACTGCCCCTCAACCGTGTGCTGGAGTTCCCAAGCAGCAGCCAGGTCCCTACCTGTGTGCACCCAGCCCCCAAACACAAAATCAGCCCGGCGGTATGCGAGGACCCGGAGCCAGAATGCACCTCTGCCACAGGTACGTATTCTACTTGTGTTACATCAATCTTTATTTTCACCGAAGACTGCGTGTACTCTGCTGCGTGCTGAGAGCAGCTCAAAATTTCATCACAAGCGATGCAGCACACTCTCTCCCTGCCCCCCCTTTCTTCTGGGATACGCTTCTATTCCCTCTGACGCCACACAACTGGACAGAGGCCCAGTCCCACCTTTTCAGCCCCAGCCTTGAACCCTCCCCAGTCCCAGCTTTGGGACTGGTACTTACCATCAACCATTAAATGATTCCCCATTCTATAAAACCTGCTCACCCCCACATCTGTAGTAAAAACCAAAAAGCACACACACACATACACACTTTTTTTTGCCCATTTCCCCTTCTGTCTTTCTTTCTGTGGGAATTCAGGCTCTGCTCCATCAGGTTACATGACAAATGTTCAATTCCAGCTCGGTAGAATAAACACACAGGCTGCTTAAACTGGGGGCTAACGTCAGCAATTTCATCACAGCCTTTTCCTCTGCTTCCTCCGCACTTGCCATACTGCATTTTTTTTTTTTTTTCACTAGATTGTTAAGCTTGCTTTTACTGTTGTTCTGATCTTTCCAGCAAAGCCTGCCACTGAATCTCCAAGTGCGGAGCAGAGAGGTGTTCACCGGGGGGCTGCACTCGGGCCAAGATGTGGAAATGCCCAGAGCAGCAGAGCGGGTCCGGGCAATAGGAAGAAGACTGGCGTTCACACACAGGACAAGGGCAGCAAGAGGAAGCAGGTGGATGCCGACCAACATGGCGAATCGGAGAACCAGCCTCCAAAGAAGAAACCGCCCACTAGTATCGCAGGCAAAATGCCCGCTAAGAACGTCAGCAAGGCCCCAAGTAAGAAGAAGCTGATAGCTGGACAGGGGAAGCTAACCAGCTTCTTCAGAGTCTAATTCTCTGTTGCACATGATTTTATGTTGGTTGTTTGATGCATTATGGACTTATGGACTTCTTTTTCATTCATCGTCTTCGATAGTACAAGAATGTTTGTCACTGATGACCAACACGGTTGTTGTTGTTGTTGTTGTTGTTGTTTTCTCTAGTCACTGACAAAAGCAGTGTGCATGTGTGAACGCTCCAATGACGTTGGCCATTGTTACCCATTAGGCAATGTGGAAAATGTGAGTGCCTGAAACTCAAGTAAATCAGTTTGGTAGCAGATCAGTGGAGCCTGGATTCGGTCAGGACAGTTTATCTTGCTCCAAGACATGCTGCCAATAAATCCTACTTTCTGCTTTGAATGCGTTTCATCACTGTCATACTTGTATAGTTTATCGTCTCAACCTGTAAAATTCCACAATCAAAATCCACTCTGTAAATATGTTGCAGACTTTTCATTTTAATAAACTTTTATTTTGTGTTTTACACAATTGTGCGCTCTCATTTTCTACAAGGAAACACATTTCAGTTTAACACATAAGGAAGAAATTTTACAGCAGATGAGGGGAGGACAGCAGTACGGGGGCAACACATTTATGACTGCCAGCAGGGTCGGTATACTCTTCCTATCATACATCGGAGCACTATGTAGAGGGAGAGAAGAAACAACATAAACAACACTGAAGTAAATGAGCTGCGTTGGTCCAAATATGAACAGAAAGTCATTCAGAAAAAGGGATTATGTATGATGTATGATTATACATTTTATTGATCACACTAATAGTGCAGGCATGTGATACTTACTGTCGAGGTCAGAGTCTCTGCGCTCTATTTTCAAACTGTATTCAGCAGGAGCGTGGCCCGAGTTTCGGTCTGTGAGCAGAGGGAGACCTCGGCTGAAGACCGGGTTCAGCCCGCGAACGCTGTGTCCTTTCAGCCCCATGTCCTGTGGCACATTATATATCAGTGGGGAAGGTACAATAAAGAGGCCCGTGTCAGCCAACGTGGACACAATATGACCGCACACAACGCCGCACCGCAGCATCTGAACTGAAATGTGCAACAGCTTTGAAAGATTATCTCCTCACGTGCAGCACAGAACATATGGATCTCCGTCTCCAACTGCTGATCCAGCAGCGAGCCACATGAAACCCCACATGGAAGAAATGTGTCAAACTTTGGCAACATTTCCAATGCCTCACCTAACCGATTTTTACTATATCACAGTGGCCCCTTTCCTTCCAAGGCCCCTGTTTCCCCCCAAATGGCTTTGTTCCCCTCAACATGGCTGCCTGTTCCATTACTGCAGAGATAACCACCGTGTTCATGACACACAGGAGACACAGCTGCCAGATAAAGCCTTTACACATTTCAGCCAAACGTTTGAGGGAGCAGAGATACATCATCATTCTTCCCACTTTGAGAATCCAGTAAATCTTTTTATGCCTGTGATCATTTGACCTTTTCATTCTAATAGTATTCCTGGTTTTCCAACCCCACAGTAAAACAGTTTCATAGAGGCATGTGATAGAATTGAGATATACTGAGTTCCCAGTAGATACTAAGGATGGCAGCCAATTCAAAGCGGTCATGTTTTTCAACTGTAATATTTCAAGATAAAGATAATAATCTGGTTAGCTGAACATGTTGAAAGAAAAAGCTGGGAATAATTACAATGCATGAGTCTGATTGATAGAATGATACCAGTTCCCCAAATTAAATGACTGAATGAATTCAAATGGAGCGTTGCCAGATAATTTTAGTTGTGCATTAACTGATGAAAGTCCCAAATATCTAGTAAAATTGGATTGGATTTGTTAAGATCTAATCATTTTAGATCTAGGCAATCCTTTTTAAGAGAGGAATGGCAACAAAGGCACAGATGATAGTGATAGGCCACTTACGGAGAGGATGATGATTTTGGGGTTCCCGTCTTCATCCCTGACTTTGTTGTCCACGATGAGGCTTCGTCTGTACAAAGCGGGACCTGCGGCAGGCTGGGTCATGGCCTCGTCGGCCACGAACAAGCCCAGGCCCTCTTGCTCTGTCCTGCCATCCTCTAGTTTGCTCGCCGGTACGGCAACCGAGTGGCCGCTCAACTCGGAGAACAGCACTAGAGTAAATACGACCGAATACACCGAGAGCATGGTATCTGCGCTATTCGGGCCTGCAGTCTTGACACAGAAAGCAATGGTGGACTGACTGATCTTGCCTAACCTGTGATGACTGATTTCGCTGTGCTCCCAGCCTTCTTTTATACCGGTGAATTTGAGGGAAAGGACATTCTTCTTACACTTTAAAGTAGTTAAATTTAATGAGGTAAGTAGAGTAAAAAAGTCTCCTGCAGGGATTCATCTATCTGGCAAAAGATCACAGGTAAGTTCAAAGGTCATAGCAAATTTGTCAAGCAACTATCCCCTTTGTGAGTGTTGGAAAGCAAGATGGTGAATGGCTCTGTTACTCCTGTTTAGAGGTCTGACATTCAAATGGGTAAGATGGGGTCAACATGGTGGGCTGCAACACAGAGCGGAGGCCTCCAGGGCCCGCAGCGGGTCACAGGGCAGGAATTAACCGCCCGGCTCTTCTCTCCAAATCCGCACGCTGAAATGAAATGCAGCGGGAGGCGGGTGCAGAGGCCGACTGAGCCGCATGAAAGACGTCCATTGAATGCCCACAGTGAGTTATTATCTCTGAAGGGCAAAAGACATCCTACGATGGACCGTGCACAAAGGTCATTTCCACGTCATAAGACCTCCACGCACTCAAGAGATGATAATGATGCTGCTGCTGCTGATGAATCACTTTAAAGGAGGATCTGATGTCACAGCTCCCTGCCTTGCAATCGCCAAGCATCCACACCAAGGTAGCGGATCATCAGTTGATGAAAAAAGGTGGAGGAGCTTCACAAATGAAAACCGAGGGCCTTGTTGACATAGCTTCTCCCAGGCTCCTTCTCGGCTCGAATGAAAACACAAGAAGGCTTACCTTATTAACATCACAGAAGCCATAGAGGCAGAGATGGAGAAATGGGACATGAATAATAGTTATTGAACCCAGCTGAAGTGATTTTACTTGGAGCGGTCAGCCTTTATTTTGTAAGTATTTTTGTTGGAGGGCGAGGGCTTCTACTGAAGGACTGAACTTGTCCGCAGGGGCATGGCCGTTCCAGCAGAAGCACAACTGAACTCGTGAGCTTCGTGCTCTGTTGTTCTAACCTCTCTCTCTCTCTCTCTCTCTCTCTCTCTCTCTCTCTCTCTCTCTCTCTGTCATTCTCCCTTCCTCTCTCTTCCTGATAATCTCAAATTTCCTCCTTTATCTCTCTGTGATATTCAGTCCACAGGAAACGATTTCAGAGTCTTTACATTATTCTTGACTTGATGTATTGATCAGGACAATTCAGGTCTACTGTATGTAAATCAAACCAATCATTAATTCCCCGATCCCAAGCTTCTCTACTGTGTTCTCTCTCTATCAGCTTCCCTTACCCAATGAACTCTGAGCCGAGGTGAAGGTCTTTATCTGGTAATTCTGTGATTTCTTTCCCCCCGGTCTGAATTTCTAAGAAAACATTACCATAATTCTGTAACAAAGAACATTAGCATAAAAGCCAAGAGTTAAATAATCTTATAAAGACCAGATGTGATTTGGTGGGCATCCATGAAAATTATTTACCAAATCTCCTTTTGACCGCATTCACACAATATTTTTATATGTTTCCTCAGTGGAGTGTCTACAGCATAGCAAATGTCACATCATCAGCTGATGCCAATAAGATTTGTTCAACGTCTGATTGAGTTGCCATTGATTTGCAGTTGTCTCATATATAGGGAGTCAAAATTCTGTCAATTCTTTTATATTTTGAATTCCTCTCCCATAACAGAGCGGGCTGTGGAATGTTTTTTTCATCAACTCTATCAACCGGTTGCATCACCTGTCAGTCGCCAATGTTGTAATTCAATCACGCCGCCTACAGCTTTCTGTCAGAGTAAAAAAAGCCCTCAGAAGTCCGGGCCATATGACATCAGTAGCAGCATCGTTTTATAATCCTCCAAGGGCCAACACATTATTTCCTTGTCCTGTGTTAACACACTGCCTTTCATCACTGACGCTCGCTCGGCTCCTAGGCTAAAAAAAAAAAAAAAAAAGAGAAAGAGAAACAAAACAAACACCAACTGTGTCACAGCAGAGAGGAAGTTCCAGTTCCAGGGAAATGTGATGCACTGATGCTTCATGCGTGATGCTCCCCGTGTGTGTGTGTGTGTGTGTGTGTGTGTGTGTGCTGGATAACTTGGGGTGCAGGCAGGGACTTGAGTTGGGCAGGAGCCTGGTGTGCTGCATTCAGCAGAGGTGCGGGTGTATTGGGGGGGGGACCGCAGTTGGGCAGGTCTTTTTGTTGCCCAGAGAACAGACCATGGTTTCCTGGAACAATGCAGCTGATGAGAGGCTCTCCAAGGAAAATAAGGCTCTGACATCATGGGTTCTTAAAGCGCACAGCTGAGCCAACACGCTCTCCTGCTATAATCAAGGCTCAGTGAATTTCCACTGTCGACTGAAATCGAGGAAGAGGGAGAATCTCCTCCAATGGGTTTAGACACTTTTTTTTTTTACATGCTTTAATCTCGCTGTTAATATTCTCATTGTAGTGCATTTTCCCTTTCACAGCTGGTGTTTGCTCACAATACACTGATAAAATGACTGGTGTGACACTAGTCTACTTGTAAATTTCTTCAGATCAAATCATCATTAGCAATATTCCAGTTTAGAGACAGTAATGTTGGTCAATAATGCTGAGTTGACAATATAGAAATACAGTTCATTCTCCAGGTCAGTGATTCTCAACCTTTTTCATGTCAAGGACCACTAATTTAGTCCACATTAGAGCCACGGACCCCCATTTGATGAGATTTTGTCTCTCGGACCCAAATCTGAGAATATTTTTATTGTTAGATATGATTTTGTCCTGAATTCCATGACTGTCTGTATTGTAAGTAGAGAGATAACAGTGAAGCTATGATCAAAACAGTCATTCTTCTACATTCTCTAATTGTGTTAACTTCTTGTAAATGAAATACTGGTGAAGTTTAACAATTCATCAATTTGCATGGGGACCCCCTGGCATCCCCTCAAGGACCCCTGGTGGGCCCCGGGCCCCACGTTGAGAACCACTGCTCTAGTATAAAGCAGGAAACTGAAATTCGGGGTGTCCTTTTGGAAAAAAAAAAAAAAAAAAAAAAAATCCAAAACCAAATGGATGAAAACTGATGAAGCCCCCCAACCACTTCTCCTCCAACATAACCAAAAGAATAAGTAGTAAAATTGGTGAGTGTAGTAAAATAGACCACAAGGTCATTCAAAAGACAATTGTGCGCTTAGGTTGAGGAGTTGAAGAGTGTGGAGAGATTGTATTTCAGGGCTCGCTCCAAAATCTGTGTCCTGAGATGCACTGAATCCTGAGTGCATGGAGATCAATGGGGAAAGATTGTGTGCTTTCCAGAACCTTCCTGGTCCTTGAGGTTATTCAAACATCTTCATGTTGCACTTCTTTATTCACCGTGTCACCATGTAATCCCAAATTAGGTAGCACAGCTCGAAAGATAAAGAGAGTGTTTTTAATGTATCCTGAGCTTTGCATTTTAGAATAATTGCAACTGGATGATACCTCCGTATTCGCATTGATAATTGGCTTATTTTTTATGGCTGGGTTACCCACCGCTGCCCGAGCTCCTCTGCACACAATTTCGCTCTGATTTATTTGAACTCCAAATCTTGCAAGCTTGCACACTGCAATTGGACCATTAGGGCGAGATAATTGATCCTGTATTAGTCATCGAGAGGGATGAAATAACATCCAGGATGGCAACCACCCTCCTCATTTCAATCTGTAACGTCCGCTGAACACCAGCCAGAGGGCCAATTTATCAGCGCAAAGGGCTCGATTGTTGTCCTACACACCCATTAAAAAGTGCTGACAGTGAGTGAGAGCTCGGCGCACGCTTTCGTTCTGATGCACATGCAGAGCCTCACTTTTGAGTTATATGGCTTCATCCGTAGCCAAGACAGTCATGCATGCCTTATAAGATTTGCACATGCTTAACAGAGACAAAAAACCCTGCTTTGTAATTATCTGCTGTTTATGCGTCTGAATCCACGGGGTTTCTCATAAAGTACGTCTCATTCTGCAGGGAGTTCACCAGTGTGATATTGCGTAATAATGTCTTTACAAGATGATGATGATGCTGCCCCGGAGACCTTGGAGAAAGTGTGTGTGTGCATTGCATGAAAGAACTCACCAGCCATTTCCATAATGTTGACAAGTGGTTTATTCAGCAGGAATGGTGAACAATTTGTCAGTATTTTAAACGTTTTCTACAGAAGGCAATCGAGCACCATAAATAACAGCGCTTTACTCAAACAGTTTCTTGGACAGTGAGCTTATGGAAATGACATTTTTCTCATTAAACACTTTCATAGAGTCATGACGATATCATTAACTCCCACATTTTTAGATTTATTTCATTTGAGACTTCATTATTTGGGTGATGAACAGAACTGTTTGTTGGTTGCTGTAGCTTTCTTCCTCGGTGCTCCAAAGGTACCAGACATATTGAGGGACTTTCACCTGGCTCACTTTGATTTCTATTTATAACACAAGCTTTATTTCGGGGGACCGGAGACAGTGTCTGATGGGCATATTGCAGCTGTAGTGCAGTTCAAATGGGGATGGCATTAATCAGTATGTTATGATCTGGTCAACAGTTTGGTTGACTGAACTAATGTTGAGTGAGGCTTCGTTTTCATCAAAAAGTCTTTGGTATGTACCGTATATCTGAAGACTTGGGAGGACCAGAGTTGTTTGCCAACAGCTTTGTTTTTTCATTTCAGTCGCCAGGTGAACTGATAGGAGGATTTGTAAGGAATGGATATCAAAGCACATGCACTAATTCCCATTTGAGAACCGTTGATCATAATAGATACAAAGCACTTTTAAAAGAACTGGTGGAAACAAAGATTGAATCGACTGTGTCACCAACAAATGCATGGTTTCCGGACGAAATAAACAAAACTCCTGGCTTATTGGTAGAATGTTTTGCGATGGTCAATATCTTGTTCGGCGAGCTGCGTGTACACACACATCTCAGGACAGACAAAAGCACACCATGACTTTTAACAACCTCAATACAATTGGAAGATCACAGTTCACAGTACTTTTGTCAAGTTATTTGGCATAGGGATCTATATTGAGAAAATAATTTAAAAACAGTAGAAAAAATAGCATTTTGCCTTCTTGGGACCACAACATGATATTTTTTTTTTCCATGCATTCACAGATTTCACACAGATACATTTACTCGCTTACACTACTACCTTATTGAAACAGCTTACAAATAAAAACACTATTAAAATGGTGGCCACAAGGCTGTGCAAAAGGGAAGACCTCCAATGTAAGCCCTGCCATCTCTCTGTCTTAGCCATCTCTTGCAAGTAACAAACTACAAAATAGCACCATTATACAGTGGATAGGATTTTCTTAATACAGTTTGTTATATGAAACCGTCATGTACAATGAATGATAGTAGAAGAATGCATAGGATAACATAAATGGGAGTACTGTTTGATTATACACAGGCAGAGGAGGCAGAGCCAGAGATGAGATGTCTTGGGAGGTTACTGGGACAATTTGACCGTCATCCACATGGAGGCTTGTGCAAACAGCCATTACTGTCAATCCCCATGCAAGGACTTCTCAGAACTGGCTTTTCACGGAGCTTGTGTGTCTGTGTGTGTGTGTGTGTGTGTGTGTGTGTGTGTGTGTGTGTCCGCGTGTATGTGCTTGAACCTTGCTCGCGGTTGCACAACTCTCATTTACACTGTGGGTGTTTGTGTGTGTACTGTGTTCGAACTCCAGCTTAACTTGATCGTGAGAGCGTCGTTCTCGAGTGTCTTTTTTTCGGGGTACGCGGTATTCGCCGAATCGTTTTCATCTGCGTGTTTTTTTGTCTCGAGTGTGGCCCGCTTTTGTCGTTTTGTTGCACTGTCACCATGACGGAAGGCAACGCAGTCCAAGTGACTTCTGAAGTAGCAAAGTTCTCGGCCTCCCTCCCTAAACTAACAAAATAATACAGGCCAAGATAAATCAATGATTAATCTTCCCCGTCTAGGTGGCTATTGTTAGAGTTGCCCTGTCTTCTGCATCAGGCCTCGGTTTTAACAGATTTGAGAAAGTGAGCTGAGAATGTCAAGGTGGTTTTCACTGTCAGTTCTGCAAGAGAACAAGAAAAGGATTTTATCAAGACGGCGTGCTCGTCGCTGCAGTTCGGTCCAGGACCCGGAGTTGCTGTGGACTCAATTTGTGTGGCTCACGCTTCACCTTGAACTCAGCGGTCCTCGACTCAGACTCGTGTGGACTCAAATGTTGGTGACCGGACTGGTGACGAATATCAGATTTGGCCGCGGTGGCAGTGTACAAAAACAAATGTGAAAAAAAAATTTACCTTTTGCCTCATTGCCGTTATTGAACTTATCTTATTCCACTGACTTCTGCCAAATGCACTTTGAATCCACTGAACGACCCACTTCTGACGACCTAACAAGCACCCCTGACTGGCCGGGCAACTTTTGTTCAATTCAGTTTGTTGTTTCTGTTTTTGAAAACCGACTAAAGTATAATGTTAATTTGCTCTAGTGCTGCACTTCCCACATTTCCTTCAAATCCCCTGTAATGGCGCTTGATCTGCTGTTTGATCTGTTTGGATTGCAGACTTGGTCCTCAGGTTCTCAACACTTCCTGAGGCTTAGGAAGGATTTGGACTGGACTCAAACCTTTCAGGGACTCCACTTAGACTGACCTCCAACATTTCCATCATGACTCTGACTTAGATTCAGCCACTGAGAACTAGGGATTTGACTTGGACTCGAGGTAAAAATGACTTGACTACGACACAAGCTCTGGTGATGAACTGCCTGGCTGCATTCAAGCCTGTTAAAGCAGATTTTCTTTTTTTTTTTGGAATATCCTCAGTAATGCATGATGCATAACAGCGATGTAGCCATCGTTTTGGTCACATTTGCCACATTTTGACATGAGATCTAATCAGATTGAATGGGGATAGTAATTGTTATATGTGACTCTGTGAAAACGTACCCTGTCTTACCGAAGGGAGTGACTGGCCAAACCTCTCGGTAAGATTTACCTCCTCAACGTTCGGGGGGGACAGGACGGACCACTGATTCTCACAGACAGCTGGCCGCTCTCTGATTGGCCGAAGCCCCAGACGCGTTCCCACCTTCCCGGAGCCAGGGGATGCTGCAGCTCACACATGGAGGTATAATAAGCTCTTGTTCGTGTCTCAGCAGCTAAACTAGTCTGTTACATTGCATTAACAAAGAATTCCTCCCAATATGGAATGGTGCAGTGTATAAAATAATCAGAATATCCCTCATCAACAGCACTTAACTCTCATCTCTCAGGTTTTCTATCATTTTGTAGAGCTTATCGGACCATCGTTAGCATCCTCTTTGTTTTGTTTTACAGTGAACCATTCCACAGGGGTACCAGGTAAGGCCACTCCCTTCTCTCTTCCCAAGTCGCTGGGCATTTGTCCATTCGCTCGTCCCCTACATTCGGTAATTTCTCCCCCCCGTGTTCCCTCGACTCGAGTTTTTCTGATGCACCTCCTGAAAACGAAAAGAGAAGAGACACTTCAGACACACACCGGAGATAGGGATGAAGTAGAGTGGGGGAGACAGCTTTGGATCTGAAATCTGCACCTGTGCCCAAAACAACACGGCTGTACCGCGGATGACTGATTTCATGAGATGGTGAAAGTAAAACCCGCTCTTGGAGGCACAAGCATTATTCTCTTAAGAGAAAAACAAGGAGAGGATTCATACATCAACACCGCAATTTACACTGCACCACAATCCACAAATTAATGAATAGATGAGTGATGTGGAAGCTACTGCACCCATAGATACAGTGAATGTGATATGCATGCTTCATTTCTGGACCTCGCATGCGTCAATCTGCTATAGCGAGATGCCAGAATTTCAGCACATGATGTACAGTAGGAGAGTAGAGATTCTGCCTGGGGAGCGAGAGTGCCAGCGGGTCTACCACAAAAACCACTTAGTTCCTTCTCCTGCTAATGGTTTTCTTTTTTGAGAGAAGGGTAAAAAGCACACAGTCGAATCTTAAAAGGATCACACTCTCCCGCAGGTTGGCAACCAGAGGATGAGACAGAGTCTGCATTTAGACTTCATGGTTTCTCTCCTGGGCCAAGTGTTTAAGATTTCAGGACGAAGGGCGGCTAAGATTTTTTAAACAAATCTCTCCCGTTTCAAAATAAACCTCGCGCTGCTTTTGCAGCTCTGGAAGTCTCGAGGCGGAGGCTGCATGGTTAAAGGTGCTTAGAGTGCGATCCGATGGGTGATAGTTTTGACTTAGTGCAACTGACCAATAGATGTGAGGCATGCGGTAATTACAACTAATTCAAAGTGTTTACTGGCATGCATGAACTCAGGTGATGCTGTAGTGGACAGACATACCTTGCAGGATGAATGACTATGTCCAGATAAAGGTCTCTGTGGGGGGAAAATGAAGCCATTTAGATTGGATGGATTCATTGCTGTTGCTACACATTAAGGTGCCATGTATTACCGATCAAGCCTATTATTAATCCTATTGCCCTTAATGCATGCTCTGACATATGCAAAACATCAATGCAGATCAAACTGAAGCCAACTTCACATTACATCATCTACATGTCTATCCTGTGTTTTTCTTCCTGAGGAGTAAGCTCTTTTTTTTTTTTTTTTTTTTTTGAGTGTATCTGTTCAGTGCTGTGTGCTCACCTTCTTGTTTTTTGTCTTGTCTGGCTGCTGTGCTGTCCTACGCTCTGTGCTCTTGTCCACTTTGTGCCCTGCGGTACTAACCTTAGGTGTTCTCGGCAGGTCTGTGTGGCGCTGTGCACGCACAGAGCGAGCTGCCTTGCTAGTCTTGGCAGGTGCACAGTACATCTCCAGGCGCCGCAGCTCACAGCTTTGGAAGCAGCACTCGTCCACAATGCCGCGGTTATGTGATCGCCGTGCGTTGGGGCCATAGCCCGGTTTACCTGGGTGGACGGGAACAGCAAGGGGGGATTAGTCAACTGTGTGAGCACTTAAAGGCAAACTCCGGCATGGTTTCCGCAAAACACAGATGAATTGCTTTGCATCATAAATTCACTCGAAAATCAACAGACACATGGGCCATTTAAGTGCTGGACAGACACCAACTTCTATAAAACAGATTCACTCGAAAATCAAAAATCCCTCGAAAATCAACAGACATATGAGCCATTTAAGTGTTGGACGGATACAAATTTCTATAAAATAGATTTTTTTTTCTCCAAGGCTTTATATCTGTGTGCAGAATTAATCAAACAAATCATGGCTGGTGGCCAGGCGCTTTGCCTGTAATAGCGTAGTGGTAATGGCCAGGTCATGGGTCTGATTTCTCTGATATATGAACAGCCTTAATGACATGGATTTCTTCAGTGTAAAATTTACAGTGTATCACATTGCACAGTATGGACCCTTTTTGGCAGCCGCTCCCCTGTAAAATGGGGGTCGCAGTCACCCAAAAGTCGAGAATATCACGCTCGACCGTTTTGGCCCGGGTATCTTTTACCCAGAGGCCCGGCCAGAGGGGCCAAACCACAAGCCCGGTGGGCCCAATCAACCTGCAGAAAAAACAGCCCGGCTTTGAGGCCACACCTCCGCTGGCTACGCCCCACCTTTCATTCACATTTTCATTTGGCAAAAAGCTGGGCACCCTTAAGGCTTTCTCAGAGAGGAGACGGAGGCGCGATGCCAAGAAATGACTGTAAAGGAAGGCAGAGAGAGGAATGTAAGGTCAGCAGTTGTACGGTGGAAACTGAATTGCAGTACTCTTTATTATATCACTGAAAAGTTAAATGGGTAAAAGAGTGTTTAAAAAGTTCTGATGCTCAGCGATTTGGCTCAATTACCACATCAAGTTACCATGACACCAATAAGAAGTTCCTCTTTCAACTTCCTTCCCCCCAAAAACCCTCCCTCTTTCGGTGGCCTTTAGAAAAACTCTGACTCTCCATTTACAATTCCCCGCTCACCTTGGGCAATATAGCCCTGATGGGCTTTTCCCTGTTACCAAATGAAATAATAATAATTTAATATGGCATTTACAAGGAGGAAATGCCTTTCCCTCTCAGAGTTAATAGCTCTTGGCTCGGAAGCCTGCCAGTGCTGACAAAGTGCATTAACTTCTGCTCTCTGTCTGCCTTGTCCTGACAATGTTGTTTTGGACGGAGAGCGGCTTTCATTCAGAAACAGAAGCATCTTTCTGCCCGGACCCCCAGACACAAGGTGAAGAGGAGGCTGACGGAGGTGTGAATGAGAGGGTGAAAGAGCAACATATGGCGACAGCAGGGGGGCTTCCATGTTGTGCATCAGGTAGAATGATGCTATAAATACACGGTGCATTACATTATTTAGGGAACAGAGGAACCTAATTTGCCCAGACCTCAGACTTCCAAACTGACCCGTTAAATGAAATGCAGAGAACAAAATTCTGTTTTAATGTGCTTTTTGATATCTGCATTTTTAAGCATTTCAATCCCTAATTGGACTGTAAGGGTGTTTTAGAACCTAAGTGCAAACACATTCCCTATTTCAAGCTGCACCTAGTTTTAGCCAGGCATTTTGGTGTATTTTGGTTATCCGTACTTTTCTTTTCCGTAATTTCAGTCATCTGAGTAAACAAAATCTCCTCTCCCGGTGTGGTTCAGTGCGACCAGCCTGGGCTGTTATATTAACACCTGATGTCAAGAAACTCAAGAGAGGAGAAATATGACGTTGAGCCCTGGCTTGTGATTATATAATGGCTGTTGGAAGCCAAAAGAGGGGCTGTGCCTGGTTCTCTGGCCTGTTTTCCAATCCCTCCCAATAAAGCCTTACAAATTAACATCCGCTATTATTCTGAAAATAGCTTGCAACCCTGCTGCACAAACAGCTGGAAGGGAGAGAAAAATCAGCTGGCACCGGTTGTAACATGTAGGATAATCAGCTAGGGCAGGTTGGGGAAAACACGCATATAATAATCAGGCCTAAAAGGTTTGGAAGGTTTTAAATGCTTCAGTTCCAGGGATAACTGCCGTAATCCCTCGTAAACAAAGAGTTGTTTTCTGCGACTGTTGTTAAACAAATAGGGTAAACAACCCCTCCATGCCAGGGCGACCCGCCGCCTCGTGGCCCCCGGGGTCTTTGAGACGGACCGCGAGGAGGACGCGGGGATCATCCGTCACAAAGCAGCCTTTGTTTTTCAGTTGGGGCCCTTCAGGTCAGATTAGAGAGCATGTGTTGTGTTCTGCCTTCATGACAGATTAGGGTGCAGTTGTGTCTGGGTGCTGTTTGTCATGTTGCTTGGGCGGTCTATTAGGTTTTGGGGGGGGGGGGGGGGGGGATATAAAGACATTGATTTTCTGCTAAATGAAGGGGACCACTGCAAAAACGGACATACTTGTTAAGTTATTTTATCTTGTATCCAGACTTATCAAGCCTATTTTAGTTTTTTTAGTTTTTTTTCTGAAATCATCTTACTGCACTGTCAGTTCACCGGTTTCAACAATCTAGACTTTTTTTTTTTTTTTTCAGGATCATGTAACTTGTTTTGAAATGGTCTTGGAGAAAGTTGTTTCCAGATTTTCTTCATTGTTTCATGGTGATTTCACGGTGATGCATCAAGTGAAATGTATTGAAACCAAGCTAGAATATCTGGCAGTGCAGTGAGATAATGTGACTAAAAATATCATGAAATAAGCTTGATAGGTCTGGAAAGATGTTAAAATCACTCCAGAACTTGACGTTTTTTGCAGTGAACACGTTTAGTACATAGGGAATCAGTGGCTATATTGGCCCGACTGGCAAAGCCTCATACACTTAAATCATTAACATGGGATTGCACTCCATCAGCGTCCTTCTAAACACTAAGTATGCAGTGGTACCAGCCATCCAAGACACAAAACTGTAGTTCAGTGTGTTCCATCTGATGCCACTACACCGATCAGGTCGACCGGTCCATCTAAACTCGTGGGTTTGCTCTTTGACAGACGCAGCCCACATAGCGTTCATTCCTCTAAGGAACGGCACTGGAGAGAGATGGCTGGATTCCTCCATTCCAGAGTGGCACAGCGAGGATCTGAGTTTTACAGCTTGGTCGTGGTCAATAAAAACCAGTGGATTCTTGGAGCCGGTGCACTGCTCTCCCTGCAAAGTGTCAGGCAGTTTATGGCTGGGCAGGGACTACGAAAGCTGCTAAAGTGCTGGAAACTACCTCTTTATCACTGGTACCACAAAGAGTTTATGGCAAAACTCCGTTTCCCCCTCACATTTTCAACTGAGGTTCATCTTCTTTTGTGACGCAATTAAAATCCAGTATGAAAGAGAGATTCGGGATTTTATGAGACACCCCGTGTCCCAGAAGAGAGAAACGGGTCCAGCACATCAACTGTAAATCTTGAGATGCATTTGGCAATCTTTGAACAAACGCAACCAGATATTATATCCTTTCTTCACTCTGTAGAGGCACTACATTACGTGATTGGATTAAAGGCAGTGCATTGATGAAGGGCTTCAAAGGTAAAGTACTGTTTAGTCACCAAGTGTCCTCAAATCCCTCGTGTCTCAACTTCGGCTAATGTACAGATCTAAATCTGGAGGACGCCTGCCTGTCCTTTTCATGAGATGCCTCTTTGTTCCTGTGAGCAGTAATTCACAGAGGGGTCAGAGACTTTAGTTCAGGTCTCAATGGGAAAACGACACCTTTTTGCGGTGATGGAGAGGACACAGGAGGTCTTTCTTCAGAGCTCAGTGCCTTCCGCTGTGTGTTCAGGTCCAGTGTAAAACTAGGGAGGGGGGGGTGGTGTCCTGATCATCCTGTAATCCACATAATCCCCTGCTGCTCAGGGACAAGGCCTAGCTGTGTGTGTGTGTGTGTGTGCGTGCATGCGTGTGATGTGCTGTTTACACGTTCTACCTCTCTCCAGCTCCAGCAGCTTTGAATAAAATTGACAGGGACAAACACTGAAAAGGAAGTCTCATCAATGGCTGCTCAAAACAATTTCCACCCCCTCTCTTCTTCTTCTCTGCTCTCCTCTCCGTCTTGTTCACTGCACATGCCATTAGCCAAAATAACTCACTCCAAAACATGACTACCTCTCATATTAGGTCCCTCTTTCTTTGAAATTCACCTACAGAAATGCACACTAGCACTGGTCCATACATGAAAATCCTTATTATTTTAAACATAGGCAAGGTAATAATGGTTTGAGTAATGAAGCATAATGACAATTCCATCTCTGACATCTGTACCTCACTGACAAGCAAAAACGTCGATGACCAATGGTCCCAGTCATTTGGACACAGCCCTTTATTAAGCAATGGGGAATGGAACTGAAGAGACCCCTGGCTTAAAAGTCATTATTCAGTTTTAGCTTGTAATAATTCCCCACATTAGCTGTGTCAAGAGAGTTTGTGCATCATTCACCAGAGATTGGAAATTGGATCGCGAGACTGAAGAGCTCAGACTCACTCAAGAATGAATGCGAACATTTCAGCATGAACTAAAAGTGACGCGGGACGGGAAGTTACTTAGAACTTCGACTTCGGCCAAAAGACTCCCATACCAGATCTTATTCATGGAATGTCTATCTTCACATCCCATTCAAATCACCCCACCATCCCGCCTGCTAAAGCATTACAAAGACAACTGAGGATTTCTAGGTCAGGCTAATAATTGGAAAAACTGACTATGGTTGTGGATTTTTTTTTTTCTGTTTCTTAGACCACAGTTTGTTTCATTACCTAGAAAAAAAAAAGAATTTCCACCAACTAGTATTTCACATTTCTGTCAGGGTGAGGAAATCTGCAGCCCTGAAATGCAAGTTAAGCTACTTAACCAGTGACATGCGTAAGGTGGATTGGCAAAGCGGCTCCCACCACAGAAAGCCCAATGTCACTGCAACACTTTCTCAGGACACATCATCAATCAGAGGGCTGCCAAGTTCAACACGGCCAGACTGGAGGGGAAGAGTTCAGGGAAGGAGCACGCCCCCCTTGGCCCAGCTGTCACACTACCAGGTGCTATAGATGACAAAACCCAAACGGACTCTCCAGATACTTGACGTAAAGAGCCACTGGTACATGTGGTCCGTCTGATCGCAGGAGAGGGGGGGGTGTAGGACTGACAGAAAGAGAGAGAGAGAGAGAATGCGAGAGAGCAAGAGAAACCGAGAAAGAGAGGGAGAAGCATATTTTCCACGGCGCAGCACCCCGCTGCTCAAACCTCATCGTCTCTTCAGAAAAAGGATGGAGTGTTCATGAAATACGCCTCTTTTTCAACACAGGAAAATGTGGCATTGATAGATGGACGCTGTGCAGCTCAGTGACTGCTCGATGTAAGGTAATGCGGGAAAGACAAATTCATTCTCCGCACCACAGAAAGGTCAGTTAAGGTCTGTTCTTGTTTCTAAGTGTATCCTGCCTAAGGATTCATGAGCTACTTTGGCCTCCATTCAAACCTTTCTCGTGAGATGAACACGGACTATACTGTGCAGGCGAAAGCCTGCGAGAAACATTTATAAGAATGTAACAAAACTCAGCTATCAGTAGCTAACACATCATCACGGTCTCACATCATCCAATCTCTTGACACCCTCACACCTCATCAAATTTTTTACACATGTTTAACATTTTGTCGACTTTAAAATACGTCTGCGGCCATTTCATATGCCCGATTCACAAACTTCCAAACTCCACTATGAAAACCTGAAGATGAGATCTAGCAGAGTGGTTTTGAATAAAATGATCAACTAAAATCAATGGCTATGGTCATCTATAAAGCTTTGACTGCACACTGAAGGACATGGTGTCAACCAGATGATCAGTCAGGAGCAAGAATCATGGCTGATGGCTATGGACAAATCAAGATTACAAGAGAAATTCAAGGTTTGGATTTACCAGCATGGCATGATCCTGTGGCCACTGCTAGCCTATAAAGTTCTGCTGTCTATTAGCCAGTGGCTAGGCCCACCATGAAGCCTGAGAACATCACTTTGTGCAGAAGAAGAAGCTGAAGCTCCTCAACAGCAGCCTGAATGAGGAGGACATGGTCACTTGTACAAGAGAAGTGCTGGTTTACTGGGAATCCAAGGACCGGAGAGAGGACTGTGAGGAAGTGGAAGACACAAGATGCAGTTGAGCAGGTTGAGTCACGGCTGCATCACAGCATGTGGGTGGGGCAAGCAGCATCTGGACGAGCAGGACTTGCGGCTCTCCAACAGCTAGTTAGCTTTCCAATAACTTTTCCGCCAAACTTCTTACAACAGGGCCCGGGGCAAAGAAGGAGGTTGACTGGTCCTGGAGGAGGTAGAGGAGCAGAGGTGGAGGAATCGCGTGCCAGTGGGATGATCCGGATGCAGCAGCAAGGTGCGAAGGCAAGATGGGAGGCAGGCAAAGCACCGTGAGAACTCTCGGTCTGAGCTCTGGCAGGCTCATCCTCAGCTCTTGCCCAGAAGCCTTGGGAGAGGGAAGCCACTGTTGGCACCATAACCAGGTGCTGAAGGTTGCAGCAAGCACCGTCTGTAGAAGCATCACCAACAGCAAAACCCTCTACTATCACAAGACGAGCCTTTGATTTTGTCTCAAGCTGAGAAAAATTTGGGCTTCTCAGAACAGTGTAAGACTAGGAGAGCAGTTCAAATTCCCAGAAACCATTGCAGCGGCCACACTCAGGCCAGACATTGTGCTGTTGTTACTGGGCAACAGAGGGTTTGATGGCTATGGATCGACTGTTCCTTAAGTGTTGCCTGAAGCTAATGTTGTCACTGCTTCTGTTATCTTGCAGCCACTCTACTGTAGCTGATACATTCCAAATAGTGAGAGTAAAACGTACTCACAAATTAGATTTATAACTAAGTTTCAGATGACAGTGCACCAGTGAATATTCATGAATTATGAATTAACATGGACCATTATTTTTTAATTGAGAGAATGAAACATAAAACCCCAAACAGCAACAAATCTAAGTATGCTGTAGCCAAATTTTTTAAAATTACAACCGAGGTGATCAACCCACCACTTTGTGCTTTTACTGGCTTTAGATTTGCATTAGTGGGCGCTGGGTCTGGCCAATACTGCAGCATTCCCCTGCTGTGCTGAGACTTGGATTCAAAGACAGGCCCCCTTCCTGGCCCCCGAGGTTACATCACTCATCATGTATCCAAGTGCATCAGAACGTGTATCTACAAACCACTCTGGGTTCAGTGCTGGGCTAAAGCAATCAATTATTTGAAAAGGGAATAACTGGGAATGCACTATAGATGTCGCTGATTTCCCACAGAAATCTCGTATCTCCATTTTTCTTTTCTTTTTTTTTTTGAGTAGTAATTGGCAGCTGACAATGTCTACCACATGTGGAAAATGTTTCATGACCTTGGGACCGAGCCTAGCTATTAATAATGGATTGTAATGTCAAAAGTAGGAGTCACAGGGATAATCTCCTAGGAGTCACAGGGATAATCAATTATTGTAAATTCCAAAAAAACAGACTTTTTGGAGATACAAGGCTCCTGCAGGGCGCTTGGTGAAAATTGGCTTCATTGATGTGGGCTGTAAACTCTTTCTAGAAAGATAGAGGAGCAGCTGTACAGCACTAATGGATAGCTGTGCTGCTCCTCTTTGACAGAAGGATCGGGGCACATGTCTTGAGGAACACTGGCTGCTGGAAGAACATTGCACCTAACCTCGGTAGCTCCATATATCCTTTGCTGTTCTGGGCTGGCTTTAGTACCCTTAATGGAAAATAGGAGATTTAAATCCTGGATTCTTGGTGGAGGGTTTTCTTTGGGTAGCTTTCCCTACTCTGGTGGAAAAAAAACTTCACTGCAACATTTACTTTCTCCCCCTCCCCTTTCTTAGAGATAGTCAGCCAAATTCCACTTAAAGCCCTATCCCCATGGGCAGAGCTGCGATTTGCCATGAACAATAGCCTATATATATAGTTACATCCATCCATATCTCATGTTGCCTGCACATGTCGAGCTTGTTCAAAACCTGTGCATCAGTCCATATAGGTAAATGAGAGTTAGGAATTAAGACAAATGTGCAGGGATGGGCATTAACTCTTCTCTGACAAGAAAAGATGTAGAGTGCAACAGTGGAGGGAGAATGAATGAAGGAAGGGCAGAGAGGAATAACATTTATGCAGGAGAAAGTCAAGACAAGATGTGAAACCGGCTGCTTTTTTATTTATGAGCTTGCTGGAGGTGCGCATTAGAGCTCTGGGACAGATACAGCCAAGCTTTATGAATAAATAAAAAGGTGCACCGCACTGGTGGTGCACTTACTGAAATAAAAGCCTCTGTCTCCACACACAAACTGCAGCGTGTCGACCAGCTCCGCCCCGCACAGGGTCTCTGGCCCCGCCCCTGTTGCCGTCGGAGTCAGGGTGAGGACGCACAGCAGTAGTGAGAGGGTGTGGCTACAGGAGATACAGCACATCGCACACTGCGCAGAGAGAGAGAGAGAGAGAGGGAGAGAGAGAGAGGGGGGGAGAGAGAGAGAGAGAATGAGAGTGCATGTCAGCTTTAACATCCTCACTGGTGGTGCTGATTGAGCATCATCAGAAAAAGAAGGATTTTTTTTATAGGGAAAGTCATTCACACCTTTAAGCACATTCACACCTGGGAGCTGCCCAGTACAGCCACAGTCTCTTATATGTATATATATATATATATATATATATATATATATATATATAGAGCAGTTGCGTTAAATGCCTTGCTCAAGGGCTCCCCCACAGTGGTCAATGGGGGAGGGGAGAGCGTTAATCATTCACCTTCCCCACCCCAAATCCCCCCAGCCGATAAGAGGGGACTCGAACCAGCGGCATTTCAGTCACAAGTCCGCTTCTCTAACTTCTTCTATTCTACCGCCGCCCCCAGAATAAAAAAAAGAAGAAAAGAGTGGCCACATATGGTAACTTTACAGGGTATGGAGATGTGGAGGAAAAATGATTAAATCCAAACCTCCAGTCAGTGCCAGTCAAACAGGAGGAGGAACGCCACCTCCAAGCCTGGATGCTCCGGAGCGGTGCGCAGAGGAGATATGTGCGCGTTCAGAATGAAAACACACTTTTCACCTTTTCATCTCGCTACTCGGCTCTTGCGTGCGCTCCAATAAGTTAACGACGTTCCAGAATAATACATAAAATCACCCCCCTTATTAAAAACCCACCATGAATGCGCATTCCTAATGAGGCTCAAAGTTTTTACCTGCGCCAGAAACCACTGTCAGCGCATTATTTCGCCGAGCACATTTGAGCTAAAAGCAAAGGTGCCTCGAACTCCAAAAAAGGAGAATAAAAGATGCAGAGGGGCCAGGGATCTTGCCTATCCAAAATGTGAGATGGAAAACGGCTCTCCCGCCAAACCCAGCAGAGGAAGCTCAGCGGGCCAAATATACATAATAAAGAGAATAAACACAGGACATGATCCATCTACATCACAACCCCGACCGCACGGTCCGTACGCCCCGAAGTACTCCTGTTCGACTCTCTTAAACTCCCCTCTCTTAACCCCGGGCTCAGGTTAGATATTTAGCACCTCATATGCAGACTCAGCAATAATTACTCCGAAAGTTGCAGAGCTGCATTAGGGGGTTTCTGGTGAAAAAGAGCGCACGGCGCACACAGGCTCCGAGGATGGAAACCCCATTCATCCAAGGAGTGAAAGTCATGCACGACACATGTCAAGATTGTCAAAAAAGTCAATTAAAGTAGAGGGGGGGACAGGCTATAATTTCTATGGAGAAAATCACCAAGGCATGCAGCACAGCCATGCACACACTGACTAACTGTGAATGAGAGGTAAAAAAAAAAAAAAAAAAAAAGATTAAATAGGCTACACATTTATCATACACTTAAACTCAGCAAAAAAATCTAAACAAGCTATAAATATTTGCTTTTATTGCTTCATTTTAAACTAGATAAGGATGCTCTGTGCAAATAGTGAGCAAGTGAAGAACCAAGGTGATAATGTATAGTGTCAAAGGAAATCAGGTAAGTTACCTTGAAGACATCACATAAATGCCACTGAAAGGAATGAGCGCTAGACATCCCCACGGGTCTCCGCACGACAAAGCCCGGCGAAAATGAACTTGTTTGAAGTCATTAAAAAACGGGGAGAAAGAGGATGAGATGCGGGCAATGTCACATCTCAATATTCCGACTTTGTTCCATTGCGCAGGCTCGTTTTGGAGAAGTGAGATTTAGCGAACAGGAGACGGATTTAGAGAGAAAATCCCTCACATTTATCTACATTACACAGACATTTTCAACAGGAAACAGCTGGGGCAGCATTTGCCTCCAACTCGTCCTAAGTTATTCATTAAGGATTTTGGGCACATATTCAAATAACGTCATTTCTCTTTTTTTCTCAGAACGGGATTGAATTTTGATCTCTTTAAGACTTAGTTAGTAGTTCAGATCAAGATAGAACAAGCGGTGCTGCCCCGCCGACACAGCTCACACTATATTTTATGTGTTGAAAGCTCATGTTGGTGAAGTTAAACACTGACAGTTATTATATGACTGTTGTTTCTCGTGCGTAATTTGGCTGCCTGGGCTGCCTCCCGTCTCTATATCCTATTTGATTAAAGGTGAAGTGAATCATTTAAAAAAAAGTTTGCCATTTAACTGTCAGTCACAATTGCACTAGTAACATGAATTACAATTCAACCAATTACATAATAAAAATAGTTTTTGTGCATGTGAAAAAGAAGAATACTATCTGCATGGGAGTAAATTGAGTATGGCAAGGTGTGGCACTCCACACCTATAGCTTTTAATAATTGTAATGGAAAGATTAGATGAAAGTACCCAGAAGCCATATGTGGAAATAAATTCCCATCAGTCAGCATTCAGAACCAATGTTCTCTGTAAGCTGAGTGCCTCTGTGCAGGGTTGTTTGCTGTCCTGCAGTTTATCCCATTGACCAAATACAAGTATCTTGTCAGTTATCAGTCATTGCTCCAGTTTTCCCCTGAAATTCAGTCGATATAAGCAGAATTGGAAATGTTGGTGGCAAATAATATTAGATCTGACCCCATCTGAGGCTTTAGTGAATTGACTGACTGATCTGAAAAAAGAAAAAAAAACCCTGAAACAAAATATAAAAACATCTTGCATGATGTATGATTTTACTTACATTTACTGGGATGTCTATAGACAGGAACATGCACTATGGCAGAGTGATTGTTTGTCCCCTCCTGTGTATGGCAACAAACACTTTGAGCCACTTTGGTCCTGACACGCTCAGCCAGCTGTCTTGTATACTGGTGGCTGGACAAACACTTGATGGCACTTGCTATGCAGTTTGACAAGTTACGGACCCAATGTTCCCACTCTGATACGGGGAAACAGCAATGACAGACCACAGCCTTGTGCAAGGGCTTAAGGAGGGCTGTTTTCAGCAGAGACAGGATATCAACACTGATCCAATCACTAAACAGGAGATCAGTGCTGACCCAATCATAAACCAGGACATCAGCACATATCCCGGCTTGCTTGGGCAGTGCAAGTGCATCACAAGCAAGGACAGATCCAAAGGGAGCCGAGGCTAAAGACACGCAACAACACCTAGTTGGCCTAAAGTGGGTCAAAACACAAGCCCGACCAAATGTCCCCACATGACATGAGCAGTACTGACTCCCTGACGGCACAGACACTACAGGGGCCATCAGAATTGAATTAAAGCTAAATGAAATCTGTAGATTAATCCACATTTAACTCATCCTATGATTTTAGAGCATTGCATGTTTCTACATGCACATGCTCCAAGGCATAGTGTCAAGCACTGAGTAGATTCTTGGCGGTCTCAGCCCAGTTCACTAAGATGACATCTGCAGCCAAAATCCCAGCTCATCGCCAAATCTTTTTTTGTGTGTGTTACGGGTCCTTTATGGTTTACCTACAGCTCCCAGCTTTGGGTTCATTGCCAAGAATGCAACTCCATGACCTCAATGTGTGTGTGTGTGTGTGTGCGAACATCTGACTTATCATACTATCAGGACTGCGGCACGGAGGCAAGATGCACACTGAGCGCCGCGTGTCTCTATTTGCACTCCCTGATGAATTGCGTCATTGTCAGGAGCTGCTGATACAACATGGAATATGATGAGGCGCCTCTGATTAGAGGGACAAAGCTGCTTTCAAACCGGAGGATGACCTTGTTTGCATCAGATCAGGGACGCGGTCGATCACTGATGCCAATAAGCCTCTCCGTCGGTAGCTGCTCCCTGATGTGAAATTATCTCATCTTTCTTTGTCCCTTGATGATTGCAGATTATAAAAACAGGCTACCGTGTAAATGCTTTATCACAAAGTTCCCTGTTATCACTGCCGCTGTGGTCTGGCAGTATTGATGATGGGAGTCTGCTGATGCAGTACATCTGCTTGATGCGGTAGCAGGCAGGGGGGCTGACCTTCCCTGTTCGCCGGCTCTAATGCCCAGTGCTCAGAACTGTCCTGCTGCCAGTTTTCTCTCTCCCTCTCTCTGACTCTTTTCTCTTTGGTTGCAAGACTTTTAGTCCCCCCCCCCACCACCACCACCTCCAACCCCCCCCTCAACCCTCCCCCTCCTGCAGCCTCATCTAAGGAGACGTCCGCCCCAGTGAACTCATTGACCAGGAAAAGGCTTGTTTTCACTCCCAGGGCTTCTGCTGTAGGAAGGAGAAAGTGTTCACTGCAAAAAATGTCCATATAAGCAAGTCAGTTAGTTTAGTATTGAGTCATATGTTTCTTAAAACAAGTTGCAAAAATCTGCCAGTGGGCTAATTTCACTTTCACTTCAACTTTTTTCTTGAATCAAGTGGCATTTTCCTGATACCAGTGGAGTGATCTGCCCTATTCTGCCTTGATTCATATTTCATGACACTTGGTTATAGAACATTCTTGAAACAACTGAAACTGCCCTGGGAACAAGTGGAATTATCTCACCCCATTGGCAGAATATTTCACGCGTTTCTTTAAAAACATGAGATTTGAAATTTGAATATGGCACTAAATGACTTGTCAAGAGGGACATTTTTTGCAGTGTTGACAGCATCCCGTCTAGTCTGGCCTGCCAAACAAATGTCAAAGGGATATACAGAGATACAGACAGCGGTTCAGAATACAAATGAATGGGAGTGGAGGAAAGCGAGAGACAGATCGAGAATTAGTGTGGATGAAGGAGAGATAAAGCCTGGTTTTGCAGACCTGCACCAGTCCATGTACACCACAGTAGTGAGGGAGGCTGTGTGTGGGGATTGCAGGGCTGGTACCCAAGATGGGAGGGAATGTGTGAGGCTGGAGATATGTCTGGGCACACACACAGGTTCAAATGAGGACACACACACACACGCGCACGCACATACACACACACACGCTTGATTAGGAGAGCAATCCTTCTCTATTCTCTTGATTAGTCTGAGGTTTTTTCCAGCTCAATGGGTTCTCTGTGTTATATTTCCTTCTCTATCCATTGACTTAAACAAAAAAGCTTTGCAAAAACAATGAAAGCAGGGTATCTATTGCAAGTGATTGTAGGGGTAATTTGTGATTTTTTTGTATATTACTTTCCCAAGCTTAGTGGTTAAGTGGAATAGGGTGTGGTACTGGTGTATGGGAGTTTGTGTGTGGTACTGATGTCCATGTTTTTGGTGCGGATTTGTTATCAAAGCCGTTTGGTGTGCCATACAGTGTTCATATGGAAGAAATAAAGGTGCGTCATGGAGCAGAGCGAGAAATGGGGTGCTTGTTTTGATATGCTATGTTTCCTTAGTAACATGTAGGGGTCACATTATTTTGGCAAAAAGGCCAGGAAATTCCGTGGTGCCTGTTGATGATCAAACCCCATTTTCAAAACATCTCTCAGACAGTTTAACTGTTTATGATCGCTGAACCTGCTGGATTATTGTAAGGGAGAGAGTTGAAGAAGTAGCTCAGAGTTCACAGAAAGATTTTCAACAAACCGTACTTTATTACATCAGTTTCTCAAGAAACTACATTTGGAGGCCATACTGCACAGTGGAGTTGTCCCTGACCCATATTCTCAGTGTGGACTCCCAGTAGCAAAGCCGCTGGTTGTTATTTACTGTATGTTTCTCTGTTACCAATGCATTCTGTGTGGTGTTTCATGATTGTGCCCTATTTCGTGCGCTGTATCATTTGCGGTGTTTCATTGACAAAGGGATATCTTACTGTGGGATTGATAAAGTAACACTACTACAACATATCTGTGACACTACGGTAGTCTTGAGACCTGTCAGAGCGTGCAAACATTCCCTCCATTACAAAATCTAGGAATGTCCCACTGAGTCAGTAACAAAAACACAAAACAAATACTTGAACAATAGCATGTATAGTAATTATGGTCTTAATATGTGGTTTCAGTAAACACAACTAATGCTGGAAAGAAAACCAAAGAGGCAAGCTAAATATCAAAGAATTTACAGATTCGGTACTTTTTAGTGTTACTGATATTGTAGCAAGCTGTCTGTCCTACTCAGCTTTACTCCAAAATGTGCTCCCTTATACCGCAATTAGAGTTGGACGAGTTCCTGTATGAGGTACATCTTAAAGTTACCAGACAAAGCATTCAGGGATGTGTACTGTTTGGGCTGTTTACTTATCCCACGATGCAGAGTGGTTTTGGGGGTAAGGGCCACTGCTCTCTGGCTGGCTGTTTGGCTGGTTGGTGGGGCTGGGGAGTGGGTGCGGTGCTCCTCTGCCCACCGCCTGGCACAGGGAAGCCTATGTCTAGGAAGAGAAAACTTTGCCAGGCCTCAATTACGGGGGGAATAATCCAGGACACACTGAAGCAATTACAGCCCCATATAAATCAATATGCTTTGGGTTTAAAAAGTGATCTGCTCCCAACACTCTGGAGAGGCTCTGACTCAGTCCGCCTTTGATTTCTGAGATGAGAGCAGTTTCTCTGGAACTGGGCAGAGATGCTGCTCGAGCTGCTGTGCTGAGGTTTTAGCTGGTCACTCAGATTGAGTTTACAATCAGGTGACAAGGGACTGTGGCTTCAGTTTCAGGCTGGAGCAGAGCAGAGTAAATATCGATTTCCAGACAAAGAGCACGTCAGCACAGTTGTCGGGAAAAGCAGGGCTGAATAAACTGAAAAACTGCAGCAATCAAGTTTCATTGCAGACATCGCTTTCAATGTTCAATGCGTCTTTAATGAGAACTGAAATGTGGATACTAATGATACAATATTCACAGTGTATTATTTATGTATCAGGAAGCCTGCAGAGGAGTCAAGACCCTCTAGCACAAGCTGTGGCAGCAGGGGGCAATATTCACAACTTTCCCTCCCCTGTAGAGTGCTGCTGTTCTGCACTGCTCCCCATCATCACTACTATACTGCCACCTTATGGTCGAAGAAGATTACTGCATTTGTGAAAACACTGGGCAAGGTGGTAAAACCTTAGGCAATACTGTAGTTACACCTAAAACAGCTTGTCTACTAAAGGACAAAACAGAATGTGGCATCAATTCTATGAATTCCACATTTAGTTCATCTAATACATCATACACTTTTATAAGATGACTCCTCAGACAAAGTTAAGGTATGTAAGAATGTATTATAGCTATATCCCATAGTAGTAGTGACTAACTGACATTTCAGTGAGTTTACTTGATAAATTGTTTCATCTAATGTTTACTATCTAACTTACTTATGTTAGATGGCCAATATACTTTTGTCTCCCTTAAAAATGAACAAAAATCAATCATTACATTCAAGGTTCATTTATTTCAAAAGCCATGTCAGCAAAAATAATTAACTGGATTCCATATATACATCCCTTTCAGAACATGTGAATCAGCAATATAATAATGCAACAAGGAAAGATAACTGATGTACAAATTAGCCAAAATCATAATAATGACAAGCAAATTAAAAACCAAGGAATCAATTCTTTTTGGTGAAATGATCACACTACAAGCCCATAAATTATCATAGACATCCAAAAAGAAAGAAAGAACAACCTACATGAAAATATCAGGATTACTACTGAAATTCTATTCTCACTTCCTGAGTGAACGAGGGCTCAATTTTCACTCCATGAGAGAGGGAGTGTTCGCACAGGGACTTCTTATGGGTGAAAGCTAACCCGCATTCCTCGCACATGTGACTCTTTGGCTTTCCGCTGTGTGTTCGCCTGTGTTTTTTCATGTGATAGGATAACCTAAAGGCTTTGTCGCACAGGTCACATTTGAATGGCTTCTCTCCTGTGTGGATGCGCATGTGTGACTTCAGATATCCTGACTGGATGAAGGCCTTTCCGCACAGGTCGCACTTGTACGGACGCTCGCCGGTGTGATACCTGGTGTGGAGCCTCAGTTCATTAGCGGTCAGGAAGGTCTTGCCACACTCTGTGCACTGATGTGGCCTCTCGCCCGTGTGGATGAGTTCATGTCTCTTCAGTGATGTCTCTTTCATGAACTGCTTCCCACAGCTGTTGCAGGGATACCTCACGCCTATGTGGACTTGCTCAACGTGGTTCGTCAGCTGCAGCTTCGTCCGATAAGCCATGTCACACTGTGTGCAGGTCCAGGGCTTCTCCTCCGAGTGGGTTCCCATGTGCACCGTTAGCTCAGAGGCAGAGCGGTAGCACTTGCCACACTGCCAGCACAGGAAGGGCTTCTCTCCGGTGTGTTTCCGCTGGTGCACCGTCAGACAGTTGGAAGATCTGAACTTCTCTGGACACATATTACAAGTGTAAGGGAACTCTCCGTTGTGGACCCTCTCGTGGATGGCGAGGTAAGACAGCTGAGTAAAGGTTTTCTCACATTGTGTACAAGGATACGGTCCGCTGAAACTATGCTGCTTCTCATAGTGTTCCCTCAAACGTCTCAGGAGCGTGAAGGTCTTGTCGCACATTGTGCACTGGATTGGTTTGTGCATCAGTTTGTGCCTTTCGAAGGCGGGCTCGTTTGCAAGTATCTTCCCGCACTCTTTGCAGTAGAGGGGATCGTGAATTCTCTGGTGCACCTTGAGCATGGTCATGCTCTTGAATTCTTTTCCGCAGTCGTTGCATTTCATGATTTCCTTGACATCCACTTTGCAAACATTTTCCTGGTGTTCTTTCAATGCAGACGGGTATTCAAAGTGCTTGCCGCAGTTGGAACACCATACAGGTATCTTGAGGGGCGGCCCCTGTTGGGGATCACTGGTCAACTCGCCTAGGCTAGCTGCCACTTTTACCTCCTTTTTCGAGTATCGCACTATCTTCTTATGACAAATGGCATAAATCTGGTGTCTTTTCAATCCATGCATGTGTTTAAAGCGCCTCTTACAATGGATGCAATGGTAAGGCCGATCCTCTGTATGACATTGCATGTGTTTATTCAGTGTTTTTATACTATCGAACGCCCGGGCACAGACAGGGCATACCTTAAGGGCTTTTTTTCTTGCTTGTTCAGGAGCAGCAGGTGGGGTCTCTCCTGAAGTGGCAGCAGGTGAATCTGGACTATTTTCTGTTTTATCAAGACTATCGCTACAATTATGGTGGTCAGCTTCAGCCAAAATCTGTGCCACGGTCTTGCTCTCTTCCTCCCGGATACCCTCGTGACCATGGATAATCTGATGTTTCTTCAATGTGTCTTTGTACTTAAAGCCTTTCTCACAAGTGACACAGATAAAAGGACGCTCTTCTGTGTGAGACCGTAAATGCTTTGTTATGTCTGCAGTGCAAGGCAAGATCCTGCTGCAGATGGGACAGATTTTGCCATCTGTTAGCCCCTCTAAAGATAGCTGTGGATCTGAGCCCTGTGTCTCTGCAACTTTACCCACAGCGACAGGTTTTTTCAAGTCTTTACTCTTGCATATCTCCTTTTGATGTCTCTTTAACACATATGGGTGCTTGAATTTTTTCTCACAGTATGCACATTTGTACGGACGATCCTCCGAGTGGGACTTCATGTGCCTCTCCATATCTACTCTGCGAGCAAAATACTTCCCACACAGAAAGCAATTTTTGTTGTCCAGGAACTGAGAAGTGCTAGGATCGTCTGCGCCTTCCAGTTTAGTGTCAATAGTGAGCTCTTCCTTTTCGTGAACGCGCATGTTGTGTCGATTCATGTCGTACTGGTCCCTGAATCGTTTGTCACAGTTGGGGCACTGGTACCTGAGATCCCGATTTGAAGAATGGATTTCCTGGTGTCTTCTCATGGCTGTGGCTCGCAGGAAAGTCTTATTGCACACGGGACATGTCTTGTTATTGGGGTATTTTCTTCTTGGTCTCTTAGACGTTGGCGCAGAGGAGTCTTTCTTTTCTTTTAAAGCTTTTCTCTTTAACTGAAGCCGTTTGCTTTGTTTCAGTGGTTGAAAGGATGCTGGCTTGAGGGTGTCGGTGACGTGCTGATTAGTTGCGTCTCCCTCGCCCAGCCCAATAGCCACAGTGTGTTCCTCGTCATTTACAGAACCTTCTTGATCCTCAGGCTCGAATTTAACAGAGTCCCGTTCCTCAACCAAACCTGATGGCTGTTCAATCTGTATGTAGTCCAACAGTGTCACAGTTTCACCCTCCACCTGTACAGTCATACAGCCATGCATCTGCTCTGATGGAGGCTGTAACTGTATTTGGTCCGCATCAATTACAACCTTCTCCAACTGAGGGAGAGACAGAGAAGAGAGAATGCAGTTCCCAAAGGAAGATGAAATGGCCTGCGTTTCATCTGTGGGGGAAAAAAAGACATTACCATTATGATTACTGGCTATTAGTTTCACTGAAAACACAAAACTCACGGTATCACACAGTAACAGTCGGAATAATTAATAGTTAAAACCTTATTAAATATTTTACCACCTACAAGACAGACGTTGTTAGATTAAAATACCCAGAAGAGACGCACCAATTAAATCCAAATGTCCAAGTGTTGTGTGGTACTGGAGCACAGTTTTCAGCTGCTGCAGGTCAGGAACAGACTGCACACATTCCTCCAGGGCGGACGGGACCGCATTGAGCATGGTTGCAGCCTGAGACAGAGACAAGAAGGTGAAGGTCAAAACAAATTCTCACAGTGAAAACTCTTCAGTGCTATGTCGTGTTCGACATATTTGTGAACAAGTTTTGCATGTGGCTGCTTAGTTTGTTTTCTCTACCAGCCAACCATCATTTAAAGGTTCCCCTCTATTCCTAAAATTAGTTTGGTTAGTAAATAAAGTAAGTAAGCTGGTGGATTTTGCACAGTGGCTGGTTTCCTAAAGGTTAGTTTCCCACCCTGGTTTCAGTACCTGCTGAAGGTCTGGTACCGGAAGGAGCCTCTCCAGTCTGGACAGGAAATCCAGCATGAGCACCTGTAGAGCGTTGTCATACTCAGGCCCAAAATCCGTAGGAAATACATCCTGGAAGAAATAATTACCATACACAGTTTATCACCATTGCATAATATTTGTTCTTCATCCATTGCTCCAACAATATAAAGAGCTGTCATCTTGCGAGCCAAGAATGTTTCCATGGTCTTTTGAGCTCAAAGCACAATGCCAAAGCTTAACATAACTCATCAATCCAAAGAGGTAAACACCTGTTACAAATCACAAACCTGGAAAAACTTCTCCCTCTCCTCCGGGTCTTTCAATAGCAATTCGATATGATCCACAAAGTTTGATTCTGGAAACTCGACCTCTGCAAAACATGGCTGAAACAAAATATACAGTAATTTAAAATGAGAGAAAAACCTTTGATCTACTGAAATGATGGTAAATTGTTAACACATTCATCGTGTACTGATATGTGGGTTGACTGTTATAACCACAAATCCTTATGATTAATGATGGGTAAGAGGCAAATGGGTTCATAAAGAGAAATGCAAGAGTAGGAGTATCTCAGATCATCTGAACAGGCAGCTTTCCTTTTATTGCTAATGCATCATAGCCAACTGATCTGTAGCCTCGCTGTTTCTAGCAATTGAGTTGACTATTGCTTGTGCCAGTGTAACAAAATCATAGCTCTTCCATAAGCACTGGCTGCAGACTAATTTAGTAATGATAATATGCTGCAGACTGAGTTGTGTATCAATTTCTTATCAGCCTGCTACAGTGTGGCATTTTTCTTTTCAAGTTGTGGAGCGTTCATATTTGCCAGCATCAATGTATATTTTTTATTTTCACTTCCTTGCCATTCTGTTTACTCTTGCACAAATCACAAGCCACAAACACAGTCTGGTGGTTTGGCTTACGGCGGTCTGCGGCGCAACAAAAGCCATAGATTATGGCTCAATGAGTTTGCATGAAGTGCTGCATAGCGTAGCAACCATATCCAGAAAGAGCTCAACAGTTAAACGCAGGTCCAGCCTATTAAAGCCTAGCGGCCTAGAACAAGTGGTCCAAAATGAAAATAAAGCCATCCAAAGACATACCATCTGAAGCAGATTCCACTGCTGCTTATTGAGGCTTCTATTTGATATTGTGAGGGGATCAGCAATTTTATTGTATCAAATACCATTGCCGAGTTTCCAGCTCTAAACTGAGAGAAATTATATTGCACAATATTTGATCAGAAGATGGAAAAAAATCCAACACCTAATTCAAGTACCTTTATGTATTCATTAGAAAATTGTCTTGATTTATTACACTCTGGCCAAAGATTTCATTCTTTGCTGAGGTGTGAAAGATGGAAAATGGAAAATCCCAGCTACTCATATTAAGCCTGCCATGATCAAACTTAATCGGTACAGTCATAATCAGAGTGAAAACTTGGTTCTGGTTCACTGGAAAAACGTAAACAGTCTTTTTTGGGGGCTGTGACTTTCACTTTAGCTGCCACAGTCTTGGAACTGCAACTGATGGAATAAAAATGCAGCCCATGCCGACCTGCGCATCACACGTGTAGAAACCAACCTGTGCTGCCCAAGTGGATATTAGGGTCTTGATCCTTTCCAGGTGCATCTCAATGGTTTCCATTTCTGATATCTGCTCAGCCCGGCACAAGTCAAGCACCACCTGGAACAGAAACATTTTGCCTCAGGGGTAAAACAATGGACAGTACAGCCTGGAAATATTATTCTCCAACAGAAGGCTCATGAGGCTAAGCAATGGACAATCTGTTTTCAGGTGGGAGACATAGGCCTAGCAGATGATGTGGATAGTTTCTATTGTAGAAACATATAACACATCATTAACTGTACCTTTACTTAGGGCTGGGCGATAATTCAATATTATCGTTTATCGTCTTTCAGTGGAATCATATCATGATGATATGAAGATATTTTGATATCGTGACACACATTTCTGCTGTCTAGGCCTAAATTGTTGATGACAAGCAAATTTTACTTAAAAACTCTCATAAAATGAGGTATTGTAGGAATATTTTTTGAATATTTCTGTTTTGTTTGACATCACACCTAACATTACCATTCGGTTGAATGAGATGAACATTAATTTGATTATTTAACGTGATTTTGCATACATGAACCATATCGTGAAATATATTGATATCGAAAAAAATCCTTATGATTATCATGATACTGATTTCAACCATATCGCCCAGCCCCACCTTTACTCTCACTCGGAGAGATTAACTCGGCTGGTTATTGACTGGATGCTGGAAAATAACTGGATGATGTGTTATTGGGGATACTAAAGAGGGCCGACCACCTTGGAAAATGTTGTATGATTATGTCCATTACCACCTGAATCAAGGTGACAGCTATATGACATTATGGATTTTACACTTTGTCCTGAGAGGGAAACATCTGCGAGGGAGAGAACAAACTGCTGTTGTTAATGTGAGCTCTCACTAAGTGTTTGGCTGTGTGTGTGTCTCTCTTTAACTGTACCACAGGGTCATTTTGTTGAATGATTCCTCTAAACACCCGGGACAAATGCATATCAGTCTTACCCTTGCTCTAAGTCCCAAGAGCAGCTGGGCTTTCTGATCTGGATTTAAAAGTTCGGGAACAATTTCTGTAACTGTGCTGATGAACTCCTCCAACATCCCATAATCCTGCACATCTCCCCTCTGGACGACCTGCCACATGGCTGCAGACACCAGTCGCAGTGGCGGGATGAAGAGGCGCAGAGATGGCAGCAGAAGAGGTGCATCTAGAAAATGAATGTAAAACTTACAATGTAAGTTTGGCCTTCAATGATCATAGTGAAGTATGTCCAAACTCTTGGCCTTTTATTAAAAAAATCAGCTAGCCAGTGTTGTTCACCTCTGACATGATGGATATGATTCAGTATGTTTAATTACATATTTATTGTAGAACTGATCAATATTACACTGGTTGCCTATGGGAAGGCCTTAACATGAACTGGTTCTGATGCAACATTTTGATCGGATTGCACACAAATATGCATGCATGTTTTATTATCATCATCATCCTGGGTTGCAATGGAGAGTTTTAGTGTCCCATGGTATAACCAGGGAAAACACTGAATACTTCCAATATTCAGTACTTGTAATACAGTAATACTTTGGCATGAACATGAACATGCCCCAATATCAGCAGCTTCAATACAAAAACATTGGTATCAGCCTTCAAAAACCCATATCGGTCTAGCATAGGTCCTAGCAAACGCCATCAATTTCAGTTAATGCAAAATCACTTTAGACTTTTTTCAGGACATTCCCAGAAAACAAATTCTGCAAATACAAGAGA
The DNA here is from genome assembly GCF_046629955.1 of Centroberyx affinis. NCBI lineage: Eukaryota > Metazoa > Chordata > Actinopteri > Beryciformes > Berycidae > Centroberyx > Centroberyx affinis. Next base: position 364,139 of record NW_027278821.1, on the reverse strand, counting down.
TTGTTTTTGCATGCCATTGGAGACTGAACCACAGTTTATGAACCACTGCAATATTAAGACACTTTGGCACACCAGCTGCACTTCCACTTCCACCAAGCTGGCTTTTGCTGCCTTCAAGTGCTGTCGGATGTATCGTGATGAAATGCAGTTTGACCGCACATGAACAGCCCAAACAAAGTGGTACATATTGATAACATATTACTTCCATCGCAAATATGGCTGGGAAAGTCGGGATTTTTGATGCTACCCAAATTGCCAAGATGAGACGTCTGGGGTCGATGGTGATAAACTCTATCAGGATGGCTAGCTAGCTAGCTAGCTACTTAACTACCGTACACTTAAGCTAGCTCGCTGGCGCCGTACGCTAAGCCACCGCCATCTCAGAGCGGGGTACGCCATGTTGAAAAACGGGCGCACACAATCCTAAAGGAAACTTGATAACTCGCCACGGATGATATATTTTTGAATTCGCGTTGCCTTACCGTTGCAGATATGATGCGGACTTTCCATCTTGATTCCAAAAGTCTCCAATATGAGAAGGAAATCAATTCGGTTTTACTTAAAGTCGTTGTGAGTCGATGTCCGCCCGACCCTGCGGTGCAAGTTGGCGGGGAGGAAGGGCGGCTCGATATTTTGTTGCGAGTGCGCAGGCGATGTGAGTCTGTCTGGGAACCGGATGTAGTCAATAATAACAATGTGTCATACCCTCATACCGTGTAACGGAGACGTCGCGGGCTCGAGTCCAACCTGGGACTAACGGAATAAAGGCAAAAATGCAAAGAAAAAGAACAAAATGATCTTAAAAAAATTAGACTCGTTCATTATTTGTGACGTGACAGAAAATATAAGATAATTATCGATCATTTTAAACCTAATGTATTCATGTTTTTAACTACGCCTGTAGTCTATTTGTGAATTGACCATGACTTTGACCATTACTACGGTGGGATAGGACGGTTCTTTCAGTTTCCTCCTGACAAACCTTTTGCCCACAAGATGGCGTGAGATGCAGTACATGTTGCATGAATGAATCATCATCATTGTCATCATCATCATCATTATTATCATCATCATCATCATCATCGTCATCATCATATATATTCAGCCAAGAGCACAAACACAAACTACTCCACAAAGGAGTAAAGGACAAACAAAAAATTTGCTTTAAACTTAAAATGTGTGTGTGAACGCAAAAATTCTATTGATAAATCTGACAATTTAATAATACGTTGTTATCGGCAGTGTTGTGCAGAGAGAACCACTGGCTGCATATTGTGGCTCTTCAATCCCACAGAAGCTGTGTGAGGTCTGAGGCTCCCAGCTGTTACTGAGGAGAGCAGAGATAAATGGAATGGCCCTCACAGTGGGGTGAAGTGACACAGAGGGATAGCATCTCATTTTGATCACAGCTCCTCCTCCACACAGGGGATTTCTGCTGCTGCGGGTCTGCCAGCAGCAATTGAACCCCGCTGCCCCCGACCGCACAGTGGGTCCAATTTGTGGCCAACGCTTGCATCTGTCATGTGCAGGTGCCTGGACTCTCTGCCATAGGCCACACAACACCTGCCCCTCATCCAGCCTGAGGGAAGACCTGCACAGGCCCAGTGGGCTGGAAGGTGCATTGATCTGAACTGAGGTTAAGTGGATTTCAAGATGGTGGAAACTTTGACTTATAGGCCTACTTCCCAAAAGAAGTGAAATGCAGTGGTGGAAAAAGTACTCAAATCCTTTACTCAAGTAAAAGTACCAATACCATAATGGAGAAACACCCATACTTAAGTAAAAGTATAGAAGTATTAGCAAATGTACTTAAGCATCAAAAGTAAAAGTATTCATTCTGAATAACAGTTCTTCAAATTATTGCTGCATTAACCTGTAAGAAGTATTTTAATGTAGGTCTAACTGCTCCATATGTTGGGGTGTTTAAACTCTAACAATGCAACATATTTTCTGAGCTTATTGTTTGTTTTGCATGTAAAACCTTATTCTGCAGAGTTACTAGTAACTACAGCTGTCAGATAAATGTAGTGGAGGAAAAAGTACAATATTTCCCTCTGAGATTTAGTGGAGGAAAAGTATAAAGTCTCACAAAATGGAAATACTCCAGTACCTCACAATTATATTTAAGTACAGTACTTGAGTAAATGTACTTAGCTCTGGTGAAATGTTAGAAACCAAATAGTTGCATTTCCCCAGTGTAAGCTGGACTCTGTTTACACAGATCAGTCTAATAGTGGGAAATGAAAACAATATTTTCTGATGGAGCTGAGCTGATGAAATCGAGCTGTTTACTGAAAACAGCCTCATTTCATCAGCTCATCATCTGCTGATCCATTACAGTGGTAGATTGATGAGGATGGATGCAGAGTGATAGCAGGAGGCTTGGGATGCACTGCATGTGGAGACAGAGAGAAGGAACCTCCCAAACACAGGAATCAGGCCCGACCTTCCTCCACGCTGTGCTTCTCCCATCGGTCTGACTGCAGACGGCCCCTGGCTTCGCGGGGGAGCTGCCATGACTTTTAGTACCTTGAGTCATTTGCTCAGTAGAAGTAAAGCGATCGATAAAACACCCCGGTGCTGGGCTTTGGCCAGATTTGTCACATTTCTATTCAGAGGATGCTGCATTGTCTTTGTGCGCTAAGTGGGCTTGAGTTGTGAGTGTTTTAGTTGTACTTGGCAGACAACTAGATACAGTCTAGATGAAGAATGGATGGACTTTCTATCTAATAAGTTTGCCTACTAACTTACAGTAGGGCACTAAGACTGTAGGAGAGTTGAAAAGAAACTGTACTGACTCTAATACAGCAAACATGGCAGAGACAAAGCAAGAAATACACTCATACGGTTTAAACTGTGATCATTTTATTGGCTGTACACAAAAGCATGTCATGGAACGATTGAACTGTAGCACGAGTGTAACATTCCTTTTTTGTTGTTATACTCAACCACATCCCTGCTATTAACACCATGTATAATTTATATTTCATATATATATTTTGTACAATATACATGTTCTCATCAAAGGAAAAGATAGCAAAAGTGCCCCACCCCGCCCCTGGATTCCAAATCTAGTAAATATCCCATGCATGTTTTAACTGCATCTAGGAGAAGTGTAGTTGATTACCAGGAACAAATACGCAGGCAAATAAATGCTCGGACAAATTAAGGGGAGAGAGTCTGGAGAGACAAAGCTGGTGTACAGAGCACATTCTCAACAACATTAAACAAAAAGAGCCATGCTCACCGACGTTTACTCTACGGCTTCGACCCAGCTTAGAATCAAAAGTTCAGGTGCCAGGTTCTCTGCTCATGGCATGACGCTGAGACGAACACAAGATAAGCTCAAAGTCTTTTCTCTTGGCTTCATCTTTTAACGTTAAAGCCGCATCAATCTGCTGATAGACGAGTCAGTCACAAAAAGACAAACTTAAGCTCACTGTCGAAATACTGATGCTTTTGATTGTGTGTGAGGCCATAGTAACACGAGCACAAAAAAGTGCATGACATCTTTATGAACCTCTTTACTTCTGTGGAGACAAATAGTCACCAGTCTTGTATTTTTTTAAAAGTTACATTGCACATTTAAATAGCAAGTTGTGTCAATTCAAATGTGGGAATGTAGAAGTATTATGATTGAGTATAATGCCAAATGTTATACAGCGTTTTATGATCCCAGCCAAAGTTACTGTGAATAACTTATGATCAGCTTCAATAAAACTATCAGGGTAAACAGTAATGTACTGGAAATCTATAAGGAATATTCTTTTCAAATGAGAGAAATATGCTTTAAAGAAAATACACCATGGGATGTCTTCACATCAAAAGAAAAACAACAATAGTATATTCAGGCTTTTTCAGTGACTCACCTTTTCATTATTTTATGGATCTTTCAATTCACATTTATAGCTCAATTTCCCGTGGCATGTTATTAATTGTATTACGCCAAGTAATACAACCTTATGGAAATATTGCTTAATTCTAAAGCATCTTTTTTATATAATCTTTTTCACTTTTGTAAAACAAAATAGCTGTGGAAATGTAAAATAAAATATATAGTGCTATGTATGTAGGTAAGAAAATAAAGTCGTAGGCTAATATATTTCATTTTCTGTAACTATTTACAGACTTTAAAATCGACTCTTATCTGCCTATATGTTCCACCTAAAATGTATTTGGCCCAAAACTAATCTTTAAGTAATTTTGAGTGTGCTACAACATTGTTTGTATTGTCATAAGATTCGTCTCTTTTATCTGTATCATACTGCAGATGTAATCAGATGTACCATAGAGAAAACCAGCACAAAATATGAGAACACTTTATAGACATCTACATTTTAAGCCAGAAACAGAATATTACTCTTATCAAATGGAAGCATTATTTTGGTTTGGTGCTGGACTGGACGCATCGTACATTTAGTAAACATGAATTATTATTTTGTTGCATTGTTACATTTGTGAAATTCAACAAAGTTGGGGATGCGGGTACTTCACTGTGATTGCTTTCAACTAGAGCTGCATGAACTCTGCCCTTTTAAATTGTGTTTGCATCATTTAAATGGGAGGGCTGAAACTCTAGGGCTGATGCTAATCAGTATGCATATCATTATCACACCCATTAGGGTCTGTGTGTTTCCATTTGGTCCATAGATTTACGCTGATGTTACTGAGAGACTCAATTAAACTGAGGTGAAAACAAATAAAAAGTGACTTTCCAATGGATTTGTTCATCTAATGATCAACCCCAGCGATTTGGAATGGATTAGAAATAGCAACAAAAAAAAATCATCCTTCTTTCTGAACAATCCCCTACTCAGCCCTACCGATCTACATGAAACACAGATCTAAGAACGTAGGCATAGGGACATACACAGGGAGAGCGCGAACAGAGGATCCGTACGAACGGATTCGACATGCAACTTTTGCATAAACGGAAACGCACAGCTAGAACAGAGTCTGTTCGGGGAGCACATTCAATGAGATTGGTGTCGTCAGCCAAGCGAGTGTGTGTGGGGGGAGGGGGGGGGGGGGATTACTGTACATTAGTTTACAAAAAGAACGACCGGCACGATGACTTATTTACACCGCTTCGAAGAAAGTCCCCTCCGTCAGAGTCCGTCCGAAAGCCCGCTCCGTCTGTTTCTGCAGCAGAGAGAAAGCAACAAGCAGCGTGTTCCTTACTCCCCCTTCCAGAAGGAGTCAGTGGAGTAAGCTCTGCATAAAAAGCGATAGCGGGGCAGCTCGGTCGAGGAGGCGTCATGCAAAAAGTCATCAGTGCTCACGGAGTTATCACAAGTTCATTTTCCACATTTCAAGCATACGTCACTGAGTGGACAGTCACACAACTGTCATGAGCACTGGAGTGTCGGTCATGGTGGAAGTTCCTGTGATCGGTTTGGCCTCAACACACAGTAGAGAACACAGTGAAACATAATCCGACATATAAATGACACAGAATGAGTTGCGAGTATGTTCATTCCCACCTGAAGTCCTTCTGCTGGCATTGCTACTATCCACTCCTATTGTTACTTTTATTATCTGAATCGGCTGTGGCGCATGGTAGGATAATATCAACGTTTTGGCGTGTCTCGTTACTTTATGATGCTTCAACGGCATCCAGTCCCATAAAGTGATAGTACATATTTGCAAACTGACGTCTCGTTTCAGCGAGGAGCGACTGAGAGGACAAGTTGCGTCCGTCAAGAGATAAAATTCTAATCTGCCTTTTTTTAGGCAAAAAGGTGTGTGTGTTCCATGCATGTATCCTATATGAAATACAATTGAAAGTGTCAGAATCACGGTTAGGTCTAGGTGATGCTCTGTGTCGAGTCGGTCCTTCTTTCTTCACTTCGCAGCTTCACATATGGGTGTTGAAGTGATCGTTGGGGGGGGGGTTAGGAGGACGACGACAACGTTCAAGCCTCCGACGAGGTGAGAATTCTCTAACAAGGTGACATCGGCGCGCCCCCCGGGTGGCCCCGCGACAGGCCGATAACACAGAGGCGAAGGGAATCCCTGACGATAACACCCAAAAGCTCCTCTTCAGCAGCAGGGGGGGGCCAGGACAGGTGGATAGCGGGGACACCGGATGTGGAACGAGTGAATCAGAGGGCTCCAGAAGTGTGTGTGTGTGTGTGTGTGTGTGTGTGTTCGTGTGTGTGGTGTTTTGGTGGGGTGGGGGGGGTGGCGTCACACCACGGAGCCCTTGGAGGTGGAGAGGTGGATGGAGTGGATGCGCGTGGCCAGCGTCTTCTCCAGGTCGAGGAGGATGTCGGAGCAGATGCCGGGGCTGGAGGCCGGGCTGTCGGCGGGCGGCGGCTCGTACAGCAGCTGCTTGAAGCCCTCCAGCTCGATCAGCAGCACCATGTTCTTCAGGAAATAGCCCTCGATGAAAGCCGTGAGCTCGCTGGCACCGAGGAACTGCACCGGAAAAAACAGAGGGGAGAGAGGAGGGAGAGGGTGACGCTTTCAGATGAACACTGCGCCGCTCGTTAAACAGTCAGTAATATCCATCCGTCTCACCTTGGCGTGTTTGTAGAGGTCCACGCACGTTTCGGTGGTGATGTTCTTGGAGCAGATGATCTCACAGTGTCTCTGAAGGGCCTCTAGTTGGAAGAATTTGGCTGCAGACAAGAGCTGCAGACGACAGTAGAGCCAAACACAGTGAAGCACAGCACTGGAATCCCAGACTTAGCGGTTACAAGCGATAACGCTGTCAGCGCACTGTCATCGGCTTTGGTTAAGTCTCTCTTACCTCCATAATTTCAGTGTTCCGTATGTGCAGCGCTTCAGTTCCTCCATAGTATAGATACTGCATGACCAGCTATAACACAGTACAGTACAGTTGAGAATCAATGGCAGGATCATTTAGATTTACATTTCAAGTTCAGGTAAGGTGCACTGGTGAGTGATGAATCAGCACAAAATGAATACCATGTATTTTAATAATGGAAAAAGCAGCCAAAAAACTGATGTATAACATCATAACATAACAAGGTGAGAATGGCATAGGCAAACAGATATTTCCCCTTAAGTAAGATATTGCCTCATAAGTATGACGCACTTGCATTATCTTATCTTGGAAATCAAAAGATAATACAGAGCACTTCTTACATGGAATATATTGTACTTGACATGACTGATCTCAATACAGGTGTTCTCTGCTGCTGGTCGGTTCTGGAGCAGGGACTTGAACCTGGATGACGAGGGAAAAGCAGAAACTGGATCATGTGTATGTTGCAACCGTATTGCACTTTTGCACAATTACTCACAAAAGAAGAAGAAAAAAACAAATTAATAGCTCAAAAATTCGTCTTTTACCTGGCTGAAGCGGTAAACAGCAGAACTTTATGTGCATAAAAGGGTTTCCCCTCCACCAGGAAAGTAACATCAGACATCTCCTTGTTGTTAAGGAAGTGAGGGTCTGAGAAAAAAAACAGATGACAATAAGATCCAACGAAAACACCCAAGTGATGCCTCATTACTCACGGCTCTGAAAGTGTGGATGGGGAACAACAACAGCAAAAGATTAAGCTAATGCGGTCATCAATTACTCCAAGGGCAATTCATCATTTCAGCTATCAGCCCGGCATTAGCGAATACAACAATTCTCATTTCATTACTATTCTAAAAGTCACTTGATTGAATGTGATACTCAGTCCTTTGAGCAGTTGCTTGTAGTGCATCCTGGAGGATCCTGATTAATCAATTAGTTGTCAAAGGGCCAAAGGTGTTTAAAGTATTAACTCACTTCAAACACAACATTACAAGGTTATTTGTCATTTTCTTCTAACCCTGTCATTGAATAAACACTAGGTGGTGCTACGGCATTGCCTTTGAATGTCCCACTGCCTACCTGTGTTATAATTAAAAGTAATCCTTGAAAAAAGTGACAGGGCAAATCTTCATTGTGACAGTCCAGACCTCAAAAAAGCTTATAACATGAGGTTAGATGAACAAATAACATCATTACTAACATCTGATTTTATATATGACAAATGTTCAAAGTCAAGAAGTAAAGAAGTAACAGCAGTAATATTTCCTAATTGTCAAAAAGAAATTGGTTATACTAGTAAACTGAAGTAATAATCTGTGATGATTTTGATAATAAATTTCCTTTTTCTTACTCTGTGTCACTGACTGATATAACACAATAGTGATTCAACTTATAGCCAGTTCATAAATGCTGCTAATTGCTATAGGAGATTATATTTGCCACACACTAAAAACTCACAGACCAGGTCATCTTATCTTGGAGTGATCAACGCATTTTGCATCCCTGCTTCATCAGGTTCACCCCCCACATTTGCTGTTCTTAACACCTGGTGTCTGGTGGATCTTTTGGGAAATTCCTCTGGTGCACAGGCATTTTACATTTCCAGCAGCAGCAACATCGGTTTGTTTGGAATAAATAGAAAAAGAACTGAGCAGCGATAGCCACCACGGCTGAACAGACAAAGAAAAGAGCGCCACCTACAGAAACTGTAACCTTATTAACAGAAAACCCAAGGAAAGAGACATCACAGTATTGGCCACACTTTGACTGACAAGTGATCTCTGGGACAAAAAACAGGAATATCACTGATTGGCACCCTAACCCTACTGTCACCGCTCCGACAGTCAGCTTCATTTGCTGCACAAGACATTGGGAACAGGTGAGGAACAGTCATTATTTTTAACTCTGAGTGCCTTCTCTTACCTAAGCGCGAGGTCTGCTTCTTCTTGATCTCTGTCAGCTTAGGGATGGGGAACGGCCCGTAGCACTGGGTGAAAATGACTGACAGCTGCTGGCTAATCACCTCATTCTGCAAACCAGACACAGACACCAACACGAGTGAAGACAGAAGTGGGGAAGAGAAACTTACACAGAGTGGAGTTACGTAGCCTCTGTTCCACGAGCTATCTGGGACAAATGTTATGCAAATGTATGGTAATGTTGTTAGTGCATCTAAATATATGCAAATACGAGCGTTAATGTCACCCAAGCATATGAGCACAGGGCAGTTTTGTATTCCGTTACTTCATCTGATGTTTCTCCTAACTAGCGCTTTGTTTACATGCACAGGAAAGCGAACCCCAGTGACCTTGCTGGATCGGAGGATCTGGAACATGAGCGGCAGGCCGTGCGTGATGAGCTCCTCGGTGTACTCGTCCTCCTGGATGCAGCTGAAGTCTTTGAGCAGGCCCTGGATCAGCGGCCGGCGGTGCTGCATGAAGCAGGTGCGCAGGGACTCCATCCAGGTATGCAGCGTCCAGGGAACGCCTGGGAACACCAGCGCACGGACAGTGAATACACTTGCGCGGAGCAAAACAGGGAAATCAGATGTCAGGAGTGGTTTCAAGGACAGAACCGACCATGTCTCCATCACTCGCCGGTAGTTAGTGTGAGGTGAAGGGCGCTCGCATGGTGAGCGCCGGATTAGTGGAAGAGTCTGAAGCACGGCAGGAATATCTAGGGTGATTCTGTGCAGCACTAGCATATAATTAAAGGGTCTATGTGTCATTTCTGGTCCAATGCTGGTCTCTATCGTTCAGCATTGGTGGCGCTGTTTGGACTGTTTCAGGATCAACAGCAATGAACGTTCTATCATATTTGACCACATTTTTTATTCGATGGACCCTTGCCATATTAGGATATTGATATTACCACGATTCCTGTTCCTGTTGTTATGGATTTTTGGAACATGTCAAAGGTAAGGAGTCGCTATTTTGTGTGTCAAGTAACACCACTTCCCTGCCGCATAAATTGGCTGGTCCATTAAAATTCACGCTGTTTGGAGGATTGCCGAATTTACCATAACACCCTACTGATTAGTAATAGAGTCTCAAATTATATTTTCCGATGTGTGGTTTTTGCCGATAAGCAAGGCAAAAACAAACTGCCGGATTTCTGAGTGGACCTTGGTGTGGTAGGAGGGCCTTCAAACAGCAACAAAAACATCAGCCTCGGCCCGCTCCTGTGTTTTTGAATGCAGAAATCTCCGCAGTGCGTGCGCCGTGGCTGATCATTTTGTTTCACTCACTACCATTCGGGAACCTCTGCTGATATTTACTAGTCATATTATGTTTCAGTAAAGCAGAAATATTATACATTTAACCGTTAAAGGAAAAAATAGCTGTAATGTTCTGTAATGATGCGATGGCCACTGATTGGTGTGTATATGACATCAACACAAAGTACTATATGAAAGCGTGGTCAGCGAGGGATTGTGTGTTACTATGGATATGCACACTGTCAACAGCCACATAAAGCTGTGCACCCAATGAACTGTGTGATGTCGGGGGTGAAAGCTGATAATTGGCACATCTACAGAATGAGCACCGCTTGAGGACACCGCTTCATTGCCACGTTCACACCTTTGACCCGAGCTATTATCGCCTCCGACATAAAAACAGCACTACTTCGGAGATTGTTTCATGGTTGGATGACTAGCGGTGAGTGGTGAGTGTGTGTATACAGGACAGGACAGGCACAGGACAGGACAGGTACAGCTACAGCATGAGCACAGCTCCAGGACAGCAGGTGGCACCAGACAGTGAGGCTTGTGTGCCAATACATGTATTAGTAACTCTGACCTAAGCTGCGGATGTCTATGGTGATGTCCACATGGCCATGCTCTGCGCTATGGTACATGGCCTCTCTCAGGGCCCTCAGTTTGGCCTTTCCTGTTCGCAGGGTGCCTCCGCCGTTGGCCTGCGGAGCCGACCGCTTCTCCCCGGGATCGGAGCCCTCGGCCAGGATCTCCTCCAGGGACAGGACGTCCCCCTTCTCCTTCTCCGCCTGCGACAGGAGCTTCCGGAATACGTTCCTGGAGGGGCAGAGGCAAAAGAGAAAGACTTAAGGGGAAGCGGGGGGGGGATAAGACGCAAAGAGAGATGAGAGTGACGTCAAGGGGAAGAGGTAAAAAGTGAAGGGAATGAATTGGGAAGTTTGCAAAATACTCCAAGGTCAAGCAACAGAGAGGAAGATAAATAGTGAAGAGGATGGTATGAGACAGGAGAATCAATGGTTCTGAATTAGGCCTGCAAATGCCGTCTGTTAACTCTACATAAAGGCCGAGTAGTTCTACAGCTCTGGTGCCACTTAAAATATTCTCCTCTACTAGATTCAGCACAATTACAAGGGCTTACTCTAAACCTGGTCTGCAGAGCCACATCATGTGAAGCTGGTCTCATTATATCCTCTCACAGGAACTGATACAGAACCCATTAATGGTGCTCATACTTTGACTCTTATGAGCCGGTTGTATTTATATTGCTGCAAGCTATGTCCGGATTTCTGAAACTGATTAGACCTAGTTATCGATTGAAGCATTGCAACAGAAATTAACTCTGATTTCACTGCCGAAATGTTTTCCTCAAGAAAACTTCAAAGAAAAAAGGGTGAAAAACAACATTCATTTTAATTTATGCATACATCACCAATACATAAGTAGACTGAATCTATTGCATGCAACACCTACATAACAACACTTCTGCAGTGGAATGATGCGGCAGTAATGGACTCTCTCCTTTGAAATGAATGGGCTTCAATTGGTAACTTCATTCAACGCATCACTACACCATCTGCTTTACTAAGGAGGGGCTTTCGGAGGCCAGATGCAACATAACATCATATCCTGTCTGTGAAATCACTTGATCGCCGCCTGTTTATTTGACAGGTCAATGGGAGGCCCAGAGTCATCGCTTTGAAGCCGAGACGAGTCTTTCATAAAATTTTGTTTGATCCCCTCTAACGGTCTTTCGGATTTGACAACTGTAGATCCAAACGTGTGCAGAATCCCACAGGCGAGAGTATTTCCTCCAGTTGTGCCCTTAGAAGTATAAGGTCCCAGGCAACGTTTCACCTGCAAAATTATTTATGAGAACATGTCCACAAACAGGTCTTTAGATGTGGCATTTCATAAGTGGGTGAGTGTCACCTAAAAAAAAAAACGATTATATAAACAAACTTTACTTTATGGTAAGTGAGAACTTCTACACCCCCGATCTCACAGCTAGTCTGGATGCAGTTTGAACCTCATAACTGGAAGCTCACGCCACACTGCAGCATGCTCATCATATAATTGATTGTCTTAATAATGCTGCATTGTGTTGTTGGCTTTCCACTCCGCTCCGCTTCCTGACAGCCCTCGATGCCCGGAATGTTAATGGGCTTTATCTTGCTCAGCTGCGGGGAAATGATGTTGAAACTGAAGGAATAAGCACCGCAGAATAGATCGGAGGGCTTATCACCCGCCTGCTGCCGACGAGGGAGACCCAGATATCTGCGAGTCCCATACGCTGTAGTATTTTGTGAGAGGCAGATGGACCGGGGCAGGGTGTGTAAATGGATCAATACCATGGTAATGGATATGTCTCTGGTGTCCCTGTATGTGTGTGTGTGTGTGTGTGTGTGAATGCCTGCGTTACCTGTGGCCATGCGCTGCTGCCAGGCTGTATGAGTTCATGTCTCCCAGCGGGGCGGAGGAGATGCCGTTTCGACACATGGTCCCGATCATGGGGTCCGCCCCTCTTTCCAAAAGCAGACTCACCAGCTCAAAGTTCCCTGACCGGAGCAACAACCAGTGTAGATGAATACAAAGAATACGAATACACTCAAATCGCTACTGAGAGCGCAACATTTTGATGCTTCCAAACAGACTATTTTTCAGTAAGAGGTTCAAGTATGATCTTCAATGAATAATGTGACCTAGGTTCTTTAGAAGTATACAGCAATGACGCATAAATCATCAAAAATAGCTTTTCACATTCACTTAATTGCTGAATTCCAGATAGCAATTTAAAGTGATGAATTAAATTGCATGACTAAAACAATGAGAGAGTGTGTCCTCTGATGGGTTCAGAACCAAACGACTCACAACAAAGCCCGGCTGCACTGTCTCACCCATTATAAAAATATGAAACAGGTAGTAGATTAAAAGAGGTTTTGGACAGTTCAGCATCAGTGAATATGTAAAACTGCCGTAATACAGCTAAAAAAAAAACACAGTCAAGGCTCTTATCTGTGATATCATGAAAAGACAAAACCTGAAGCCGCTCCATTTAAAATTAATTGGAGGGTGACTTGACTTTGTGGACACAAGCAATGTTTATTCACGCTTTTATGTCCCAGTAATTTTTATGTGACAGCAGTGCAGATAAGTGGGAGGCAGAGAACGTGTCCACAGCCCCATAAAACCATCCCGTGCTTATAAAGCCAGTCTCCTATGCACTAGCAAAAGAGCAGCTCCGGGATTGTGGCGTTTATTACACTTACATTATTTATTATTTAATAAGTAGGCTGTTAATAGTATTCATTATCCACGGCTATGTGCTCTAACTACCCATTACCATGGCAACGCAGCTGCCTACACCTTATGCACTGCCACATGGCAGATATGTGAACTTGACAGCAATTTATAGACTTTGATTTACATTTTAAAAAGCTTGATTTACCATAACAGTATACAGCTCTATACAGTATATATCATACAAAGTCAGTCACTGAAGTGCATTTTAGGCTGTTTTGACAGGGAAGCTTAAACAAAGCCCATTTTAAAGGGATACACATATTTCACATAAACCTAGGTTATTTATAAGTGCTTGTACAACTATACAGCAATGAAGTACGAATCATCAAAAATAGAGTTTCACATTAGCTGTATTCCTGACTTCCACATAGTAATTTAAATTGATGAACTAAATTGGATGACTAAGACAGTGAGAGAGTGGCTGCTGGTGGGTTGAGAACAAAATGAGTCACAGCTAATCCACTGTGTCACCCATTAGAAGACGTGGGTCAAATGTGCAAAGCACTGAACTGCACTTTTGAGCATATTTAACTTTTGACAGGCAAGCTCCGCAAATCACAACAAAGCCCATCTGAAAGGCATTCACATACCTCTCGTGCGTATATTTGCGTACCTGCAGCGGCGGCCAGCTGTAGCGGGGTCTCCGTGTAGTTCTCCGCCCCATCCTGCAGGGCGCCCTCCACGTTGGCTCTGTTGTCCAGCAGCAACTGTGGCAGGCATGGAGGGAGGGAGGAAGCGGGGAGGGAGGAAAACAAACCAGGGAGGAAGGTAGAAAGAAAGAAAACAGGCCAGGGAGACCTCGTCTTACAGTCCGGCTTGACAAGAGGGAAAGCCTCAACTGTTGAAGACCTCACTGCAACAACAACCTAAACCAGCTCACTCTGAGGCTGTCCTCACTCTGAACCGCTAAACTAATTCCTAGCTATACTAATTCATCATAAATTGTGGGATTTTCTGTGAGCTCTCAGCTTAATGTTGGTGTTGACTTGCCTGAGCTGCGTTAACACCTCCTGTGTTGAGGTGGAAACAAAATGGTGGTCGCTCCGCTTTCTATCCCCAACAAACTCTGAAATCACTGCTAAATGTGATTGCGGTGGTGCGGTTTAATAATTGAAAAAATCCCCGCAGGCGACGATGTTCATCAGGCTCTTAGCCAGTGTCAGTTTATACAGTAACTGCTGCAACAAAATGTATAATACATTAAAAATGAAGAGAACAAAACACTGAAATTTGGCATCCCTGAGGCTGTATATCAGGCTGGCTGAGCTCTGGTCTGTTCAGTTTGCCTCTGGAGTTTTCTCACTGTTGCTGTTAAGACCAATCTTTAGACTTTAGGTGACAGATAGGGACAGGGTGAACCATCCACACATCTTAAGAGCATACATTATTACAAACAAACTAAGTCTGGAGAGCTTGCCTTGACTGGATACAGTTAAGCCAATGTCTCTCCACATGTACTCCACATAACTGAGATAATTACTGTACAGATAGGATCAAGAAGGAAAAGTAGAAAGGACATGTGGTATCATTATTATTATGATGCACCATAATAATAATCATCATCATCATTTTGGTGCAAAGGTCAGGGCAAGGGCCACAGGTTAATGGTTACAGGTCATAAACGTCACTACCTGCACGACAGGGACGTGTCCGTGTAACACGGCGAAAGTGAGTGGCGTCCCCTGGCGCGTTTCAGGATAAACTGAGGGGTGCTTGTTTACTGTGCTTGGCACCTGGGAAGTCATAGGTGAAGTTCAGGGAGAGAGATATACAGCCATTAACATTCACAGCTCAGGGCGGGAGAATGGGGGAAGGAGCGAGAAGCAATATGAAGGAGAAGTGTAAGCAAAAGGAGGGCAGGATGGCAGAGGGAGATTTTCCTCTTGAGCGTCACAGAAAAATCTCGAGGGGCTTGAGTTGCTCCTCGCATCTCGATCCTCATCAGCCTTTTTTTCACACTCACTTCGCACTCTAAACGTGATATTAGTACATCTCTGTCTAGGCAAGGCTCTAACCACAGGCTGCGCTATCTTCCTAGCTCCCTCTTTAAACAGTGTTTCATTTCAAAGGAGATGGAAACCGGAGAGAGTACACAGAGAAAATTGGCAAAGACTACAAACACTGTCAAGACGGGTGGTGCTGACTCACGAAACAAAGCAACGGCAGAATAAAATTAAAAAGCCATACAGCCCGATGTTGTTCTGTGATTCCTGAAGTAGCTTTATCACAAAGTGGATTATAGAAATTATTCATAAATGTCACCTGGAGGGGGCGTCCATCAACAAAAGTCTAATAAAAGTGGTAGTGTTTCTATGTTCTATGTATGAATTACATTAAGAGTGAAAATTAGGCATTTACTGTAATATCTTAACAAAATATTAGGATTCTGCGGTGATATTTTAGATGGCTTAGACTACTGGATGCTTTACACAGCCAGTGCTTTGCTTTTGAGTGAACACACCCGTGCTAAATACAGGCACTCAACCAATGGAGCAGTCACAGTCAGTCAACAATGGGGCCACTATGGTGGAGTAGCATTGAATGAAGCATTTCTCCTCTTACCTATTCTTTTTACAAACTAGGATTAATGCAACTACACACACAAGACAAGCTGAACTCTAGATGAGAAAAGTGGGGGTTCTTATGATAATACTGCTTCACCGCCACTGTTAGCGTTCTCAAACAGCTCTACACAATTTGCACGAGTAAGTGCGATGAAGTTCATGCTTCATGTATGGTAGCCGATGGTAGCAAGTTACACCGAGTACACACTCACACAATAATAATACATTATTGATGCGGGATGAGGCACTTGCAGCTAAACGTCTATTGTGTAAAATGTAATAAAATAACTGACTACACTGAGGGACTGTTAGTGAATTATTAGTGTAGAGATATATCTTCCTTACTGTGCAAATGATGCCTTTTCATTTCTAATCAGTGCACTCGGTGTAACAAGCTACCAATACAGTACAACAGAAAGCATGCCAAGAGCAGGTGCGGAAATGAAGACAGAGAGGGAAAAGGAGCGACACAAAGCGGGTCCTCGGTTTTTCACGAGCACCGCGCTGTAAAGACACAAAACAGCTACAAATGCAAATGAACATCTCGGACAAAAAAAACGACATTAACGTGGTTGCATTTTCACAGCGGGTCTGGCGGGGTCTCGTTAACACTGACCTCGCTGTTGATGTCGGCGCCGGCGTCCAGCAGCATCTGCACCATGGCCTCGTCGCCGCGGACACAGGCGTACATGAGAGGGGTCATTCCCTGGAGAAGAGAGGGGGGGAGGGGGGTTCTTCCTTTAGGCTGGACTAGTCATTCCTACATCAAATATTCATTACTTTTGGGGAATCGGGTTTGGTGCTGTACAGAATCTATTTTCAAGAGTTATTTAAAGCTACCGTTACATTAACCACAAATCAAATGGTTAATCTACTGCTGTTTATTGAAGGAAAAAAAAAAATTGGCTGCTATTGAGCAATTTTGATAATATGGTGGAGCCTTAAAACTGATTTCCAGGGACGTGGCCTCGCTTCTGAACCAAGGTCATCAGTGCCCAACTGAGCAGAAGATTCAATTCATTAAATCCTAAGCTATGGCAAGGTCCCTGCATCGAATATCATTTGTCACCCACACTTCCAAACCTGCTTGTATAGACTAAATCTTCAAGGACGAGTGAAGAAACGACTGATGACTGACAAGATTTTATTATTTGGTCAGTGTAAATTATTGAACCAAACTATCAGCCCCGCTGGTATGAATTTTGTTTAAAACATGGCTTCCAAACAGATTTCTGGTAGATTTTCACTTGATGTTCGCTCTCCATTACAATGATAAAATTCTGCTCTTACATTTGGACTCACTTAGGCTGAGGTACTGACTGTATGGTGAGTGTCACACCTTGCCATACCCAACTGACACCCATGAAACTGGGTTCCAAAGGCAGATTCTTGGGTCACTTTTCAGCCGTAGCATGAAACATCTCTTGGTCTGGTGGAATTCAATGCTATCAAGAAAGTACTGAACCATAGCAGATATTGTTTCTGTATGGAGCCAAAACTTCTTCAAATAGCAGATGAGAATCATTTAGAGTTTCAAGTTTCAATAAAGTGCCATTTTCCCACAGAAAAACTGAAGCACCATATGCACCATATTGGTCATTACTATATCTGAAGATTGCACTTGGATTAAAATCTACTCTATAATCATACATAATATGCAACGAAGTAAGCCCATTTCTGCCAACAATACACTGACCAATTTCTACAAAGGAAGATGCAGTAATTGCACATAGGTTCTAATTTTCCAGACTTAATACATTAAATGACTAACTCATAATAGGCATGTCTTTACAATGAGAGCGACAGCACAGGTGGGATGTGAACCTCCTAGCATAACATCTTCCATCACATATGCACACAGCACTCTCTCGGGCTTGACACACCTACACACATTATGCTCCAAGCTGCAAGATGAAGCCGGTGTACCAGTACTTCATATAAGTGTAGTAATATTGCAATAGTGATGTGTGAGAGAAATAACAAAGAACATAGTGTGAACGACGCAGCGATTTATCATAGGTTCTAGACAAAAGCAATGCGCATTTACAGGCAAATAAAAGCCTTTTGGATGAGCCTCCATAAACCAGACTTCAATCATATGTCTGATCTGGGCCATTATGCACAATGGAGGTCCTTTTATGACTTGCTCATAACACACCAAAGCACTTTATATTGAAGATTGATATCCCTCTGCGGTGATTCATTCTTTAATATTTCCTGGACACCAATCTAATTCATCAGCAGGCAGCTAAAGGGCGATAGTGGACCCCGATGATGGCCCTAAATGAAATGTGCAGAGTCCGAATGACTCTCGGCCCCGATGACAGACCACAGCTTTTACTTTATTACTCCTGTAATGCTGTCTGCTCCCTAGCACCATTTAGCCGCTTTTATAAGGAAATAAAACCCCGTATGTCACCGCTGCTCTGTTATTTATGTTGGCGGTGACGGTAAGAGGGAAATGTCAGTCAATACTGTTTGTCATATTCACAAGGGCCTGTAAATACTAAACACTAATTCTGCTCTGTTCCAGTCAAGCGCTGGTTCTCGCTGAATGCGGCATGAATCAGCCTGCCAGCGACACACCGCTCTCTGGTTATCATTACATCAGTACATACAGGTTTACATTGGAAACATGTGTGGCAAGCAGGGCTTTGTAGAAACACACGCTTAAGAGAACCTTACAGATTGGGAAGTCTATTTTGTGAAGTAAGTGAGAGGAAACCAGCCAAGGTTTCTGCACTGAACTTGAACAGGCGCAGCTTTCTGGCCACGGAAAATCAGATTGCACCATAAGCTACTTCACTTAGCAGCACACGGAATAACCAATATTTCCATTGACTGGGGAACGCTGGAAATCCCAAATGACATTAACACTTGGACTCAGTAAGACTGGGTTTATCGACCCGGTGGTCAAACCCAACCCATCAGTGCTGACTCCAAGAAAAGTGTTACAGCATCAAATGTGAACGATGCAGTAATTCTTTTCCTTCTTCTCCACAAAGAAAGGTGACATTTTCTTCTACGATGATAATGAGGATTATAAAAATTCTATCGTGGCATAGATATAGCACCTTACATTACTCATAGGGAGCAGCCGGTGCCCAGCGTGTGTGTGAATTGGGGTGGGTTGCTAGGTAATAAGTGTGAGGAACGCACAATGCCAGCATTGTGTATAATTCTCCACTACGCCTGTGTAGGTGTGCGATGTTAACGCGTTAAGTGTCGGACCTGTTCGCTCATGCTGTTGATCCCGTCGGGCCCCAGCAGGTTCACGGCCTGCTTGACCAGGTCCGTCCGTCCACAGTTCAGCATCCTGAAGCCCAGGTCCTGCAGGAACTTGGCCTCTGTGGAGGCCGCGTCCAGCTTTCTGGTGGCACAGAAACAATCGTCTGCCCTAGAGATGGAGACAGCAGATCCATTCCTGTGATTAGGAAGCTTATCTCAGAAATGGATTTTGAGGTCTCTGGACACACGTCTAGAAATAGAAATTCCTGCACAAAACCATATCCGAAGACCCTCTCGTATGGTAAAACAAACTTTATCTATTGATTTCAAGCACCACATCTGCATTCAAAGTCAATTAACAAGTGTTTGCACATGGGGACGGTTCATTTTTCTGTGCTCTCTTCTGGTTCATTTCCTTAAATAGCTTTTCTCAACATAACGATTTTGCTGTGAGTCATTATTTCTTATGCATGTACCCTGTAAAGCCACTTAATCCATCCTGCAACCCGCTGTGAAGTTCCCACCACAAGGTCAATAGTAGAACTTTTTTAAAATTGGCAAAGCATTCACATCTCAGTGATAGAAATGGATCGGCAAAAGATAATCTGTCCATTTAAACATGTCACAGCAAGCATTTGAAAGAGGGACCTAGCACTCAAGCTATAGATAATTAAACGTGATGGCACTCTTAATCCGTTAACACCAACACACAATCACTGACTGAATGAGAAACACTGTGTATGTCTGGGTAACTACATAGTGTGTGTTTGTGTATGAGAGAAAGAGACAAACAGAAAGAGAAACATAGGGAAACAGAGGAGAGACAGAATAAGAGAGACAGACAAAAGAAAAAGAACGAGAGAGAAAGAGAGAGATGGATGGACAACGGGAGAGTAAGTGGTCCGTGGCCAACCCACCATTATTCTATTCTAAAGGACCGTGGAGTGTATTCAGTCATGGGTCTTTTTGGAGAAAAGCTGAAGAAATAAGTGCTACAGCAGATCTAGTTTAATGTGTTTGAAAAAAATCGCTGTCAAAGATGCAGATTGGAGTTTTACTGCTGCTCTGGAGGCAGAAATAATCTCATTGGTTGAGTTAAACCTCAAAGGGTGGCGCCAAACAACCACAGTTTATCAGAGCACAAATTAGCTCGCAACCGTGAATTGCACAGAAGGAACTCTGGTCAAAATAATAACTAGAATAACTAGAACTCTGATCTCCGTTACAGATATGATATCCGTACTTTAGTTGCCGTGGTTCACAGTCCACGCCGGGTAGCAGCAGCCTGGCCGCCTGCCTCACATCGTCGCTGTCCACAGAGAAGCTTCGCCGGTGTTCAGTGTGGGCGACCGCCACACGGATCCACTCCATCAGCGGAGGCAGTACCAGGAACGGCCTGCAGGGGGAGACAGAGTTAGTGTCGGCTCAGATCAAATGCTAAAATTAGATTAGTTTAGATGAAACTTTAACGATCCCCATGGGGAAAAGTGGGGTGGTATCAAACACAACACAACCAACATTTACCGACATATCACTGGAATGTACTAAGTAGAAATATATGAATGAAAAGTAGGAAAATATATTAATTACAGCATGTATGCTAAGTGTGCAAAATACCAGCAGAACATACTGAGACAAAGAAAATGAAGGAAGAGTATGTATGATATGAAAATATGCCAAAAATTATGAAATTCTGCACTATGATAATAAAAAATATAAAATGAAGACACATTGCAATATACATTAAAAGACCAAATAAGAGAATATGGAGGAAAAAAATGAATTTACAGAATATATACAGAATGTGCAAAGTGTGCATCATATTCACAATAACGTCTTCACAAAGACACAGTTAAACAAAACTGTCCACCTCATCAATCCAGTTTACAAATGTAGATGATATATGTGTAGAGAACATATGGGTCATATAAATACAACATGAATAGTGTCACTTTTTTATGTCGCTATCAATTTTTTAAACTGATAATATCGCATAATCCTTTAAAACACGTTGCTGGGTTTCATAATGCTCAGGGTGCTCTATTCACCCTTCAAATAAAATCACTTCATAAAAACTCAAGCCCAATATTGATAGCCACAAACTTTCTAATTAAAGATGCCCTTATGGATAACTGAAAAGGCAATTTCCATCAAATCAATATTCATAATCTATGATTCAGCTAGTCTTGAGCGGAAAGAAAGAGATCTAGATGCTGCAAATGAACCCCCTAAATACTGTTATTACCTCCTTTAATCAAAACCAGTAATGGGTCTACCCTGGTTGACATGTTCATATTTCATCATTTATTTCCGGGGGTAGTGTGCCTGTATCATCTCTAATCACACATCCTGTGAATCACCTAATCTCTTTCTCGCTCTTTCTCTCTCTCTCTCTCTCTCTCTTTCTCTCTCTCTCACACACACACACACACACACACACACACACACTCTGTAGGGTTTCTCTCCCCCATTTCTCCTCCTCACACAGCACATGATGTGGGCATCAGGAGCCAAATTCAGGTCAGTCAGTTGATCAGTCAGTCAGCAGACACTTAACCCCTTTATACCAGTGCACTATCACTAACTGATTCACAGTGCTTGAGAATTGGTTATATACTGTATATAGCCTACTGTTTTCTTTGGTTTATTGAGTAGTATCTAATTAAGATAAAAGTAAGTAACAGTTGAATTACTGCGAGCATCGAACATAGTTGTGAATTTTCACATAACCTGATCTGACTGATCTGGCTACTGCACTCCCCCAATTATGTGCAGCATTGCTCTTTCCCAGATTTCAGTTTGCAGTGCCGATGCTGATGAAAGTAGTCAATCTTTGACTAACAGTTTAACAGTATGATCGGCAAATCACCAATCCGATCACCGATTGAAATGATGCATGTTATGGGATACCGTACCTCTTTACTGCAGATACAACTAGATTGAGCAAAGCAGTTTTGCATAACAGGAGTGGAATTTATTATGTTTGCTAGTTTGGCAAACAGGCTACTATCTCTATGGTTATGATACTGAAAGACAGCTATCCTTCTGGAGCTTAGCACTATACCAGAATGTATCTATTTGTCTTGATAATACTTTGGGTTAATGATGTGTTTATCCTGATTATTCCAGGACTGTAGTAAGTTCACCTACAGCAACAGTTGACGCTGCACACCTAGCCAGGCGCTGTGGGACTGTGCAGCATCTGTGCTTGTTCAACCTCAGCCTCCCTGAAACCATATTATGATTTGGTGCTACAGTCCCACTGTGCAGCGCTATGCAGTGGCTTTCTCCATCCTCAGAGAGCGGAGTTACAAAGCCTCACTAAAGACCCACATCTCCCAGCGCTCGGCATCACGCTCCACAGGGGCAGACTGACACTTTTAATTGCCAAAACGCTGGGATAAATGTAAGCCGGCTATTTAAGATAAACGGAAGAGGACTATTTTATCATGGAAAACGCCTCTGAGAAATCCTGCTTGTTATTTGCTTAGTAACATATCTTCCCTGCAATTTTTTGGCATCTGTCAGATAACGTATGCCAGTTATCCATTCAGTCACATTAACTTCACATCACAATGATAGACACCCATTTAATGAACCAAGAGAGAACAAAAGCACAATAGTGCTCTCATCCTCTTCAATTGTCTCCATTCAACTATAACAGCACATCACTCCTATATGTCCAGGAAGGAAACAAAAGCCTTTTTCAGAGGCTCCAGGCTGAAGCCCGCGCATGTTTCCTGGAGCCTTTTATGCACAAAAATGCATAAAAGGCACGGTATCCACAAATATTTTCTTTGTGTATTGAGACTTGACCGCATATCAAGAAAAACCAAGAACCCTTTTGTCTCTACAGACCCCGGTGCAGCTGTCAAATATGGAAAAAATCATACATTTCACATATACTTCAAAAGTATGAGTGGTTATTTTCAATTAGAGAATCCACATATAGCTGTTATGTGGTCACAGGTATGTGTTTATATATTATAATGTTATACCATTCATTTTTAAATTGTTATGCAGGCACAGGTGTGTGGGCCTTAATATTCAAACTCATTGTTAGGTGCTCACAGGTGTGTTATTATTGGGTATTTTACAACGGCTTCAAACCTGCCTCAAGCGTGACTCATCCAATCAGAACTGAGGACTGGAACTATCCGTTTCATAATAATATATTACTTACCTTGAGCAGGTTGTGTGGGACAGTGACAAAATCAGCCTCCTTTTCATATTAGTCTGCTTTACCTATCTAAAATCCTACCTAAAATAACTATCTAACAAATATCTTGCAAATATAGCCTAGTAGATTATAAATGTTTTAATTTTAGACAACAACTAAACTGAAGCTGGTAACTTAACGACCTCATCAGACACATTAATCTTCCTTTTTGCAACAATAAACACAGTAAAGGATATTCTAGGTGCCAGAAATAAAACATGACAAATGAAAACCGTTTCATCGATTTTTTTTTTTCAATAAACTCGTTGATTATGATTATCCTCTCTTAAAAAATGATCCTTAGCTCTACTCAGTGAACTAACGACAAACGGAGGCTGATGTGAGCTTTTTGCAGTGCATGACCCATCTCTTTAAAGCAAAGCAGAGATAAATATGAAAGACTTCTAAAAAAAATCCCTTTGAGGAGGCTCTCATTAAACCACATAATGATTTTTTCAGTCATCGTCACTCTGCCCCTTTTATGAACTCAACCATTCAGGATACCTTGTACCAACAAATGTACTTGCAAAGAAACATTCATTATGGACTAGTAAGGACTACTGTGACTCACCAGCTCCAAGTGTAGCTAACATAATAAAACCGGCTATTTCCAACCCTTCAGACGCACGTTAGAAAATTAGGAAGCGATAAAATCAAGGGTTCAAACTGGACTTTTTTCAGCTTTTACTCACTTCATCATTTTATGAATCCTTCAGAGAACCGTGTGGGAACCATGTTTGATAAAAACGCTATGAGAATCCTTCTGGGAGCATTGTATTTATGTATGGAGCCGCCTGGTCCGTCTGTAAATTTCCTGTAGGCAGCGCATGTTTAATCAAGACAGCGGCATGGAGACACTTTGTTTGACTGGCCTACATTTTGTGGGCATCAGCTGCTCGTGCCGCAACCGACTCTCCTTCTCCCTACACCTACAGTCTGCCAGGAATTTGAACCCTGGCAAAAACACAACCGCGAGAGGTCTTCCCGGCTGCTTAGCGGTTGGCTGACTAACGCGACGCCGCTGACCTCCTCCCTGCTCTCAGAGCTTGTGATGAAACTGATGTGTGTCGCTCTGAAGACGTATTTACCATTCTCGGTTTTAAGAGAGAGAGAGAGAGAGCGAGGCCCGGCCTGGAATGGAAACACTGCCGGTATTGTTATCCATCGATGCAGGCAGCGGGCCTGCAGCGACAGCCGGCGCACAGAGCACAGAAATTCCACCTTAGGAGTAAATATCTGGGTCAAACAACTGAATGTATCAAAGAGCCACAACCTACTGTAGTTCTTTTACTTATGACCATGAAGTATTATTGCTTGCACATACTTCATCTTTCTTCAAAACTTGAAAATTCAGACATCCTTTATAGAAAAACATATAAACAGACTATATTTTCCTCCTAAGAAAAATTCTACTTCAGGTCGATATTATTTAAAACCCAGGTGCTCAGGTGCAGAAGTCATTTCCACATTTTTTTTTTTCCCCGTTCGCTAATTTTTCACTTCACAGAGGCTTATCTGAGGCTTCGCGAAACAACCCCAAAGGACAACTTTATCTCATTTAATCGTATTCTATCTCCCTCTCATCCCACTCTGTTATTCAGTCTCTCTCCACTTTTCTTCAACCTTTCAGCAGAATGCTAAATAGAGCATTTGTTCTCTCGGGACCGGAGAGCCTGCTGACATGTCACTCCGTCTGACATTCCTTTTGCTCCCCAGGGTCGTCAGAATGGCGTTTTATCTCTTCAGAGTGGAGGAAAGATGTTGGAATATCTGTCCATCCGTCTATCCAAGCGAAGTCCCACTGCTTCCCATCAATCTGCCCAATGCCCAGGGAAGTGTCAGGACTGACCAGCCCACGCAGCATCTTACGGGCTTGCTTGTGGGTCTGAAAACTTTTTGAAAGTAAGTAGGAAGGTCTGCACTAACCTTTAGACAGTTCGAATTATTCTAGTGATGGCGTGCCACAAGCTGACACTGCCAATTCTGTTGAAAGGATATTTGTGCTTACATTTATCAAGAAAGAGTGGCCGCATTTGGAATTCATGCTCTCATTGAATGTAATGCTTTCAGCATAGTGTGAGCATAGTGTGCCAGAAATTTGGGTGACTGACATTTGGGCAGATTGGAGTTTTACTTATACAAACATTTCTCAGAGGCAGAGCTGCTCTGGAGGCAGAAATAATCTCATTGGTTGAGTTAAACCTCAATGGGCGGAGCCAAAGAACCACAGTTTATCAGAGCGCAAATTAGCTAGCTGGCAAACTTAAAGAACTCTGGCCAAAATATAAATTGAAAAATAAAAATAGCAATGACCTCTTTTTTTGATTTCATTCATGACCAATGGCAATCATGATACTGGAAGGTCAGCAGCTAGCTAACTAGCTTACCTAGATAGCTACAGGACAGTATGGCTAGTTTGAACTTGGAAGGTCAGCTAGGCTAACTAGCTAACCTAGAGAACTTAGTTTGGGTGTATGGACCCTTTTCACAGCAGCCATTTGTTATAGCAGGGTGTGTCACAGCAGGTGTAATTAATGATGGTTCTATTCCATTTAGGTGTGCCACAGCCATTCCAATGAGCCAGCATGCATAATACCAGGACCCTGGCACTGGAACACCTAAATGGAATGGAACCATCATTAATGTTAATTAGTGACATCTGTGTTTACCCTGCTATGACACATCAAAATGGCTGCTGTGAAAATTAGTAGCAGAGCACTAGGCTTCATAATATTAGCTTCCTCCTCTCTTATCTGTTGCCTTTTTCACTGGGCTTCAGTCTAATGTTACTTAACCAGAAAAACTGTGAAGTTCTCAACCGGTCAGATTATTTCTGCTTCCAGATCAACTCAGCTGCCACCTAGAATTTTTTGTAAACTCCAGTCTGCAACATTTGGCACTTCAAAACACTGAAACATGCTCTAGTGTGTCTGTCAGGAACGTTCGACTCACCTCTCCGTCTGTAAGGTGACTTTGGACGGCTCGACATTAGGGTTCTCCCACTCCATCTGTGGGCAGTGCATGAAGTAGCAGAGAGTGTAGAGTGCCTCGGGCTCCCAGTGCACTCCCGAGCTGGGGCTCTTCTGGTGGACCGGTGTCCCGTTGCTGGGGTTCTTGATGTGCAGCGGCTGGAGGTGGTGCATGGCCCGGGACACCAAATCACCTGGAGGTGGTAGGATAGTTTTATTTATAAGATAACAGGAAACAGTGTATGGATTTGCTATATGTGATATAGATACAGGATCTTTTGTGACACAAATAGAAAATATACTACTGTACTCTAAGATAATAACATAGTGTATAGAGCCATTAGCCATTACACCATACGCATCACTCCCAGAGCACACATCCATTTCCTATGTCACTGCTTTGACACATGAGTACTCTCCAGCACTTCCGTGGTGAAGTACAGACTCACTCCCTCATTGAAATGCTCTCTCATTCACACACCTCCTGATTCACAGGACACTTAGTCATACACATGCCCACACAATCCTTGCTGTGTGGGAAATTGCTGCCTTAAAATGAAATCAACCTTACGCACATTGAGCACATTGAGCCTCTTTCAGTAAATTGCATCCTTATTCCGTCTGTAGCTCTTATTTTTCTTATTTCTTCCCGCAGCACTGTTCACTTACATGACCATCGTAGAGTCACAGGAAAACTATACTTCTACTGTATATGTGTGTGTGTGTGTGTGTGTGTGTGTGTGTGTGTGTGTGTGTGAAATGCAGCTGAACTAAAATCTTTGCATTTTTAAACCTTGTGAACTCCCTGCCTTTGGAAAGGTGTGGCTGTAAGCAGGGAGAAGACAGGTGCATGAATTATGCACGGAATGTGTGTGTGTGTGTGTGTGTGTGTGTTGGCGGTGGGTGGCTGGGGAGGGGCATTAATCAAACTTTTATCTCTCAAGTTTCGATTTGAGCTATTCATGCTGAAAAAATCATGTATATTTTTCACGAGGTTCTGAGATATCTGAAAATTCACACAAAAACCACAGTATTTGCTATACATGCCACAGTTTTTTTCTGGTATTTTTCTGGTATCTTACATGAGGTCCACTGCTTTTAGTGCAAAACCTCTTTAAGATATGTCTGTATTCAACAGGAATAAGGAAAAAAATCAAACACACAAGATTTTACAACTCCAATTTTTGAACACCTAAAGCAGGACATTCAATCTTTACCTACAGAGCAGATATTTAGTGCTGACATTTAGACAGTCATAATTCTTCTTTGATCCAAGATTTGGCAATTTTACCGGAGCTTATTGATGAGGTCGTTAGTGATGCATTTTAGAATAACGACGCTGTTCTGAGAAAGAAAATACTGCAGTCTGGGCCCGCAGGGTCGATTTCTGAGAAAAATTAATACCCCCATTGATCTAATTATTTACTTGGTTTATTGGAACACTGGCGGCTCCAGGCTTGAAAAAACATGGGGAAAGTGAACCTGGTACTTGCAAAACAGAGTGCAATATTGCCTGAATTATGAAAGCTAAAAAGAGTATTCACACACGCATGTGCACACACACCCACACACACACACACACACACACAGACAATATCTGTCAACGCCTAAAACACATTGCATCGCAGCACAACACTCCTCTCTGAATTCGCTTGATTGTTCATGCCAAAAATATCCAGTATGAAACTTGGCCTGTCTTGAAACCTCATCCCTTAGACAGGATGACACGGTGAGTGTACGCCCAAGGTTCTCCATCTGTCTGACTAAAGGCCCCAGCCAGAGTTCACAAGCAGTCAGACATAAACCGCACACACGGCTCACAGCAGAGTTTGCACTCCGGCTCCAGGGAGCTTGCAACACAGTTATTGAGAAAGAAAAAAAAAACATAAAAACAAAGCAAGCATACCCTGTCTCTGTGGCTGTGGTAGACTGACTGAAAATGAATGCGAGGAGGATGTGACCTATAGCCAGGGTCGCCGTGTTCTTATACAATGTTCCTTACTTTTCATCCCTGAAACATTACCAAAATCCAACCGATTCTATCACTGGGCGACTCAGTAACTTTAATTCACACATTTGTTTCATCAAAGCTTAATTTCTGCAATTCTCTGTTCTCAGGCCTCCCAATTTCAGCTCTTAAACCACTCCAATTGATCCAAAATGCTGCAGCCAGAATTCTTACCGGAACCTCAACCTGCATCGGCTCCCAGTACAGGCAAGAGCAGACTTCGAGATCCTTCTCCTAACTTCTAAAGCACTTATCGGTCTGGCACCGTCCTGCCTCTCAGAACTCGTTACACCTTGTACTCCACCTCGCGTCCTGCGATCGCAGCATGCTGGCTGTCTCTCACCCCCGAGGGTGAATAAAAAGTCGGCAGGGAGCAGAGCTTTCTCTTTCCGTGCCCCTTACCTGCGGGACGCTCTCCATGGTCCAATATCCAATATCATATAACATTCTCCTTCCTTACGTACTGTTTTATTTCCTTTGTATTGTTTCATCCTTGTTTTCTATCTTATATGACATTGTTTTACTGTTCTTTCAAATGTATCTTTTGAAAATGGAAATGAAGGTAAATATATCCACCTATCCACCGCCACACCCTTACATTCCACTGCGTCAAACTACTGCCTGTTTCACTCAGTTCACACAATATGATGTGGAATGACGGTACCGATTTGATACGAGGGCGCCTGCCTGGATGTGCTGCACTCTGCTGTAGCTTTCAGACTGCTTACCATGCATGTTTGTCAGTCGGTAGCATTTGGCCGGAAACCTCAAACAGGTGAACTAAGCTTTCCACTGCAGGTACTGAGGAAGTCCCCGTGCTACTCAGTGTACGTATATTTCTGCTGTGTACCACTGGCTCAAATAATGAGAGGAAAGGAATTAGTAAAGATTAAGGAGATACGGTGTGTATTTACATTATAAAACACCCTGCTCAGTGGGAAATAACATAAGCAACCCATAAAGCAGACGCAGCAGAGAAGCACTTACTCAAAGACCTGACAACCCTCCCCCTGGTGTTTCACAATGAAGCAAAAAACAGAACCCTAAACACACCGTGTCCATAAATAATAGCCCACCTTCGAGGTTTGTACCAGGATAAACTAGCGAGGCCCGTTTCGAACAGCAGAGGCGGCCAACAGGCAAAAGGTTGCAAAGGTCACAAATTATCTCGTCCTCCACCGCCGTCCCTCCGAGAGCTAAAGCGGGCGCAGCGATAGATAATCAGGCGTTCCTTCCCTTCATTAAATGTTCTCGCGACTTTGCGCCGTTGTCGGCAGGACAACATTTGCGCCCGTCTCCTTTACTGTAATTACCCAAGCAGCGCTCCTATGGGCTTCATGCTTCATCTCATTTGAATTAATCATAGGGGACAACTTACTGTCTTTCTTTCTCTCAGCCGAGTCCTTTGCTCTTGGAAAGACTCATTACAGAGCAAAACTTTATTCCCTATTCCCAGTGAAAAAATGGTGAGACAGCACCGAGCGCTGCACTCCCTGCTATAATGAAATGTCACATTAAAATTCTGTCATGCAGCAGTTAGGAAATCAGTAATTTCCTTGCTTTCCCCTTGCGGTACATGTCACCAAACGCATAAGAACTATAGTATAAGTATTAACTGTGGATAAGGGTTGGATGTACACTTTTCACACTTAACAAGGATTATAGGGCAAAGATAAACAAAACTCTTATCATGTGTTACCCCAATGAAATATATACAGGCAAGACACTTGGCTTCTTCATCAGTAACTTCATAAGATGTTTTTGGCATCGAAGTATGCAGACTCACTTCAATAACTCTGAAGCTTTTTGAGGTGCTTGTTATTTTTACCCGATGTCAGCAGATGAGGCTCAATTACAGCTTCTGTTTAGGACATGATTCATTTTATTCCATACTTCACAGTGTATGTACTTTATGATCTATCAATGTACTCTGAGCAACAGGTACAATAAAGACACAATGTAATGATGTTCTCATAACAAGAAACCACAGGGAAAACCTGTGACAAGTTCTTCATGCAACACACAGGCGGAAAACCCAACAA
This sequence comes from Centroberyx affinis, assembly GCF_046629955.1. Lineage (NCBI taxonomy): Eukaryota > Metazoa > Chordata > Actinopteri > Beryciformes > Berycidae > Centroberyx > Centroberyx affinis. The sequence goes on along the minus strand of NW_027278821.1, from coordinate 333,817 downwards.
GGGTTTTAAAACCTTACAAGTTAGTGCACTGTGTAAAGGAATTAAACGTTTGACTATGGCTGCATTAATATGCACACAATAATGCAAATATTACCAATAGTCCAACTAAGACAAGTATGCAGTTAAGCTGTTTCAGTGATTCTAGAAAGTGCGAGTATTGTCTTTTCACATTGTCTTTGTTTTCTTCACCAGACAGAACAACATGAGCTATGTCACCAATTACAAAACTTAAAGAAATGTGATTAAGGTGCATTCATGTTCTGACTGGTCTCTATTAATATAAAAAAAGTAAAATTGGCTTAACAAGGCGGTTTTGCACATTGGTTTTGCACCAAGTGGTGGTGGCAAGAGGTAACTGTTTGAATTGTGAGACTTCATTACTCAGAAGTCATGTAATGTGATGTCAGTTTACTTTGCACTCCATTGACCTAAACGTCTTCTTCTTAGTGGGTGAAGGTGGTGAAGAGGTTCAGCCATCATTATTAAGTCCAGCTTTCTCTGGGCGAAGCGCTCAGAGATACTTTTGGATTTCACTCTTAAGTTTCAATTCGTCACCTCCTGTGAATGGAAGTGACCATATTTGACACCAGCATTTAATTTGGGCATATAGGGGGGAATCTCCTTGTGATTTAGGCTGATAAGACTGGTGTATTTTTGCATGAAAATCTCACCTAGTGCAGCTACAATCACATTTCTTGTATGCATGTAAACACAGTCTATGAAAGTTTACGATGAAAATTCAAATCATTAAATGTATTTACAACTAATTGAACAGACAGCTGAACAGATGTGATTTAAAATGTCTTTAGCGCACAACACCCATAAGTGAGACAGTGGTCGGCGAGCGAGTCTGTAACTCAAGCAGCAAAAATAGGCGAGCTGACTTGAGGATGAAGTGAGGTGCACTGAGCCAGCTCCTTATCAAATGTGACCCAAGACTATAAAAAAAAAAAAAAAAAACACAACTGTTGTGTCTCCTTATGGAGGACTGAGATGGAAGATTCATCTGCTGTCCCCTGACACAATGTCATTGCTTATGGCTCCCCGGGGGCTGAACTGAGGACATTTAATCATCACTTGGTAATACGACCGACTGAGAGCGCTGCCTTGGGGCCACATTAGCAATTCCCTGGCAACTATTAATCACAGTCAATTACAAGTCATGTCATCATCAACAGGGAACTAGCAGATACATTTACCACTGCTGCTCATGTGGAAATTAATCACTGGTGGACACATTCAATATGTTATATGTGGCATCATCCAGTGAGACGATGACGGAAGGTTAAGGTTAACCAGCTGTGTTTGAATACATTAGGAATCATTATACAGACAATGGAAAATAAATTGTTGTAAAACTCAACTCAGTGTATTTCATTATCATAAGTCACAATTTTATCGCTCTATAACCTGACTAGGATGCAATCGAAGGTGGACTGGCCATCTGGAGTACTTTTAAAAAATCCCTGACTGTTTGGCTTGTCCTGGCAAGCTGGGTCCACAGAGAGGCAGAGGGAGGGTTGGTCATAAGTGTATCACCGGTCCACAGTGACACACTCATGACAGAGTAACAAATCAAGATGGAAAAGCAGCAGACCACAAACCGCAAAGGTGGGGCTGAACAACTGAAAACAGATGAAGTCCCTGGAGACAGATGCAACCAAATGCCACAAATTGATTCATTCATTTGGTAGCACTTAGACGTTAGGGCAACAAGAACCAGTTATGCTAACCTTGACGTGCAGCAGCATAATGTTGCTAATTTGTATTCTAGCTATTATGCTGCCTTCAAGTGCGGCTGGAAATATCATAATTACATGGTGAGCGAACAAAACAAAGCAGTAAATATGACTGGGAAACATAATGATGGGATATAATAATGGGAAAGTCTGGATTTTCTTTGATATCTGAATTGCTGAGATGTGACATTTCGGGGCAGAGAGCATGGAAGCCGTGTAACCAATTGACCTTAAAGTGATTATGTGATTGCTTGACTGTTAAATGTTTCTATTTTCAGTTGTTGTTTAACTTTTAGATGTCACACATATACAGCAACTTGGCTAATAAACAAATTACAACATTCTGTCACTCCCACAGTACCACAAAGTATCTCTGAAAGTAGGAACTTACAAGGAGCATTTGAAGGCAGCATGATACCTTCTGTTTTACCCCAGGATCCTTCCATGAAGGGACACAGAATAATTCATTCAGACATTGAGTTTTAAATAAAAAATTATATCTAAAATGCCAAATTAATTTTAAAGCAGTGGAGTATCTCTGGGTCAGTTGTATTATCCGTCCGTCCCTGGATGCAATTTGGACTAAAGCTGAGGAATGAGGAGCCCATGATGCAAGGTGTTGCAAGTATTTCCAAAATCCCTAGCTGGAAAAGCCAAGCATCTGTCTCTGAACAACAGTATTTCTAGTATAGCTAGTAGTGTTGCTGCTGCAGCCATCGTCATGATTCATTCATGCTGGTCAGTAGCATGTCCCACAAAAGGGCCTGTCTGCAGGAGTAGCCCTCTCCTGGACTGATGACCTGCCAGCCAAAGCAATGAAACTACACTGAATACACTGGCCATACTGAAACAAGCTGAGACAGTTAATTTGTAAACGTCCCAGGGATCCCTGGTGTGAGTCTGTTCATTAACAACTATTATGAAACAATGGAAAATTACAAGAAAACCCTATTTGATAATGACTTTGCTCTGTCTACCGACATTTCTGAACCGTAGCTTCATTTTGCCTCATCATCCTATTCAGATTTTTCCCAGTCAATGGAAATGGAGCAGGATATTAAACATAAAATCTCTCTCGTTCTATTGTCATCATCTTTTCTGCAACTCACAGGAGGGGACTTCTAAATGGATGCCACTTTATTCTGTCTAATGGTTCTTCTAGAGACTTTAATGGCTCTTCTGTGTAGATTTGCAGAAGCACTTTCAGACTGTCTGCTGCAGCATATAATAAATAAACTTCTTATATGTCGTCTTGATTATCCGCTCAACGCAATATGTATCAAATGTGCCTAAATTATATTGTACCATTCATATTTCATAGAAACAGTTTATATAAGCATAAAGTAGGTCAAAATATGGGGCAAAATAAAAGTACCACTTTAAACAATCTCTTCTTCATTATCTCCTTCATAGCTCCAGTGACATCTTTGGCCCTTACAGGGCAGCTCACCTGAACTTTCCATGGGTAAATAATTAACAATAAAAGTAAAATATCTCCAGTATCAAGCATAAAAAGCACTGAGGGAAGAAACCATAGCAAACATCTCAAATAATCTGCACAGCTGAAGTTGGAATGGACTTTTCAGCTGAAAAGTGAAGTTCAGGCAGAAGAAGAAAGTAGAAATGTAAGGCAGAACTAAAGTGTGTTGCAGGCACACTGTGCTAAATATTTCAAAACAAGCCTAACCAAAGCTAATCCAAAGTGACTCTTGTCCTTGTTCCTTCCTTTATGTCATTTGCAGAAACATTCAGAAAAGAATTTGGCATCCAGCCGATGGCAGTTCAAAACACTCCATCAAAGTGAAATTCAATACAAAGCCATGAACAAAGGGTCTTTCATAGCCAATATTCATAGGATACAGTATGCAGAAGAAAAAAAAAATCAACAAGTGGAAAACCAGAAGAAAAATATCATACTTGCTGCATGCATACCTATATATGAGGAATCAAGGTACACAATAGTTGAGCAGGTGAGGTAGTTGAGCAACTGTTTTTCACTCCACTGGAGTGGACTGTAAAGTAAAGTAAATTCATACCTGAACAGACTGTAAATATTCTAATACACAAATCAAGCTGCCGCAGCCCTTCGCTGGTCTTCACGGCTCTTTATTTTTCTTAACTTGACAGCCACTGAAGACATATTTGTAAGCTTGTGAAAATGGCCTTGTAATCCTGCAGCTCTGAAGTACATTGCTGCACAGTACTCTATGATTATGGCTAAATAAAAAGCAAGTTGGAGGTGCCTTGTTAGATGACTGTGAGAGGGAAAAATAAACCGGCTGTATTTGAAATGGGAGAATAATACAATTCTGATGATAGAAGCTTTATCAAAATACCAACAGCTATTAGGCACTTCTGTGAAGTCTCCTTTCATCAAAGCATTGCTGCAAACAGCTGCCAGTATTTGTCTCCAAACGGCTGCCATGTCTTTTTTAGAAAACAGTGAGGTGAGAACTCAGAGCAGCCTGTTCAATTCACCGCCTTATTACCCCAAACTTCCATTAGCCTTCTGGGCTCCCTCCAAAACACTCAATTAGTGAGTCTGTATTATCTCTCTGTGCGGTTTTCAACAGGCGCACCATTTAGACCAGCACTGCTGTAGGGACAATATCCATTTGTGATGTCTATCCTACTGCAGCAGAATTTTCGAAGGAAGTGTAAAGTGAACTCTGAACATTAAACACTGTTAAGTTCAGCCAGTCTCTTAGTCACTAAAGTCACTAGTAGTCGAGGAGCTAAAAGAGGCAGGCTAGAGTATCATCAGCTCTCAGATGTCAGGCTGATGGGTAATAATTATTAATGAGGAACATCTGCCTGTGGGTGTTGTACCTCTCAGGAGAGCCACACACTTGAAAGCTCACACATGCTGATACAGGCGCGCACACACACATTCACCCCTTGAAAATGTGATACACTCAATACACTTTAATTAGAATCCATCGCTGGGACCCTGTGACAACACAGTCACGGCATGATCAAATCTCAACATCGACAAATGACCTTACGCATGAGCAGGAAAGAAACTAATCCCTCCTTAATCCCCAGGAACAGCAAGTTGGTGATCAAATCCAAGAATGCCAAGTTGATTCTTGTGTCCTTGTGGAGAACGTTCTTCCCAAGTTGTCTTGGAGAGAATGAACCTCTCGATAACAGGAGCACAGAGAAGCATCTTTGCAGTTTGAGATGCGCTTTGTGCTTGACGTTGCGTGATCAATTAAGACACACTGCTGTTCATTTCCCCAGCTGTTTAAACCGGCTCTGTACTATAGATTGTTGCGCTGTTTGCAGATGATGCATCATTCTTGCAGTGAATCTTGGGGCTTCCCATTTGTTCTCATTGGTCAAGTCACCATCCAATGCGTCCTCGGCTGGCAAGTAAACTCCTGGGATCTCTATCCGTCCTCCATCCTTGTGGTCTTTTGCGTTCTTTAATTTTGAATTTTTACATGGGTCATTGGATATTATGTCAAACACATCATGAAGGACACAAGAACACAAGAACGCATATTGAGAAGACCCCAGGTGAATATCAGATCCAAGGATGCAAAGTCGATACTTGTGTCCTTGTGGAGAACGTTCTTCCCAAGTTGTCTTGGGGAGAACAAACTTCTCAAGAGAGTAAGCACAGAGAAGAATCTTTACAGTTTGAGACGGGCTGTGTGCTTGACGTTGCGCGATCAATTAAGATGCACTGCTGTTCATTTCCCCAGCTGTTTCAACCGGCTCTGCTGCACTGTTTGAAGATGATGCTCTGTTTTCGCAATGAATCTTGGGGCTTCCCATTCGTTCTTGTCAGCCAAATCACAATCTAATGCATCCTCAGTTGGGAAGTAAACTTTATCTGTCCTCTGTAATTGCATTCTTTTGTTTTGGAATTGTACTTGTACTCCGTATTTATGTCAGAGGCGTCATAGAGGACACAAGAATGCACAAGAACACATCTTGAGAAAGACCCCCAGTGTTCGGACAATTGAGCCTAGGAAATGTGGTCTTACATCTTCCTTAGGGAACCCGCTTGAGGTACTTCCTCTGCACTGATCCAGAAGCAGCTTTTCATCACTCTTCTAACCTTTCCAGGTTAGAGCAGTGATGAGCTCCAATGAGCGAGCTGGATCCTATGCCAGTTACTGAGGGACATTAAACCATTATACAGTAATGAATCCAGCCTCAGGTAATTACTGCAGCATGCAGCATCAGCCTACAAGATTTTCCAGCATGTGTGTTTTGTGTGAGATGAAGGGGCGGTTAAGTGTGGCGCATGTGTGTGTATGTAGTTGGAAGTGGGTGGGAGTGGAGGATGGGTGGGGGGGGGGGGGGGGGTCTGTTTGTGTCAGCATGCCCTTGCTGTCCTCCTAAAGGTGTTGGAAGACAGATAAGCAAAATGGCCGCGCCCCGCTCTGGTGACTGAATGTGCCGAGCCGTCCTCAGCGGAGCCCAGTCAACAGTTTTTACCACGGTGCCTCTAAGACGGGATGACTGGCGGACGGACGTGAAGAGGTGAGGCTTTGAAGGGCACAGCAGACCTCTGACAGCATGGAAAAAGCGACAGAAAGTGAAGTGAAGAAGAGAAAAATGACAGGGAGAACCTTTGCCAGCGCATCAAGATACCGCTCTGCCTTGACATGTCCATTAGACACACAGTGAAAAGGACATGAGGGTGACATTATCTGTAGTAGCTGAAGTGGTCAAATGGGTGAAATGTGTTCATTGGTTCAAAAGGAATGCAACCCTAGCTCAGACTGCATTACTCATTTACCGATTGGATGGAGCTTTTTATGAGCTTTCATCGACTTAAGAGAAAATGACTATGATTGACTCATTTTTCTTTTTTTTTCTATCTTCCATGCTCAGAATTGGGTCAGCTACTGTATGAGGTGAGGAAAGGATAAAGAGAGGACAAGAGATGATGCATGACAAAGTGGAAAAAAGTATTTTAACTCTAATATAATGAAAAATGTGAATGGGGCATGGAACGAGCATGGATGGTCTCACGATGAAATGTAACAGCTCACCATGACTCTCCTTTGTCTGTGCGCCTGCTGTGTGATAGTGGAACAGAGACGATGCAAAGTTAGTCTGACTCACACATTTTAAAAATGGTAAAAAGAATGAAATCATGTCACATTCCCAAATGTAGGTTTGTGAAAAGGAGCAGAAAGGCCATGCTCTTCAACCAGCATTTATCTTATGGATAGACATTTGCAGTGTGTATTTGCATGTGCATGCTCGCACACGCACACACACGCACGTACACTCACGTGCACACGGGCCAAAGTCATATTTAGTCAGGCATTCAGTCAGCTGAATCACTGCCTTGAAAAAGAGAAATAACATCCCCGTGCTGTGCAATTTTCCGTACCCTTTTAAACTCGCACACAACTCCAGCAGCTTTGTTGGGAAAAGGGATTCCTCTATTTACGAAACCCACTCAGCCCTGAAGAATAAGCACTTTTCTCCACCTATGCGCAGTCGAAAAAGTGATGACTCATTTTTCAGTGACTATTGTCAGCCAGGGGAAATAAGAGCAGGGCCAGCACTGCCCAAATGTCTAAAGCATACAGCCTGTGATAAGCTTTAAATCAACTTATCGTCATAAAAGTCTAACCAAATCCAACTGACAGTGATGTTATTTGGTCGGCGGATGCGAAGATATGAATTACACAAATTGATAAGACAACTGGATCCATTCTAACTTAACAATGTCCAGACTGCAGCGCTCTGTGAACACGCGCCATCCTCTGTGGTAGAGGCACACCCAGCCTTAGGAATGGAGGGCCCCATTGTTAAATGCTTGCACTGTATTACATTACGCAGTTTATTTGCCTAGTGGCTGCACTCTGACCAAGGCAACCCACAGGGCAGAGGCTACGCTGACAGACGAACATCCTCTCCCCTCTGTCACACCTGGCCACAATATGTCAGACGCTGTCAGTTCGGCTTTAACGCACAGCGCCTATGGATTCCACAGAAATGCCGCACACAAAGTGGTGCGTTGAGGAAAAACAGAGGGAGATTCCAAAGTTATCCTTCATGAGAGAGCGTCACGGGAGCCGAGGAACACTGCAAAGCGCCCTGAGCATCCATCGCCCAGATCTGCCATCGGTAATCTATTCTGCTAGCCGGGACAAAGACGTGAAATAGGAGAGCATAAAAGAAGCGGGGAGGCCTCAGACATATAAGACTTGTTATTCCACCTCAAGAAAATGAAATTATGGATATAGTGATGAATGTTATTCTTTAAAAGCCTCTTTTATTATCCATTAATTATCGAGCAAGTCGGGTGTGAAATTGCCCTGCCTGGCGCTGCGTGGCCAGTTTACTTTCCAGTTATCTTATCTATTGTTCAATTATTCAGCTAATAACTTAAAATGGCATGCAATTTAAACACTTTAAATATGTTGATGTCAAACAGATTTCCATTGGTTTATGTGGGGACGCAGTGTCTATTCTCATATTCTGAAAGAAAACCTACTTTCTTTATTTCTGTCATGGTCAATCTATTTCTTTCTGTATCATTTCACTCTTCACAGTCTTCTCATCCACTAGTGAGTCCTTGAGTTGTTCCAGGTCTCTGCTGTGATATTAAAGGTGCATTTTACCATCAATACATCATTACCACATTCATTGTGAGACATTAGTATAATTACCATAAACAAACAAGGCCACCGCTGAGAAGATTGGCAGCTTCCACCAGCCTCGACACTGCATTTTACAATGTGTGCTACCGGGTTGGATTTTGTGGGAAATCTGCTGGATTGCTTTACGGCTCGAAGGGAGATTTGCTTTACGACACAAAACGTAAAGGAAGAGGGTGCTGTTCTTCCAGCACAAACAGAGCTAAAGCTGTTGGTGTTTCTCACGACGACAGATGGCAGAACATGCTACACGTAGCACCTTTAATACAATCATCTTACACTTGATAAGCAGACTCTCACTCATGTGACTCAGTGACTCATGCACTGTAGATCACATCAACACAATCTGTTCATGTAACACAACATGAGGAGGAGGGCATGCCGCAGAAGTCCACCGAATGACTACAAGCACTTGGCAGAGCCCATGTTACGAGCCACATGTCTGCCTCTGCCAGCGCTCGACTGGCCGACCCCGGAGGTGAGGTAGCTGTGGCGTCGGGAGTCACACACACGGCGCATTAATCAGGAATTAAACAGCAGCCAGGTGTTGTTATGTTTGCCTGTCTGAACCATGTGCGTGATGAGAATGTCTTTCATGCCTGGGAATGATATGTTCGCAGTAGCAAGATGCAGGAGAGGTGCTTTAAAATGTTCATTCACATTTCCACCAGCCTTTAGAGGAGGTGCATTTACAAAACTGTGTATTACTGGTGTGTTCCCTGCTCTTCGGGGAGTATTGTCAGAATAATTGATCGGCCATGAAAGAAAACCTACTTCATATGTTTCCAATGGCAATCTTTTTTCTTCGCTATTTCTGTCCTTTTACTCACTTTATGGTCTTCTCATTGTCTGTCTCTCTTCTCATTGATTCTCTTTTCCGTTATTGAAGTGAGATTGTTTGCCAATTATAATGAGCTGTTCTTAAAAAGGTAAAAAAAAAATAGCCATATGAATTCTCTGCGGAATTCCCCAGCACTGGATCTCTCATTGCCAAGTGTAAATGCAAGTATTTTGAAAAAGATTGAAAGTAGTGACATATTGCTCATATTTAAGTATACCCAAATCATGCATTTAGTTGTTGGAAACTCAAATTTCCTCCCCAGATCCCACTAATAAGGGCCTGTCAACAATTCTGATATTAGCCTCCAAATGTCCCATAATTCTAGAGTTGCTCCTGCTCTAGCACAGATCTGTTTGGGTAAAGATGACAATACACCTCAGTCTGTGTGATGGACCACTCAGCAAGACTGTCATAGATAATTGTCATGCACTCAGAATGGGCTGCAGCCTTAAAATAAGCTTTGCATGTCTCATGCATCCATCCCTGGATATATGGGATGAATCACTATTGTGTTATCAGTGATAGATTACTTGAATGTATGATGCATAATGAATTGCTGGTTTATACTGTGCTATATGGTCCAAATAAACAGACACACACACACACACACACACACACACACACACACACACACAATGATCTAATATGTGAGTGTGGGGAGGACGGGGTGTCAGAGTTAAAGGTGCAGCCCATCCTTTCAAGATGAGGTTAAAAGCCTTTGAGGCAGTGACCTTGGATCCAAACTCCCCAGGCAGCGCTCATAAACAGGTGTTAGAACAGCTGTAATAGAGCGGTTCCTTGGGGGGGGGGGAGAAAGAGAGAGAGAGAGAGAAAGGACAGTAGAAAAGCAGTGGGCTGGCCACAGACCACCATGACAGCCCACAGGGACAGGGAGTGAGCATTCCTTCACACTGATGGGGCTATTTGGCGAATAGTTATGGAAATAATAAGTCATAGAGCAGATCACTTTTAATGTGCATAACAATTACACTTTAGAGTGGAGCTGCTGATATTTTGTGCAGATATTTCATCTTAAAATTTGACCATCTTAATCCCAGAAATTCAATAGAATTTACAAGGATTCACCGTTTCACCTAGAATTTGACTCTTGTCAGGGTGGAAACGCCTCTGACATTGCATTTAGACCTTCATGGGCCACTAAAACTCTCCATTGAAAGCCAGACTAATTAAATTCTTTTATAGGTGGGTCAGCAGCTCCTTAAGGCGGGGCGAGGCAGGCTTCACTGCAGGTTTTAGACTGGCTTCCCTGAAGCTGTTGAGTAAAATCACATCCTCACCTCCATCACATCAGAGGTCGACGACATTGACTGGCCGACATCTGATTTTTATTAAAAAGCCAATATCTGCCCACTATATCAGCACACCAGTATATTGGTGTAACCCTAATACACAGTTCTAGATAATCATATTATGTGCTGCTGTATGGTGTGCATTACCATATGAATAGGTATTACAGCTATGGCACTGATTTAGAATTAAGTGGTAGTTGCGTGCTGCATCCATATGTGCATGCAAGTCATTTCTTTTTGCACATGCGTGCACGCCTATACTTAAGTATGCATCTGTTCAATGATTTACATGCATAGGAGCAATTAGAATAGTTAGAAGTTAGAATAAAAAATAAAAAGTTAACTCTCCATTATCGATAGGCACTGGCTCAATACCCTGTGGCTGTTGAATATGAACTAATTATAACACATAGAGGCCTATATTTCTCATTACTGCATTTCATTTAATAAAACTGAGTGGGATAATTTGGCATTGTGCCAGCAAAACATTCTCCGATAACTTTCGGTTTTAGAAAATGACCCACACCAGACATAAGCAGCATTCACTGCTTGAGTTTTCAACACTGTGTGAAATGAATGTCTTGCCTGGCGCAGAGGAAGGCACCTCTCCATCAATGCATCAGTGCATTACATTGCATGTTAAACTCTGTATAAAACATGTAAGCCTACACATTTTTGGCTTAGGCCGCTAGGGGGCGCAGTGAACCCCCCTGCCCTCCCCAAACATGTTGACAGGTTGTTCACGGATGGTAAATGTTCACTCACTCAGCTCGGCGATGCTGCCCACCCGGGTCGCCAGCAGGGACTGTTCCAGCGTGCGGAGCTCAGCCTGGGTGTAGCCGTGGCCCTCGCCGCCCCTCCCCGAGCGCTGCTGGTCCCGGTGCAGGTTCAAACTCTCCGGCAGACTCAGCACACCTGGAGACGGCACAGAGCAAAGGCGACAGGTCAGGGCACAGATCGAGGGTCAGGGGTCGCAGTAAAGGAAGAAAAGAGTGAGTGTATCCTCTTTTTGGTGAAATTAGTTTGTTTTCATAGTGTAAGAGTTATGTATCCTCTTTTTGGTGAAATTAGTTTGTTTTCATAGTGTAAGAGTTATGTATCCTCTTTTTGGTGAAATTAGTTTGTTTTCATCTGCAATAAATCAGCAACACTGGGGAATAAGCCTAAGATAGTATGCACACTGTACAAATGCACAAATCACAAATCAACACTTTTAGTAAAATATTCAAAATAGAGTTGGGTAGCTAAACGATAACACCCACATTAATTTCACATGCAGCAGCAAGTGAGCAAGTGTTAGTTTAAATGATTAAATATAGAGACAAAGTCATGGGCTAATACATCTTATTTTTTTTGTGAAAGGGCCACAGCCAGTATCATGTTAGCATAATAAATATATAAGCTCAGACTGAACATTGTAATAAATGGGATGCTGAAGTTTGGTACTTCTTCCACACTAGTTGTGTTCCTCACAGCCAAAACAACGAAGCATCAATTTTACATTTGCATATGTGTGTAAATATAACAGAATCGCTTATCATGAACATAAATAGATTGGACTTGTACAGAATTCTGAGTCCTCTTATGGTCCGTGACTTGAACTCTAACACGGCCAATTAGGCCACAAGCTATATCTGTTTGTTTCTTCATAGGTCTAAATTCAAAGAGTGACCTTGAAGGAAAGAAGCATTGGGATGTGTAGTTTTCCTATTACATTACACCTTGCTGTGTTCACAGGTGGGTAGCGTGTATTTTCTGCAAACAAGGTGTACCAGACAGTGTTGGCTGGGGAGGATTAATCCATTTAGGTCCTGCTACTCCAGCCAGGCTTTGTTTGGCTGCGGAGAATGGGCTGTGACAGATGGGATATTGAGTTTTTGCTACAGGAGAATGGAAAGCAACACCCTGCCGAGTGCTAATCCTAATGACACGGCGCAGGGGGATATGCTGTTTCTCAACAAACAGTAATTACAACATGGAGGAACTTAGTCAATTTGTCGGCATGTGATGCCAGCACATAAGACAATAGACACACACTCACACACACACACAATCTGAGCGGACTGGATCGGGGTAGGAGTTTTCCGTCGGGTTTCCTCGGCTCCGGATTCCTCCCACCCCGTCCTCCGCCCACAGCGTCCAGCCCAAGAATTCCACTATTCCCCGGCCAGGGCCCGCTCCCTCATCCTCCCACAGCCTTTCCTGAAGGTCAGCTGTATTTAGAGCCCCCCCCCCCCCCCAATTCATTTATATAAAATCTTTTCCCACGTCGCCTGACCACGGACCAGTATTGACGGAGCTTCCTCTATCGGGTGTGTCTCCAATGGAGTTCTTCAAGCGGAAAGGCATCTGACCCTATGTGGAATCGAAGGCGGGTGGCTCTGGCCTGCAGTGTTCTGGTGTTTCTGTGTTGAGAACGTCCTCGCGAGGATAGAAAGATGAGGAAAATCCATCTAAGCGAGGACATTTTGCCAATCCTCACTTCTTTATGCAGTTAGTTTAGTCTTAGGAGTTGGATTTAGGGTTAAGATTAGCATTAGGAATCGGTATAATTTAGGGTTAAGGTTAAGCATGTAGTGGCGAGGGTTAAGTCCTCATAGTCTTTGACTCTGCAGTGAAGGCATTGTATATAACAACAAACATAACAATGCAATATGTTGAATGTTACAAACATCTTGGGAGAGCAAAAGCAAAAAGAAAGGAAAAAAGTAGTCCGGTAACTCTGAACTCTGAAAGCAAGTTGCCAGTCTCTCCTCATCTGCTGTCCCACTGTGAAGAGGGATCCCATGAACCTCCTCTAATCACCAAAACCATATTAGAATTCACAACTTCCTCTGCAGGAGTTTGCACTTGTATGGTTTTCGAAAACACATTTGAATAATTCAGGATGTTCTGGATAATCAAGGCTTCCCATCTTAGCCCCTTTGCCCCTGTGCGTTCCCCAACTCTCCACTGCCCAAACTATTCTTTTAATGCGATCCTGGGGTGGCGGGGAGCTCTTTGCTGCATTATTCATCCCATCAGATCAAGACATATAAACAAGTCTGTGGCTTTCTCTCTCCCCCCCCCCCACACACACACCTCCCTTTCCCTCTCCCTCCACGTCTCCCTCCACGTTATCTCGCGCTCACACTTGGCTTCTGAGGATAGGAAAAAAAAAAAAGGAAAGTAAGAATATTTGATCCTGGGTGATGTTTGCGTAGCGAACATCAGAGGCGAAAAAAAGGAGCAGGCCTGGCCCCTTGGAGACAAGAGAAGGAACAGGCGGGGGACGGAGGAAAGGGGGGGGGGGTGCCATCACGAGCGTCTGATTAAAAAACGACAAGCAGCACGAGACTCCCCACCCCAAACTGGGAGGTGTTTTTTTAACCTCATACGTCTGAGTCATACTTCAACCGCGTCTCCCTGCGACCTCGGAAGCGTCCGGGTGAGATATATATTTCAGATACGGTCTAATCCCAGATAAACAGATATGACCTGCATTTCCTATTCCGGGGCTCTCTCCATCTCCGCCGCTGTCGGGGGAGACGGGAGAAGGCGGAGACTGGGTCAGGGGGACACGACTACTTTAAAACTCTGAGCTGTGTACCAAACTCCCCAGAGTCATTTCAACAAAAGTATTGCTGCTCATGCAAGTAGTCATAAATAATGTAGAGAGTAATATTGAGCATCCCATCTTTGTCAAGCTGTCTGGACTAGAATAGATCATGGGAGAAAAAGCATTTGCAAAAAGCATTTGCAGACAAGCGGAGGCACAAACGTCTAATTCTTGTAACACGATGTAGGAATGCACATGGCTTTGGCCTAGAACAAAGCAATTGATATTGTGAAGATGAAATGCTCTCGCAGCTTGAAACCAGGAGACAAAGTGGCAGAGCTAAAAGCCTAGAGCTGCCGCATTGATAATGAAGAGACTTTCCAACCGCGTTTTTGATGTTTACATGAGCCTGATGAGTTGAAAACTGAATAAATAAACTGAAAATCTGAGAGATGCAACACTCCCAAATGCTTTGCCCAAAAATATGGTTTCTCTTCACTGTTGTTGTTTTATAGTACAAAAACAATAGGATTCCACCGGGAAGAAAATAGAAAAGTTGATGTTAATCACATGTTAATCAGACTGTAAGAGTGGGAAGTATGGGGAAGTGAATGGATTACTTACATGTGTGGATTACTTAAACATGGATTTACTAAATATGAAATATGTGCTATATATGAATCTAAGTATGGACACACATATCATTATAAAAATGCTGAAAAATAAAGAATAATATGGTTATGTATACAGTTTGAAATAGTGGAACCATCATGACAAGTTTCAGTAAGTAGATAATAATGAATGACCAGATGACCCGGTGGATTATGATGCTGTTGCAAAGTGCCTCAACCTCAAATCAATTTGCTCTAAGACTGCAGAAAGGTTTCAGCAGTGCCAGTGTAAGATGGTCTACAGGGTGGGTCTGGAGGACCAAGCCAAACATTGAACCAAGAACACTCATCATGATGTGTGATTTACTGAATCTCAATGTGACATCACAGATTTTGGGGCGAGGAAAACGCATCAAAGTCGACATATTAAACCATACTAGAATACAGGGAAATGATACTTGAAGGCTGGAATTCAGTGGTAGTGAGACTGACTAAGCACAAGTCTACTCAAGAAGCCAGATCTGCATTCCAGAGATGAACAAAAAGGGTATCCCAACCACAGAGAACAAAAACAGGAGTATAGACTTTTTTCTGGCTCAAATTAATGAACAGAGTTCTTGATACTCTGGCAGTTTAACATCAGTTTAGGCTGAATTAGGAGAAGACTGGTTTACATTTACAACGTCTGTAAACATTAGCAGATCAGAAAATTGCAAAGAATATACTATATTCATTAATGCCGTCTGGTGAAAACCTTGTATCTCCAAAATGTAAACTTTTCAGGAACTAAGAAATACAGTCTTGTTTTTAGCATGATGACAAGGCATTTTTGACATCATGCAATGGGTTTTGAAAGGGTTTTATGAACCCTAGTGTTGGAGAATTTTCTCAACCCATAGAGGAACATGTAATGTTCCTCTAAGGTTTTCACACAACAACAGCACTAATGCTGTACTCTATTTCACAATCAGGGCTTCACAGGCCCTATATAATGGTATGAAAACATTCTAAAAATAGCTTTCAACAGTGTGTTTATCATCATGACTACTTCATATTTCTATGGTATTTTCCTTGCAATTTGCTGTGTTTTCTTTCGGGAGATAACCCAGGTGCACTGAGGAAGATGAATCTGAAGTCCAAAGGGCAACACAGAGACTGTTATTCCAACTTAGGAAGTACTGCACACCGGTTTTTTATTGTTATTATTGTTGTTGTTATGTTATTTTTTCTGGTTTGTGCAGAAGGCTTTACAAAAAAGCATCACTGTTTTAATGGGATACCCTGACATTTTGAATTATAGCTATTTTTCTACACCAAACACTTGTTGCATGGAACATGGGAAAAAAGCTTCTATATTTGTGCATTTGTCAAAAAAAAAAGTCTTGTTCCCCTTGTTAGTTTTTTCCATCGAGAGAGGGATAATGGCTCATGCCTCCCTCCTCCCCAGCCTACTTTATCAGTGTTTGTGGCCAAAATTCTACAGTACAGGCTTACAGTATATAACTTTTTAACAATCGCTACATTGCAAAAAACAGTGCATAGAAATCTTTGCAACTGACCATAAGATGACGATAAATGATAAACAGCAAACATTACTTTTGATTAGTACTTTGATTAGCGTTTGGGTTTTCACTGTTAAGAGTGTGTGTTCATGCATGCACAAATGTGACGAAGCCGAGCGTGTGTTAACATGACTGCGTCTTTGTGTGTTTGTGTGTGTGTGTGTGTGTGTGTGTGTGTGTGTCCAAGCGAGCCAATCCTAATTAACGGCTCATTACATGGACGGTCCTGCCTCTCTTCCGTGAGAAGAACACCGTTTGAAAAAGCTCTTCTCAGGGGAGAAACGGGGAGATGGGATTGTCTGGTCTGTTTGAGATCAAGCCCACGGCATAGTGGACCCGTGATCAATGCCACCCCTTCATATTATAGAGAGCAAATCTTCCCTGAATGCCTTTACCACTCAGAGCAGAGAAAACTCGATTCCTTAATGCCCGACCTTCGAAAAGTCATCTCAAGAAAAGTAATGCAAAAAGAAAAACACTTTCGAGGAAAATCACTGCCCACTACGAACTGAGGCTTTTATCACCCTTTTAAAGACGCTTCGTGGTGGTGATAGGATGACATTTTGATTTACAGTAATTATTCTGCCAAACGCACTTATACCTCTGCTACTCTAAATGTCATGTCAAGGTCACATAGGTCACTTTCAAAGGATGCAGCAGCTGCTCCATCATGTCCCGGGATCGCCGCGCCGCTCTCGAACCGCCGCAGTGCGCGGCTCCTTATTTTCCAGCAGGAATGTCCAATCGATTTCTCTGTAGCAAGAAAGTGGCGCTCTCTCTCTTGTCAGTGAGAAAACTCACCCAGAATATTAACAGGTAGTCGCCATGGCAACAGGCAAGTGCTGCCTAACAGCTTGGTGATTGGCTGCGCTGGGGAAAGCATCATTTTTACTGTAACAGAGCACACATACAGGAAAACCCCACCTGTTACAGCTCTGTGAGGATGAAGCCCCAGCGTACACACGGATGACCAGCCATTTTACAGAAAGCATCTCATCAGAGGGATTCAGTCGGATAATTGCTGCATCTTCGCTAAAGAGAAATTTATTCTCTCATTAATAATGAATGAATGTAGTTGGGTCTCAAACCACATTAGCAGTGAAATGGCCGAGATGATCAAACGACCCGCCCAACTGGCTAACTGGAAATGTCAGCCATAGATCCACAACCCAACTGTTTGTAGCTCACAGCCACATCAGGCAGAGCAGAGATGTAGCTCTGCATGGACAGAGAACAAAAGCAGATCCTATACAGTCTTATGATGCATTCGTGGCAATGACGTATAGACCTAATTAGTTATCAATTTCTTTTTATGCAAACTCAGCTCTCTGGCTCCCTAGTTGATCAGCTTAATCTCTTCTATGACGAATGTAGTAATGAGACTTGCCTTGGTAGTTGACATCAGCAACTGAACTGCTTATTATAGCATCATAGAAACACTGCGTATACAACAATGTATTTTTATGATATAGTGCCAGAACATGTATTGTCTCACAATCATAAAAATATTTTGTGATATAGGATTACGTGAGTTGAGTGAGAATTTGCAGGTCAGATGTTAAGATTCATATTTCAAGTTAAATTCTGGCAATAATACAACTACAGCTTAATTAGATACTGCTGAAGAACAAACATGAATTGCAGGTCATAGTACTGGACACAGTGAAATTTAGTGTGCAGGTACAGAGGAGCAAAGTGTCTCACCCTGATAGACTCACCTATATTTGGTGGTTGCGGACCACACTGCCAACAGATTGGAGCTCAAGTTATACAAACATTTCTCAGAGGCAGAGCTGCTCTGGAGGCAGAAATGATATCACTGGTTTAGTTAAAGTTCAAAGAACCACTTAAGACCAGTAAAAAAGGCAAGGGATAAGAGAGGAGGTATTCATATTATGAAGACTAGCACTCTGCTACTACCTGAAAAAATGCAATCTAGCTAAACTCGATGTATTCAATCTATCTAACCATGAATTATCTAGGTTAGCTAGTTAGCCTAGCTGACCTTCCAAGTCCAAATGAGCCATACCAGCCTGTAGCTATTGAGGTAAGCTAGTTAGCTAGCTGCTGACCGTCCAAGGTCATGAGTGCCATGGTCATGAACGAAAAACGTCATTGCCGGTTTACCGGACTTCTTGCTTTGTCATTCATTTTGATAGTTAGCTAACTTGTGCTCTGAAGAACTGTGGTTCTTTGGCTCCGCCCATTGAAGTGTGAATTCTCTGCCTCTGAGAAATGTTTGTAGCCTATAACTAAAAGTTAAATCCGCACACTGCCTTGGTGACAACACTGTGGTAATCATTGATGAGGGAATACTACATTATAAAAAATACCTCAGTTTAGTGTGGGTCCATATTGTGAGGGTGTCCCTGTAAATGTTACTTTCACTGGCTTCAAAAGGTGGATTTCTGCCAGGGCCAGACAACACACACAGGTCATGGCAAGGTAGTAGACTACTATTATCTGGTAGTTCTGATAGTGACACCTCCCTCACATACTATGAGAGTAGCATCTAATGGAAGTCCCTGCACTCTTGTGCCTAAAAGGCTGACAACAAGGTCTAAAACAGAGCGCAATGAAGATCAAAGCTAAACACAAATCTGCTGCCCCATATCTAAAAGTTTTAAAGCTGCACTAGGCAAGAGTTTTATGTAAAATTTTGTCTAAATCAGAAATTGGAGCTGCAACAGAGAAGAGAGTCCCATCCCCAATAATTGAGAGACTAATTGAATTAAATTCAGGTGTTGGGTATGGACACCGAGGGGAAAACTTCTTAGTGCTGAAGTGTGTGCAGAGCTCTCCGTCCAGAGAAAGCTTTTTTTATTTTTTATCTCCACATCACGTAACATGATTTCTGGGTAATGAAGTCCCTCAAACTTCCAGAAGTTCAAACAGTTGTCTCCCATTGTGCAGTTGCCTTGTGCACCTCTTTTATTCAAAATGTTGCTCACCGCCCTCAGCTTTTTTCCATCCAGTCATTGGCATTCAAATCCACTCGTCCAAATGATCCTCTCTTTTCCATCACACTTGATGCCAGTGAAAATTCTCCTTGTAATATCATCTAGCGGGAGGGGGCCTGACATCCTCATAAATAAATCACAACAAACAAATGTATCTGGCCATGTAATGCAAATACATGCAGATGTGTTTACTTTGGATGATTTTTGCAGTGTATGCTCATCCGCCGCAAACTGAGAAGCTGTTTGGTCGCTTTTCACTTCCATTAAAACGTCTTCCTTCCTCTGACCCTCTCGGCATGTGTGCAGACTTACTCTGGGTGTTTTCCACCGTATTTGCATATTCTGAGATGCGGCACTGCAGTCGTTTCCAAAATGCGTGCGTGTCCTTGGCCTACTGTCTCAAGCACTACAACTTTCTCTACTCTGAAAGTTTCTCCCAGTTTAAAGTTTTTAAACTGTATAGGAAATTAGCTATAAACTGACAGCCTGCATGACTAGCATTTTCCATATATTCAACCCTCGGTTACTGAGAAATTAAATATTAGAATATCATGAGAAGATAGAGTGTACTTTATTTCATCTGATAAGTCCTGAGGCATCTTCATATATAGTGTGCTGTCCTATACTGTGTGGGATGTCTCCTGCTGCGTTTGTGTGTGATGCTGCATAACTCCACATGGCTTTCAGCCTCTTTTCGCCTGGTGACCAGATAATGTTCTCCCTCCCCTCAAACCAAAGTCTTCATTTCCATGGCAATCACAGCAAGCAGCTTCCTTTCACAGAAATGCAAGTTTCTCCTGCCTGGCTGGCTCTCTATTCTGGGCAAATGTGACTTAGTAGGGAATGGCTGTCACACCCACAGGCCGTAAAGACAGCAAGGCAACATGGGATCTCTAGAGGCTCGCCTGTTGTGTATTAGATGATGACCTTTGCATGTGAACGCACCCTAAAACTACCACAACACATATGGCAAAGGCTACTGCCGTCTCCTTCCAAGGAAGAACCAAGATCATTAACTATCATGATGGAATTTCTAAAGTTTCAAATACAAAAGATCCATTTGCCTCACTTGTAGCTACATAAATGACTACAGCAAGTACCAATCAAAAGACACCCATTTTTATCACAGCAAAAGGTGTTCCACCAGATGGCCTTCCAAACAACTTTCTGGTACTGTGCCGAATCCCTGGCAAACAACCAGTGCATCAGAAACACCTTTAATTGGATTAAAACTGGGAAAATCCTAAGCCTTAGTATGTCATGTCATACATTTGTGTCCGCTTGTATCATGATTTATATCGCAGTATTCCACAATAAAAGCTCATGAATGCAGTATGTCATCTATTTGCAGGTTGTTTTGGTTTGTGGTTTAATATAGCAGGAGACTTTTACTGGCAAAGTCATTATAAGGAGCCTAATCCTTCATCAGTTTGGGCACCTTTATCATGCCAAGCCAGATGGATTGCAGGTGCCACGCCAGATGCCGTACTATATTTAAAATCTCCGTCCGGAACATATGACCATATCATGGCACAGAGGAAGTTAGCAAACAACCTTCTTCTCTCTGCCTCTGCAGTACCGCTGTCTGTCCGGTTATTGTTTGGTTATGCAGATATTATATATTCAGAATCAGGGGTCTGCGTTCCCCTGTCGAGACGCTCTGTGCGGTTCGGTCTGTGTTCTCAATGGAGCAGTCTGACTCATCCCAATCACCAGGGGCGATGAGACAGGGAGGCAGCGTAATGCAGTTGGACGCAACACAAATATCAGCCTGTGTTTAATGAGCAGGGAGGATGATCAGAAAAACAGTGGCGCCGAAGAAGGTCAGAAAATAATAAAACACGCACACAAACACACAGACACATGTATTCACGTTTGTATAGCTCATGAATACACAACCTGGAACAAGCACAAAAACTTGTACTCTAGAGAAAGCGGCCTTTTTGTGGAATTTAACTGAAAAAAAAATAATATGTTGTGGCTCGGACCCTTGCACTCATCACTGTGGGCTGCTTATGCTGTAGGTGATCTAGGAATTTAAGTGCACTTTGGTTATGTTTGTATGGAGGGAGCAACCCGGTTATTGACCAAACTCTGGATCAAGCTGCTTTACATGAAACTTTGATAACCTGCGATTGAGTCTCCCTGCTGCCATGAATAAATCAGCTAACAGAATATTTCAGTCCAACTGTCTACAGATAGAGCAGTTCACCAGCAAAAACGTTTGGCCGCGAATTTCCCTGAGCAGGTTACTCCTAATGCAGGGGAAGGAAAAGATGATCCCATTGCTGCCAAACTTAAGATGTTTTCATGGCACAGTAACATTAAGTTTACTCGGGTTTATCTAACTGAATAATGATGTTTACGTGGCTCCACCCAAAACTAGGTGACTTGATTAACCGAGTGGAGAAAGTTGAATTTTCAACTTAGTCAGTGTAGGCCTAAGTCCCTCTGGATACAAGCATCTTGTATCCAGAGTTACCATTTGCATTTATTTTCAAGCTTGTGCCATTTGCACGAAGAAGACAAACAACAATGTGTGCTATGATGACATTTATTTTTTTTACATTTCACTTGCTGCTAAATTGTTTCCGCAGTACAGGACACGCAACATTCACTATTTGAATATTCAACATTTATACGTTTGTGCTGTGTTGGGAGAGAATGTAATAACACACAGCAACAAATCACATGGCATCATAGCTATATATAGCACATAAGTTGACTTCATGGTGGGCTAATGAAGCCACGCATTTACAGTGTTTTTAATGGTGCGGAAGATGCCCTTTCCTCCGGGCTGAGCACCTGGTCTTCCACGCACAGCCCCCACAAACAGCCTGTGGCCCTGTTTGTCACCTAGTTTGGGTGTTTCACACACAGCACACTCCGCAGCGGACCAGGTGCATGAAGATGGATTGATGCCATTCAGTCCTTCAACCCCTCCCATGGCGTCATGTGTACCCAAATAGAACACATCTCTAATTTGGCAAAGGTCGATGTTGACATTTGGATCCTTTGCCCTGTGGGAAGGGTAATGACCTAAAACCATGACGCTGCTATCATGAAGCACCTGATCC
Organism: Centroberyx affinis; assembly: GCF_046629955.1. Lineage (NCBI taxonomy): Eukaryota > Metazoa > Chordata > Actinopteri > Beryciformes > Berycidae > Centroberyx > Centroberyx affinis. Next base: position 311,544 of record NW_027278821.1, on the reverse strand, counting down.
GTTCTCTGCATTCAGCGGGACGTTCTCACATCAATCTGTATAAAGCAAGGACAAATAAAAAATATATAAAGCGGCATTATTACTCCCCACGAAACACAAAACAGAGCGATATTGATTTCAGTAATTCTTCCAAAATGCAATTCGATTAAGAGGGGAAGCACTGAGAGGATGCCCTAATGCAGTCGGGCAGCAGAATGAGACGGCCAGCTTAGTGGTTACTGAGCTCGTCCCCCAATCAGAGGGCTTGGAGGGTTTGATTACCTGCTGCAGTACCTTGGAGCGAGATAATGAACCCCTACGGCTCCACAACCCGGCTGACCCTGCGACCCAACAACACGGGGAAAATTCCCCTCGAGGGAGCAATAAATTATATCAAATCAAAAATGATTTTGTAAGCTTTAAAGGGGTATTAAGTAATTTAGCTCTTCTAGGATCAATAGGAATTCTCAATAGGAAACAGTTACACTACCAGTCAAAAGTTTGGACACACCTGATTGAATGTACTGTGTTTTTCATTCTCTTAAAGCCATTTTGATCTAAAGGCTTCTGCTTAAATGCTTGAAATTTGTTTCTTAGACAAATATAAATGGTGAAGTTGATCCTATGTGTGAATTTCTTTCCAAAGCCTTTGCTTTTCCATCATGGCAAAGGGAGGCTACTTTAAAGAATCTAAAATATAAGATAGTTTTGATTTGTTTAACACTTTTTTGGCCACTGCATCATTCAGTTTGTGTTATTTCATAGTTTTGTCTTTACTAGTATTATAAAATGTGAAAAATAGTAAAAATAAAAAAAAATGTGTGTGTTCAAACCTTTGACTGGTAGTGTCACATACTGTATGTCAACACAAATGTCACATATTCATAACAGAGACAAGTAAGCTAGCTAATTAGAGCAGAGATCCAACAGAAACGTCTAGTGAAGAGGTGATATATCACCATGCAAAATACTGGAATAATAATACTGCTTTGTCATTAGCTTTTTTTTTTGCAGCAGCAGTCCCTTCCTTCTGGGTGATATATAAAAAAACAAAACAAAGCCGCACTTCAATAGGACACAGAGGAAGACATCAGAAAGTACAGCGCTTTGAACAGCGACAGTGACAGGGACACAAGACAAGGAATTCATGCAGATTTGGAGTGGCAGGTCTAAATTTGGGGGTGTGTGTGTATGTGTGTGTGTGTGTGTGTGGGGTGGGGGGGCTGGCATGACTGGGCCCGGTCTTGACGTTAGGGTTAGCGACGCGGCTGATCTGGCCGTGCGGCGCGCTCACAGGTCCCCGGGCCGCGGGGCGTCGCGGCCAGTCAGGGCCGGTCGGCAAGCGGCTGAGGTTACACAGCTCTGACTGGCCGGAGCCCGGGGGGCCAGCCTCAAATTAGTTTGCACATCCCAATCCCAGCCGCTGCAGCTCTCTGATCACAGAATGAAACAGAGAGAGAGAGAGAGAGAGAGAGAGACTGATCAAGAGAGAGTGAAAGAACAATGGAGATGAGCTACAATGAGCCTGAAGGATACAAAGAACGGAAGAAGAGGGAAAGAACGTGGATGATTGATGTGTGGGGATTGTGAGCGGAGGTTTTTTTATCTCCCAGACTCACATCGAACGCTCTCCGAGGATCCATCGGCCTCTCCCCGGCCACGCGGGCTGAGGGGAATTGACCCAAAGTGCCCACTGCTTTGTAGTGATAAACAGCATTGTTGACTGCCCCCCCACCTCAAAAAAAACAGTCGACATAATCGACTAATCCCGCAAAGGTGAGAGGCTTTGATGTTTGTCTGCTTAGTGCCAGATTACCTTTCCTATGGGGAAGACTGACAAACAAACACCCTCAAGTGAGCGAAGGACAGCGCCGAGGCAGAAATCATCATGATGGAAAATGTCATTCAACCCTGTGTACATTTTGTTTTTTTGTCAGTAACGCTAAGCTGCTGAAACTCCCATGATAGAGCTTAAAGCAGTATTCCACTTAGTTTTAACATGAGGGTTATTTGGCACTTGACCGTCATAAAAAACAGAATATAAACTACTCACCGAGATCGGATGCAGCTGGACGAGTTTGTAGCGTTTGGACTTTTACTTCCCATTCATTTGAATGAGGCCACGAAAACTGACATTTAACATGTTCATGAACTGATTCAACGGCTTTGTTGTTTAAAAGCAGGATCTGTTGTTGAATCTGTTCACCAACGTGTTAAATGTCAGTTTTCAGTCTATTGTCATGGCCTCATTCAAATGAATGGGAAGTGAAAATCTGAATGCTACAAACTCGTCCAGCTGCATCTGATCTTGGTGAGTACTTTATAATCTGGTTTTCATGGCGGTCAAGTGCCGAATAACCCCCCATGTTAAAGCTAAGTGGAATACTGCTACAACAGTTCTTGAGAGAGAGACCATAGAGAGGGAGGACAGACTGACCGACAGAGAGGCTTGTTGTGTTTCGGCCAGGCTGCGGCTCTTCTCACACTGCCATTCCCAGGCCGTCTGGTCCGGCGTGAGCGTGCGTTAACACTCGGCCGTCTGTCCTCCCTGCTCTCGCCGAAGCACCTCTCGTCTCGGAGGGGGTTAACGTGACCTGCGGCCCCCCCCCCGAATATCGCCCGATCACAATGCTCCGACATCCCTGGGCCTGCCCAGATGGTCGCCATATGTCCGCGGACCGCGCACGGCGAGCCAGGAACACACTAGCGCAGACATGGGGAGAGGAATGCGCAATATCCAAGCGCCACGGCTTGTTTACCCATGCGCCCCTCTGGTGTTTGTTATGGGTCTGTCTGACAAAGCAGCTGTAGCGACAACATCTGATATTATGTGCAAATAACACATGAATAACCGCAACAAACAGTGCTGGGCGCAAAAAAAGGATCTATTACTGCTCGTTATGCATTTCAAAAGTAATATTATTGCTTTACTTAATACTCCCTAGGAGCATTAATTTGCTACTCTACTCGATATATTATTTTTCTGTTACACCCCCAAAATTGACAATTGAAGGGGTTCATTCCATTTTGGAAACATTTGGCTGAAATTCATCAGGAAATATTTGAAAAACATAAATGACATAAATGAAAACATTAACCATTTTAGAGGCAAATGTCTTAAGATGACTCCTGACCTTCATGCCAGCAGTAATTATGGAAGAGTGGGTGTCATTTTTTCAATTGCATCCTCTCTTATCTTCAGACCAAATAGTATTGCTGTGTAATGTTCTCTCATCATCTTTTTGCCAAATAAAATCAAAGTAGTGGGTGTATTTCCACATGCAAATTAACTTTAAATCTAATCAGGCATTGGGAATAATCATAGTTTTTTGATAATTCAAGTTCATTTGCATATTAAGATAAGGCAATAACAAAAGTAACAACAAATCTTTTGAACTGAAATTAGAATAGTAATTTGTTACACTACTACTTAACTGGGAAAAGTTCTCAAATTACTGCAAGGCATTACTGAGTTGCATGTTATCACCCAACACTGGCTGCAACATCTGATATGATGCACAAAGAAGAAACGTGGCAGTATAGCTAATGGGTGCGAGAGTGCACACACACGCACACACATTGTGCACACACATTGTACACACACACACACACACACACACATCCATGCCGATACACCCACCCCGCACCCACACAGCGCAAACATACACTCAAGCACACTCACCCACATCAACTCACCTACAACACACTGACCCGCACACACACATATCATCCTCTCTCTCTCTCTCTCTCTCTCTCTCTCTCACGCACACACACACACACACACACAGGACCTCGACCTATTTCTGCCCTCCAGTCAGCACAGCAGCTGCCAACAGGAATCGATGGAAGAGCACTTAGCGTTCAGCATATTAAGATAACAGGTGGGCAGGAGAACTATGAATGTGAAATGCACAGAGAGAGAAAACAGAGCCGACTCAGCCCGTCTCTCTACTGAAGGGACAAAAGGCGAAAGGAGGAAAGAGACGATCAGATTCATCTCGTACAGAAAATGTGAAATGCGAGACATTTCTTGTGAGCAAACGTCATTTTAATAAGGAAGCAAACAAATCCGCATGCTCAAAATTGTTTTCATGCAGATAGAAAGGGGGTGGAGGGGGTGCTGTGGGGAGAAGTCTTCTGTTTTGGAGTTTATTAATGTCAGAGGGACATGACAAAACATGCTGCAGCACATGAACATGAGCTGGCTGCATTTACTGCAATTACTGTCTAGGCGACACTTACTGTAACAGCTTTATACCATGAAGAGACACCGACACCTGATGAGGAGTCATAGCAGCAGGTCGGATCATGTCTTTAACACACACACACACACACACACACACACACACACACACACACACACACGGATACATGGACTCACTTGATTGCACACACCCACGCTGCAAAAAACACCCATCTTAAGTCATTTAGTGTTGGCTGTTAAAAGCTTGTTTTCCTTACATTAAGTGAAAAAATGTGCCAGTAAGATGAGACGACTTCTCTTGTTTCCAATGCAGTTTCATGTGCTGTGAGAATCGTCTTGTCAGCATCTTGATATAAGGCAGATCAGTCCACTAGTATCAAGATAATGTTGCTTGATTCAAGAAAAATTGGATTTTAAGATTCAATACTTGACTAAATGACATGTTAAGACACACACACACGCACACACGCATGCACACAGGCTGAGGGAAACTCCCTTGTCTGTGGGTTCCATGCGAGATTCCAGTAACAAACCACTAAACCCCGTTACAGCGTTATGGCTGATGCTCTGGGGCTCAGGTGTGGTCTTATTATTATGGCTCACTTCCCTCAGTGAGATATTGCTCAAAGTTGTAGATTGTTTAATAGCAGTTGCTGTGCACAATTTTCCCCGGTTCAATTATGTTCAATTATTCTCAACTGAAACCCCCAGACTCTGCACCAGCCATGTTTTGCCTAGGGTCTTGCATTGCATTCCATGTTGGGTCTTGTGGACTTTGTACCATGTCAGTATGTACTATGTATAAGTATATCGATATATCTCTGCACCAATTCCACTGAGACAAATTCCTGTACATTTGTTGTATTTCTGATGTGTAAAAATGAGAAACCTTAAAGTGGTTATGTGGGAGGATCCTTGTTTATTAATTTTGATTCCGTCTTTGGTGCTCATCGCTCATTGCTGTGGGGTTTCTGCACTGCACTTCCCGAAGATCACCTGTCAAGCAGTGTGGGCGGGACTATGACAAATTTTTCCTTGGAGTTTCTGTTGAGGCAGTTTGAGTTTCTGTAGGTAGCGCTCTTCTCTTTTCTTTGTCCGTTCAGCCATGGTGGCTATCACTTCTCATGCTAACTACCCAGTTCTTCTATTTATTCCAAACAGACCACTGTTGCTGCTGCTGGTCTTTCCCAGGATTTTTCCCGGGAAATACCTACCAGACACCGGGTGTTTAGAAGAGCAAATGTACAAGCTTTCATGAACTGGCTATTGAATCACTATTGTGTTATAGCAACTGGCAATAGAAAGTGGCAAAATGGACATTTATTTTTATAAAGATGTCGCAAAATTGTTGCATTAAAGTTCTGTGTGAAGAAAGCTATGTGTAAAATGGCTACTGGAGCAGAGGAATAAATGGAATCAGTGTACCTGCATTTTCACACTGGCTTGCTTATGGAGGAATGAGGTAATAACCCTTGGTCTTCCCCCTCTCCACTCCTCCTTAACATCCTTTAAGAGCGAGAACCAGGAGGCCGAGTGAGACTAGACACACAGGGCTGCTCGCTGCCACGGAGGTTGAGCTCCGGCGGTGTAATTATACCTCGGGAAAAGCCGGAGTATGACGGGTCCGTCCCCTTACACCTCTCCGTGGATTAGCTGAGCACGCTCGCAACAGACAGTCGACAGCTCTACCGCCACGGGGGGAGGTGGGGGCTGTCGGCCGGGGCGGGCGGGACAGCTCGGGAATTTGGTAAAAATAGTCCCCCCCGGGTGTATCACATGTCAGATTAGCATAGTAGGCGGAGAACAAGATGATTTGGCGAGAAAATTGTGCTTTGAAATCTGAAATCAGTCTACCCCCCACCCCCACACCCATCGCCCCGAGAAGAAGGCTGCCCTTGCGTGACTTTGCAGTGCTGACATGCAGCTCGCGGCCTGTTTGAAAGGAGATAAATCCGTGATGGGTGGCAGAGAAGGAGAGATGAGGAGCTTAGTGTCGGGCTCCGAGGCAGCCGCGAAGACGGGGATTGGCTCTTCATGAACACGATGGAAAAGGAGTGGAGTTAACACGGCGGCGGCGGACCCCCCCCCCCCCCCCCCCCCCCCCCGCTCTGGATCGGCTCTCCCACCCGAACACTAATAAGGCCCCCCCTGGATGCCCCGATTCTGACCGGAGGTGTCTTTAGGAAGCGTATCGGCTTGCTATTCTGGAAAACAACAGAGTGTTTCGTGCTAATGGAAGGAGGCACCTTTGACCGTGCTTACAGTGGAAAAACACATTGTTATTCCAGCAAGTTTAGCTCCGAGCCAGGCTGCCTAGGAAGCAGACGAGGCGAAGATTAGAGGAACAAACAGAGGCAGGACGATGTAGATTGAGCTGCTGTATATTCACTAATTACAAATGGTCTTCAAAAACCAAAAGGCCCAAAATCTGCAATGAAGGGAAAAACCTTCTGCTGAGTTCTAAGAAATCCTGCCACTTCTGAGATCTTCATCACAAGGGAATCCTCTTAGTTTTGCAGTCGCATTATGACTGTGCGGGAAGATCAGGCATGTGAGACCGGAGAGCGAGCACAAGCCGACTCGCCCCCCCGTCAGACGGTGACGGGTCGTGCTGACTCGCGGAGAGAGAGAGAGAGAGAGAGAGAGAGAGAGAGAGAGAGAGAGAGAGAGGCAGCGCCGGGGGGGGGGGGGGGCCGCCCAGGAACCCGGGTCAGAGCGGCGGCGGGTGTCACATCGGGGCATCGTCTCCCCGTCTGTCACTCGCTGTCACCGCCGCGCTCCGCCCCGAGGGCATCGCGGGGTGACGGGGCAAACGCTGTCAGCGAGCGTCTCCGCGGCACCCCGTCGACCTCCGCTGTCACCTATTAATGGAGGTGTCGCGAAAAAATAGGGGCCCCCCTCGCCGCCGCCGCCGCCGAAGCTCCGAGGTTAAGACGCGAAGTGACGGCGCGGCAGATGTCGAACAAATGGGATCTGGACGGGCAGGGGTGAGAAATTCAAATTCTCTCTTTCGTGGGGTCCTGGTGCCGCAGCATCGGCCCGGATTGGCTCCGTGGCATCACAACAAAATGAGACAATTACTGTGCAGAAATGGCAGATCGTGATCGCACAGTGGCAGGTGCGTCGGCTGTCAACCGTGGAATCTCCAAATTGACAAAGAGAAAACAATCAGACAAGGGCAGCGTGACTTCATCTGTCTTCATCTGTCCCGTGGTTTAGAGACTGTTTCTGTTCATTGGCTGTGATGGGATATAAGCCTTGCTGTGGAGGGCATAATCAAAGACAAAAAGAAAAAGGTGCTGATAGTAGTAATATTTGTACTTTTTTTTTTTTTTTTTAGGAATGTGTAGCAGCAACACATTGCCGGGAAATGTATCCTCTAAGGAGATAAAACTGCTCCAGGCAAGATTTTTATGTACATATACACCCTTCTTATCGGCCTAAGTCACAAATCCCAGTCCCATCCCCTCTGCTTCAGATGCCATAAATATGCTCTATTTGCCCAAATCAAATTCTGGTGTCGGGTACAGTCACTGGCGGGAAATCCTCTCCGCTCACTGGAAGCGACGAATCAAAGAGCGAGATACAAAACTGTCGCTGAACGATGGCTGAACCCTCCTGCCAAAAGATTTATTTTCACCAACTCCATCATTAATGACGTCATGAAAATTCAAACAGTTCTCTCTCGCTGCCACTTGAGGCCACCAAAGTGCAAAGTTTCATGTTTAGAAGCAGTACAGACGTGTTGTGAACTAGCTATCCATCTTGCAGCCAGAGAAGAAAGCCGGCTCTCTGCTTCATAAGTGACAGTTGCGGCTGACAGGTAAATCCTAACAAGTTGTGAGGTATGAGGCGGGGCGGGGCCGCATCATAGATCAAACCCGACTTGCCTTGGTCACGCGTCCCGCTATCTCAGCTACAGGCAGGGAGAGGAAGAGGAAGAGGAAGAGTCGGGCTGACAAAGACAGCCTGGTTTAAACATGGACTTCTGTATGAATTAAACATGCGGACAATTCCAGGAACTCTATGCAAGGCCTTGTGAAACGTAAACACACACGACAGACACAAACACAGGCACAGGCCCACACACACACACACACACACACACATTGACAGAAGACGCATGACACAAGGAGCACACTGACAACTGTGAAGCGAAAAGAAAAGCAAGGCAACAGTAAACATGTGGCAGGTTCCCGAATGATGCAGCCCCCCCTCTGGGTCAGTCAGTAAATAAATAAAAAAGCCTTAGGGGAGAAAGCTGCTTTTCAAGAAACCTAAAATGGTGGAAAATCCAATATGACGTACATTGATGGTCCTGGAGGCAAATTTGCAGAGCAAGGATGGCTGGATGTGTGCACCAAATTTCATGCCACTCCAACTTCCAGTGTGGGCAATATGACTGGATATTAAAATTCTTAAATTTGATCTGTCATCGTAGCGCCCCATGGGCTAAAAAGTGTCAGAATGTCATGGTGAGATGCATCATTCCTCCAAGTTGCATCTAATCAGAGTTGTCTGAGATATCATGTATGATGAGAAAACAAACAAACCGATAAACAAACACAAATGATCAATCCATAGTCCCACACCCATTTTATCATGGGGGACAAAAACACATCACATAATTGATCCTAGGCAGTGATGCAGTGATAAATAAAAACTAAAAACAACCACCAATATAAACAAAAATCTATTCAGAAAAGCATTAATATATGCTATTTGCCCCTTAAAAGACCCTATCTCCATTTAAAAACATCAGTTTGATTTTGCTTACTCTGTATGAATTTACATCATAAAAATTCACATCAGCCAAAACAGATGGGTGAGTTTAGGTGGGTTTACCCTCCACTACTTCCCTGCTCCTCAACCACCAGTCTTAGTGACCCAATTCTACGCAGAAACTCCCTCAGCACATTTCTTTTCAACCGTGTCCCGCACCATATGGCGGGCGTCCCGAATCCGAGTGAGGTGGGAGCTGGGGACAGCCAAGAGACGTCAAGCCTCAATCTGCGCATAGATTTCTGATAGAATTGGAAGGAGAGGAAATTCTCTCTGCAAGAAATCCCAGGCTTTGTGACCCGGCGCTGCGCGAAGCCCCTCTCCCTCCGCTCAGCCGGCATCTTACTATGAGAGTGACGCAACAGACGGATTTCAAAAGTCCAAATTTCTCCCGCAGCATCTCTGCAAAACGCGCCTCCGTCGCTCGGCAGGACTGTTGCCTAGTTACCTGCCTCTGCAGAAGTGCAGCGAGGCATTGTGGGCCAACATGGGGACCACTTCACTGCCTACACCTACGGTGTCTCCATGAGGGAGAGAGGAAGTATGTCAAGTTGTACTTTTCTCAAATAAGAAATAGGAAATGCTAATGCGATGCAAATAGGAAACACACACACACACACACCCTGTGAGTGTGCATTGAACGGAACGGAGGCAACCCCATAATAGTCAGAGGAGCAAAAAAGAACACAGTCTCATTAACTAAGTGAACAAAGGTGTCGCTTATCTAACAGCAGATGCACATAACTGACACGTAGTTAATTGAATGAGCTGAGGTCATTCAGGATGTCAGTGGGGATCCATGCAGCACTCATCCAAACCAACAAGCTGTGCGGCGAATGGAGCACTATTAATAATAACTCTGGCAAACGATACATGCGGCACATTATATGATCCCATATGACACCTCTTAAGGGAGTCTGCAATCCCAGAACGCCGTTGTGTTCGGTTGTGATTATTAGAGCGCTCGTATTATCTTCCCCGCAGAAACCCCCTCGCCATGATGGTTCTAAATGAAATGCATCTCCCACCATCTCCGCTTCTCTTTATCATTATGAAACAGGTTTCCATCGCACTCTAAATGATAGATTCTTTCTGGTTGTTTTTTTTGCGATAAAATACAGCTGGAACGCCTCCCGCATCACCTGGCTTGATTAGCATGTGCAGGTAGGTTCTTATAGTAATACGTCTTGTCTCCATTAGCGACGTTCATCATGGGTGTGGGTGTGTATGATAGCGTTCCCATTAATTATCCGGCTGGCCCAAGTCTGTCAAGATTTGAAAATAATGACTGTACTCGATCACTAAATTTGAAAATAATGACTGCTATTAATTTTTTTTTTTTTTTTAACATGAGTGGGTACAGTATGACTGTCACCGCCAAATAACTGTCACTTCCGCTGTTCATTGTTCGTCTTCCCAACTACTCTCAAGCGAAGTTTTTTCTTCATTAAAGTCAGGAAACGGAGACAATAACGGAAACGATAGACGTTTAACATTCGCGTTAACATTGAGCAGAGAGAAAAATGACAACAAGCCAATACATCAGGAAGAGAGGGTATGGTGCCTGCCGATTGTTTTTTTTATGTTGGAAGAAAGAAAAAAAAAGACCAACAGACAAAGAGGATTTTTCGGTCGGAGACAAAGGCTCACTCTGGGCGGACGTGGCGACGGCAGAGGCTGATGCCAGCTGCCTGTAGCCTCTTTAATCCGCCTCGACACTGCGGATTGGCAGCAGAGGAGGCCGGATTGATTGGCTCAGTTTGTCCCTCTGAGACTTGAGATGTGACTAAGCCCAGGAGAGAAAGCCCTCCTGTCACACTCCGTCATTCAACCTCATCGAAGTTTGACTAAAAAGCGTTTTTTGGCAACCGCCGCACCGGCCGCACCGTCTTCCGTTATTGTGGGTTTGTCCTTTTTTTTTTGGGTGGCCCCAAGATGAAAAGAATTTACCGAGCATGAAAATTGATGACCTATTTCATACACTATAATTCCACAAGAAGTACAGCTCTAATAACTAAGCCTGACAGAGCGACTATAGCTTTGTGCTTTCTATTACTGAATACCGCAGGCGAAAGAAAGGGCTGGAGTTAGCCTGTGCCTCGGAGACAGCCAGACTGTAAAATATTCTATCTGTCCTTAATGCAATAACTTTAGAAATCCAGACTCCCTTTCTGATATGTTCTCGTGCGAGGTGCGCAACGACGAGGCTGCGAAATGAATGATTTGATTTCAAAGTAAATCGGGACAGCTTAGGGGAGCTGAAAGGAACAATTGGGGATAATCTCTCTTTCACCGCGATGCCAGACTATCCTGCGTTCCAAGGCCTCGCTTTCTCTTTGACTCTAAAAGGATGTTTGCCGCGGCGCTCGAGCAGACACCTCATCTTTGTTGTCATTTACTGAGCATTCGCACGGCTCTCCATTCACACTTAAAATCCGTGCCTCATTTGGTTAAAAAGGAGGGCTAAAGTCGAGCAAATTTTGCCGATCTGTGGCTCGGTTTATAGCTGCTTCACTGCTGCCTTTGTGTCCCTTTTTTGTTTTTCTGCACAGTCATGACTAGGTTAAGGTTACGTTTTTGTTAATTTCCTGGATTACCTTACTGATTTACATCACTGTAGATCAAGATTATGGACTATAACTGGCAGAAGCGTCTTGACAGGAGGTGGGTCCTAACTGCAGAGAATGTTAGCTATTGGTTGAAACTTTTATTTTGGTAAGGAAAATGCGCATGTAAGAACTGTCACAATGAACATTAGGATGAAAAATGTAGAAAGTGAGCAAAACCTCAAATCATGCTGGAATTGTCCTTTAAGGAAATCTGGTGTTCCCCCTGCTGCCTGCTTTCCACATGATGTAGTGCCAGAAATTGGAAACACACAATCTTCTGACTTCCAATCACTAATTTCACATCTCAAAGCACATTTACAGTTCTATAATAATCTGTGTTTATCCTTTACTTTCCCTCTTACTTTCTTTCTCCTTCCTTCCTTCCTTCCTTTTCCTCTTGTTGTTTGTTTGTACTCATGGGGCTAACACCCAGTGGACCTGTGGCATCACGTAACCGATCTTTACAGCGAGCGGAGAGGGCATTAAAGTTGTGTAAGGGATAAACTTGTAGCAGGATGAGCTGTCCATTCAAGCATCCTCAAATAACTAGCTGAGGGAGTAATGGAGCGCTCACGAGGCTATCAGCAGCCTTTGGAGCCCTTAAAAGAGAATTCAGTCACAAAGGCATGAAGCCTAAAGCCTCTTATTCCCGCGATGCCTGCATCATGGCAGTGGCTTTGCCAAAACTTTCACAGGATTTTTTTCATTTTCAAAAGCCTGTCAGTTCAAGGGCAAAGAACAAGTAAATAACTTCAGTGTCCTATTTGAGAAAGGATCCATATTGTGCTTTCCTGTCATTATGCTCAGCACTCCAGTACAAAACAGAGGCAGGCTTGTCAGACAGCAAGACGGTGGAGGATGAAGACGAGGCAGAGTCACAAACCAGGGTTTTAAAACGAATGATTGGGCAGATTATTGCTGTGACCTCTGGGCTGCTGTTTGTGTATCTGTCAACTATTCGCTTTCCAAATGAAGTTACAACGCAGTCTGTCTTAAACGAGCTTGGCTCTTTTGTTATGCGAGAGCTGTGAATCATTATAAGGAAGGATGAATTGCCGTAGTATCTTAAAGTCAATTATAAGTGGTCTGTCTGGCATTAGGGACGCCTTGGATGGAGGTGGCTGTGTTCACACCAAACCACGGGCCAATTAAGACTGGAGTTTTAATAGGTAACACGCAGTCAGAGGAGAAACACTCAGCAGCTATTACTGTATATTAGGTGCTCAGGGTTTTGGTATTTAAATGCTGGTGTACTTTATGCACATAATAAAATTAACAAAAAAATTAAAATGCAGAAAATGTGCTTCTATGGATATAAGCAATGAACCACTAACAACCACAACACAAATATACATTGTCTGCGTTCACAATTCCAAACGTTAAATGGAGAAAGTCTAATTAATAATTTGCACAGACTCATTTTAAGGCAAATTAGTTTATGCTAAACTCTAGGCACTTTCCAGCCCGCAAAACATATTACCTTGGACTAAAATTAGCACTGCAATGGCTAATAATAATTCAGACCCTCCTGATGGCTTCTTATTAGATTAAACAGTAGGGAGGGAAAGCACTCCGTCTCTGAGCAGACTGTAGCTGCAGGATCTCGGTGAAACTAATGCATGGGGCTTGACATCCATTCTCAGCGTAGTGCCGGCTACGCTTGAATTCTGTGGAAAACACTCAAACCGCAAAGCGCTGCTCATTAGAGTTTATTGCAAATATCTGTGAAATCCTCTGCAATGTTGGAAACAAGCTATTGGCAAGGACAACACTCGCTCCCCACCGAGGGAGTTACGGCTGCCCATTACGGGCGAGACGCAATCAGGCTTGAAACTTGAAAATACCGCGGATGAACAGATTTGAGCAAAGTGCACTCTGACGCAGTTGCATCGTCAGTATCGTGAGCTCCTTTCACAATATCTTTGCAGACACAGTACTGTGTGTGTGGGAAATGACACAAATCCCCCTGTCTTGGCAATCTTTGACCTCTGCACACTCTTTTTTTTTTTAGCCTCATAAATGAACAATGATACACTTAAGGATGCATGCACACACACACTCTCTCTCTCTCTTTCTCTCTGCCTTACTTCAAGACTACTGGGGGAGTCTCACTTATGTAACAGCATCCAATTAGGGAGCTGGGTCAGCTGGAGGTGCGGCGGTTGCCCTGTCAGGGCGTGGTCATCCCCCCTTTTTACCCTTTTTTACTCCGTTCACCTCGCCGGCTGGCACGCGCCGGGCTTCCAGCCGCAGCAGACAGGAAGGCAGGCTGCTCCAGCTTGACCTCACCCACTGGGTTAGCATAAGATATACATAGATTATCCGCAAATATACAGTGTGGAAGCCAAGGATGTGGGCTTTGGAGAGGGAAATGGGGTTAGCAGAGCTGGAGGTGATAGACATTTGAAAGGATAATCTACCCCAAATCCACTTAGATTCATTTATTTATATGTTTCTGTCTGTTTTATTGGTTGTTGAAGCAGATCATCTCACTACTGTCCATAAAAGTACAGCTTCCATGAAGGAGGTTAGCAGGAGAGAAAGGTCTTTACAATTTGATCTACAGCTCCCATAAGCACTGTATCCATTCTACATGGGTTTCAATGGGAGGCAAGCTAAATGAATTATGTGAGTTGAAGGTCTGGAATGAGGCGGAGATATCACTGGTGCCTCAAAAAAACAGAAAAGAAAGCTCTATAGAAAAGAAACCAAATAATTCCTTTGCTTTTACTGGATTTTGGCAATGCATTTCCATTTCAAAACACAGGCCCTACTTGCTTTTTGAGTTGTTTTTCTTATTGAGGTCAGAGAGTTTCAGTGAGAAACAAAAAGCTCCATTAAACTTGCTGTAGGCTGGCTCTGTGATGAATTTGCAGCCAGTTCCTCACCTCATTATTCACGGCGTGCACAGTAAACTCCCCAGGATTGCCAATGAAAGCTCCAGACAGGTACATCTTCTAATGAGCACCAGCTCTCTCCATCTCTGTACATACATTTTCCATACTCTCATATGTGATTTAATAAGGCCTTTTATGTGCATTTGCAAATGGTGGCATTAGTGTTCCAGTGCCTTGATGCATCACCTCCACCCACCGTGCAACATGGCTTCTGCCGCATTTCAGATCTGACAGAAAGCCTCCTGAAGTTAAGAGTATAAACTGTAGCCTGCTGCATCTACACTAGAATAGCATACAGTCTTTATTTCATGCTGTTTTAAATGATGCTGTTCACATATTGCAAGTTGTCTGAAAAGCCAAGCAGCAACGCAAACCAAATGATATGAATCCATTAGCTTTCCTGGAGCAAACGTATACATATTTTGCTTTGAAGGCTTTACATCTTTGCTCCAGAAGGATCTTGTCCTGCATCTTATGCTCTTGTCCTCAATCCACTGCTTTTACTGATCTGCCCCCACATACCCCGAATGGGTGGAGGCTTTACATAACGCCCTCTCTCTCTCTCTCCCTCTCTCTCTCTCTCTCTCTCTCTCTCTCTCTCTCTGTAAAAGCAGACACACAAGCTTGGAAACAGCTACAAAAGTACCACTGGCTCAAATAGAATGAACCCCTCAAATGACCCAAGTCATTTTATTAGGGTTAAAACAGGGATCTGTCTCCTCAGATCCCACAATCACCCGCCTGGAAGAGAAGGAGCCTCTGGCTGGGTTCAATCTACCCCTCTTTAGCATTTCCATGTGAGAAAGGTGTTTCTTATAAATCCACGCACACAAAGATGAATCAGTGTTTCTTGTAAATCCATCCACATGAGGGTTATCAAATAGTCTCGAGAAGATATTATTTTCAGAGAGAGAGATCCAGCCCTCCAGGAATGAATTATCTATCAGTAAGTCTGAGTGCAGAGATGAAAGGAAAGGTGGAGGCAGTTGCGGTCTTTCAATATCCATTTCATTCAGATCAATTTTCCACAGAATGTGTTTTAATTCTCTAAATGCTGCGCTAATCCAATTTGTTGGCATCCTGGTTCGCGGCAGTCGAAGCCCTAATGAATAAAAGACCCTCGAGGGTTGATGTGTGTTTGTGTGTGTTCCTTTGTAATCAAACAATAAACTAGTCTTTCTTCGTTGTAATTCTCACAAGCATATTTAAAAAAAAAAAAATCCAACGTTTTTTTTGTATTTATCCAGCAGATATTATATGATAAAACAGTTGTTGTGAGGCATCCATTCATTCAGACCCACTTTCAGGAACACTAACTGAAATCAATTCAATCGACCTAAGCAGTGATTTGCTCGCTTAATTTTTGATAAGCCTGTGCAACACTTCTAATGTTCTGCCTGACTTCCTGATATGATTACTTGGGGACTTGATAGGAAAGCAAAGCAAGATGCAATGCCTACATGAATTCACTCTAAAAGTCGGAGGAAATCATTTTGGGGGATATGTTTTATTACATCAACAAATTTCTAATATGATTTCCCTGGTCAAACTTCTATCTAAGGTTGTACACTTACTTACACTTACACTAGATTAGTTATCTAGACCCTGATCTGATGGTAATCTACACTCAAAATGAAAAGTAATACAGGAAGCAACAGAGAACATATGCCCCCTTGGACCAATCAGTGCAATTTCAAAAATCCCGAATACAGTGGTGAGATGCATCATTCCCCGAAGTTTCATCAAAATTCAATCAGTGGTATCTGAGGTATCAATGTTGTGACACATGGATGAATGAACAAGAGAGATAGCCAAACCCCTCCCCTCGGGCTAATCAGTGTCATTTTAAAAATGCAGAAATGCAATGGTGAGATGCATCATTCCTCCAAGTTTTGTCAAATTCACATCAGGCTTGGCTGAGATATTACACACAACACCTGGACAAACAACAATGCAGTGCCCCATTTGGGCCAATGATGTGATTTTGAAAATGGCAGAATGCAGTGGTGAGAAGCATCATTTCCCCTAGTTTCAAACAACAAACGATCGAACAAATGGAAAGAGACTGATCCAGATTTCATTGTGCGGGACAATGATACACAACAAATGCTGGCTAAAGTCACAATTCAGATTATGCATGCACAGGTTCTCTCAGTCAGCAGAGGACAAAAGTCAAACAAGCGAGAAAAAGCGTAATTCTACAAGGAGGAAAAGAAAATTCCTCCAAATTCTGTCCTGACCACACATAGGTTCATTATCCCAGTGATTTTTGGCAGCTCTTTTTATGGTAATAGCCTCCATGGCCTCAGTTTGGAAGAAAAAAAAAACAGATTTAATATAATTGAAAGAGATTTTATGGAGTGGTATCATTAAGCATAAGTGATGTGAAATGTAATTACTGTTATGCTTTAATTCTCACCTCATAACAGCAGAAGTCAGTCAGAGAACTAATGAACACCTCAGAGTTGTTCCTCTGACAGGGGCTTTTGAAACAGACATCATATCTAAATTCAAAGAGAGAGCGAAAAGCCCTTTCAGCACTTCTGAGTATGTCAGACTCTGAAAAAAGTGGTATAAATTAAGTCACCACATGCTTTCTTTACTATTCAGAATGCATAGAGTCCTGGATAGAATAACAGGGGTTAACATGGGGTCTGTCTGTCTGTTGGTCCATACGGTTACAGGTAAGAAAAACAAACATTTAGTTGGTGATATTTTTGAATTGAAGATACCCGATAGCCGATTTGTGTACAAGGATTCAGAGTTTCATCTTGGCACAGTAGAAAAGCCTCTGAAATACCTTTTAGACAGAACTGAAATCCATTCAAATGAAGTTCTTTTAAGTACGTTGGCAACTCCTTACGGCAAAGTGAGGCAGGTTTCACTGTAGGATTTACAGACTACCGCCCTGAAACTGTTGAGTGAAATCCTCCCACACTGCACTGGAATGATTTCTCTGGTCCAGTAAGGTTAGGCCGATATATCAGTCCGACCTTAGTTGTTACGTATCTCTATCGACGACCAACAAGTGCAGTCAGGCTTCATGTATCTGCAATGAACAACTCAAAACTACCATTGTAGACCTAATCGCCACAGAGGGTTTTCATGTAGGGCCTGGGCCAAGTTAGAGTAGAAAATACTGAGTCCAAGTCGATTCCAAGATCAGATCCAGCAGTGTTCATGTCTTTCCACATGTAAAAATAATGCTTGAGGAGCTTCTTAAGGATCAACAGAGGTATAGATCTATCTGCAGAGTGCTGTATTACACCCTTCAACATCCAACTGATAAAAGTGGTCTCAAGACCGGACTCAGGACTCAAGAATAAGTACAATAAAGATATGTTGTCAGTAGTTCCATGCAGTGTGCTGAGCCACACAAGCTGGTCCATCACAATGCGGTCAGCTCGCCAACAAAGTGTCTGATCACTGACTGGATCTCTTCCTCAGATAGGATTGTCTTTCTTATCAGCCACCTCTGACCTGAGTGTTTCTCTGTCCAAACAGATAAGGACAGATCAAAACGGCGGCGGCCAGTCAGAAGAGCTGCCCATCGTATCAACACGCCGATTCTTCAGACAGAGCACTGATACAGCAAATCCAATGCAGTTTTACAAGTGCCAAAATAAAGAGGAGCATGTTGGCTTCTTGACAACACATGGCAACCAGACAGGTGACATCATGATGTCAGTGGATGCATTCTGAATAGAAGTCAAGTGCAGGTCAATACCTTGTGAATAATATAGACTCCCAAGGGGTTTCAAAATGACATATCTGCACTGACACCTAAGTAAAAAATGTTACACTCCTTATAAGCTATTAGATTTTCCATCAGCTATCCTAGCAACATATCACTTCAGTATTTCTACTCTAATCAGCTTTGATTGTGTTGCTTTAACAATTTTCTGTGTTTATGCCAGTGAGCTAATCCTAGGAGACAGATCCAGATCCAGTGACGCACTCTAGTATTCTAAATATCCTCTTGTGTTACACAGAGACTTTGCATTATCAGTAAACCATACTTAGCACAGAGAAATCAAAAGCATTGCAGTATTTGAACCGTGGAGCTTTAATCAAGTTTTGAAACGGCACAGGGAAATTCTTAAACTTCTCATCTCAAAATTGAGTATGGTTCCTCAATGCCAAATCCAAATTAGTCCGGGCAAATTGATTGGCAGGTAGTCATGCGTGTTATTACATTACAGGACAAGGACACCCTGAAATCTTGTATTAATTCATTTCTTAATTAATTTAAATATTTCAAGCGATTTCTCACCAAGCAAAGTCAAATGAGGTCTGCCTTCCTTTTTGGAATCCTCCTCAATGTTAGTGTCCTGTAAGTCGGGGCACTTTCAAATAGCAGTACTAGGTGCAAACTAAGTTCTGCTGATCTTTTATGTTTTTATTTGTGATTCCTTTCCACTGCTTAGTTTGATTCATAAGCGCCCGGGGCATGGTGGGCTATGCCTTACAATTTTACAGTAAAAACACTCGGATGTCTTATATAATGCTGAGTGTGCTGCCAGGTGAATTAGCGGCCCGCACTTGATGGGGAGAATGTTTATAGACAGAGGAGCTGCGCCGGCGACAGAAAACCCCCACGTCGGCCCAGAGTGAGGCCGCCTGGCCGCCTGGCTGCCCGGTGCACCGAGGCGTCCTCATCAGCAGATTTGGAGCGCTGCCACTGTCAGGCTGGGTCACAACTCAGAGGGAGCTCACTTTAATCAGAGGCACGCTTCCCTCCCGCCCCCCTTTTCAAGCTCGCTGCG
Source organism: Centroberyx affinis (assembly GCF_046629955.1). Classification (NCBI taxonomy): domain Eukaryota; kingdom Metazoa; phylum Chordata; class Actinopteri; order Beryciformes; family Berycidae; genus Centroberyx; species Centroberyx affinis. The sequence goes on along the minus strand of NW_027278821.1, from coordinate 292,307 downwards.
TGCATGACAGGAGAAGCTCTGTGGGACCCGTGCGCCGTAGAGCGAGCAGATTGATCTGATATCCCGCAGCAATGACGATGTTTGTTCAGCTGGTATGGTTGATATTGACTGCAACTTAATCAACAGGGGGCAGGTAGACGGGGGGGGGGGTGGACAGGCTATTTGCTACAGAGGAGTTCAGTTAGATCCTAGGACATCCATTTTGTCACTTGAAGGACTGCACCGTCGTTTTGGGAGTATGGCTCATCGCTCAGCCAATATCTGACAAGAGGATTGGCACCAAAATCATCTCTGTGTCTCCGGTAGATAGCTCTGTCTGCATGCTAACGCTTTAGCATACAGCATGTTAAGTAATTGTAGGCGACTAGCATTAACGTTGAAAATGAGAATTTGTAGCAGCTCTAAAGCTGGATGGTGTCCAAGTCTGTCTGGCTTGTTTAGGGGATTGGTAAAACAGACATAAAATAGGCTACAACAAAAACAATGCACTTCGAACGGCAAAAGATCTCTCATCCGGCGAGAAGTGAGCAAAGTTAGCCAGACAGCTAAAGTTTTGTGCTGTTGATTCGTAATGGACTTCGCTAATGATGCATATTGAGATTTTGTTTTCAGAAGTTATGAATCTAAAAGCCATAGAATGAAAACCAATACCAACTTTGGATAACTAAAAGGTTTATCTCCATACTTTGGATAATGCTAGTCACCTATGATTAGTTAAGATGCTGTATGCGTTAGCGTGCGCACCAGACAGAGGTGTCTACCAGACACGCAGAGATGATTTTTGGTGCCAATCTTCTCGTCAGATATTGGACAAGGTGACCAATGGGCCGAACTCCCAAAAAGTCGGTGCAGTCGTTTAACACAACTAAAAAGATCAGCTGGGGGGCACAGCAGAGGCCTGAAACAGCCTGAGCAATATTTCTCTCTCTCTCTTTCCTTCTCCTCTTTACTCTCATCCCGTCACTGTTTCAGTCTATTTCTCTGTCTATCTCTCCTCCCACTTTACCTTAGGGCTCATCAGTACATCTGGGGTCCAGATGATAACAGTTCAGCCCGGTTCAGCTGACGGCTACAGGCAAGCAACACTGGCATGAAGAGAGGCCTCAGTGGATAAAACACAAAAACTCCCCGAACAGATTTCATCATACACGCTATGAGAGCAGACATACACATTGAAGAGTGAGTCACAAAACATTCATGTACCAAGCAATAAATGCTGTACATGTTGTTTTAGTTCCCAGTGGGCGAAATATTATATGTTCTGCCATTTGCAAGGTTCATCAGATCATTTCCAGAGCGGAAGGTGATGTCAAGCAACTTAATATCCTGAATTGTGATCCCAGCAAACAAATGATGGCATCCGATATAAGCTAATGAAATGTCAGGGCCAAAATTAAATCTGTGCAGCAGGTTATTTAACATGAATAATTAACAGCTATGGTGACAGGTGTGGAATAACACAGTGTGATAGCAAACCCATAGGAAACACTGCGGCAGAATGTAGTACACTCGTGGGAAGAAACACGAACGGCCTGCACCTCGGTGCCTGGCAGTGAGATCCTGCTGATTTTTTTTATTTTTTCGGTTGAGAACGATTTAAATGAAAACACATCGCTTCATGTTCTGGTACGCCGACTGATGAAAGCGGATCTATAGATTCCCCAGCAGCATCCTGACAACCAGAGCCGAGGACCTACAGCAGCAAACTTATTGAAGTCTTACAAATCACACACAAACGAAACCAGTGGCCTAACTCTGTTGATCGCCACACTCCAATTAAGCAAATTAAATTCAGAAAATGCAGAACTGCCTGGCGCTAACTGACTGTCTTCTCTGCTTGGCTTTAAGCCATCTCTGGATTGCACGTAGAGATACTGCAGGCTGACTGACAGGCATATTTAATGGACCATTGACATGCTTGCTGGCTGATTAATTTGTGCAGAGTGGAAAATTCTGCTAATTACCAAGCTCTGCTTCCACCAGTAAATGCTTTTGTATAATAATCCGATTACGGAGGCTTTTATCACCCCACTATGCCATAAATGCACACACACTGACCAGATATACAGAGTGCTCTAAATTCAGCCAAATATTCAATTATGTGGGCTGTAATTGTTTTGACATTTCCAAGCTTGGATTTAAGTTTCCCACTGACCTACAGCAGAAAAACCCTTTGCCAGCAACAAAGTTAATGCAGAGGATGCTGTTAGTACAGAAGGCCATTATCATTTTTCCTTCATTTAGAGAGAGAGTGCACAAAGAACATTCAAATGATGTAAAATTGCTATTTTCCTATTATTCTATTTATTCTCAGACCTGTACACGCTATAATTGAGCTAAACAGAAGCATAAGTGTGGTTTCTGTCTTGATGGCTGATGGTTTCAAATAATTTGTGATAGTACAGTATGTGATAGTACAAAGTATTATCTGGAGTGAAGTGCACATCCTAAGTGTATTTTTCATTAAACACAATAAACATTTCTCCTCTTCCCAGCAGGCAGAGCGGCCGTCTCTCCCTCCCTCTCCCACTCTCTGAGTCGTGCGTCAGCAGCCGGCCTCATCTCTCCGAGCAGCAGCAGCGAGATTAGACAGTAGTGTTGCCATGCAGGGGCCGGAGCCAGAGTTGCCCCTCTTAATAGCTGCTGTGAGATTAAGGGAGGTAGACAGTGCAGAGACAGCTCATAAAGACACAGGCGGATCTGAGGCATACTGGCGGGAGGGGAGAGGAGGGGGGAGGGGGGAGGGGGAGAGAGAGCTGGGGGCCCGGGCCAGAGAACAGGGATACCCCGTCCCATAACTCTGCCTGACAGGAGACACTGTCGCTGGGGCAATTCTTCAAAGTGCCAGGGTAGTTGAGGATTACAAAGATCATGTATTCCCCTCTGCCACTGGTCCGGAGATGCATCAACCAGTCTATTAGGTGATCATATGGGTTTAAGGATGTTTACTATTTCCGCATATTATATACCTACAGTGCAGGGTTTTCCTGGCAGGGTGGGAAAGCCTCTGAAACATCATTCAGACCGTCATGGGACATTAAATCTCTCCATTGAAAGCCAGACTAATGAAATTGTTTCAGGTGGGTTAGCAGCGCCTTAAGGCACAGTGACTCTACCCCACAAATTCAATGGAGGGAGAAACACTGCTACAATATACATATATGTTCCTGTGTGTATACATCTGAGCTAGATTCATCTTAGCTTGATGATATATTCTGCTGTTTTTGGCAGAGAGCCTGACCAAAATTGTTCCGAAATCATCTCAGCAATGTAAGCAGAGAGCCATCCTCTCAGAGAGACGTTTACTCCGGGTCTTTGTTCTGTGCTCTAATTGCACAACTGATCAAAACTTGTAAGAGATGTTTTCACTCAGACCATTGCACACTTTGAGTCAAATTACAGCCTACGTCTGGGCTCATAGTGAAGACGATGTCTCTGACGGAGTAACTCATTTAGGCTTAGCCTCATTTCAGCATGGTGTCCCTCAGTAATATGCAAAGCCGTGCCTGCGTCAATTGAAAATGTTCAGCTCACTCATTTCTTGTTTAAAACTCAACAATGCATCCATTTATTACAATTACCTTGAAAAAAAGCCGGCAATAACTTTAATGCAATGCTGTGAACGCTGGCTATTGAGCGATGAAAAATGAGTTTGCATGACAGAAGCTGTGATTTTGACATAATATTCGTGAAAACAGAGATGTATTAGTACAGTAAGATCGATGTATGCTTGGCTCCGGGCAGTGCCCTCTCTTGGCTGGATGGGTTGAATGATTTTTGCCATCACAACCCTCGCAAGATCAATAATCAACTCCTTCTGCCTCACTTATCATCGGAGTAGCTGTTGAGGTTATTTCTTCCTCTTGATAATCAGGTAAGCTGTTTCGACTGCCCTTGGGTCGCGCTCATCTTACAGTAATTGGAGACTGGGAGAAAAATAATGCAAATATTGTGATCTCAAAAATGTGCATGTGGCCCGTCCCTGTGGCTCAGCTGGCTAAGGCGCCTACCATGTTACCATGACATTTCGGGATCATAACCGGCCTGGGACTTTTGTTCCATGTCATTCCGCTCACTATCTCCATTGTGTACTGTTTTTATACCATCATAAATCTCTCTTATGGTGCTGTAGATTTATGACGGTACAGCCTGACGTTTTCTATGGTACTCAGCTGTATGGTAGTTGAACTCTCAATTGGGTCTCTACATGGATTGTCACCTTGGATTATGGCACAGTGGATAGTAACATCATATCCTGTGTATGGATAAATGTCAAATAAAGGCAAAAATACCCAAATAATATCTGCGCATGAGTGTAAGTAACAGATGACCTATACTTTGCACATAAGCTGAATGTACAAGACATGGCCTGCAGCAAACTATTGCAGAAATATTGCTTTCTTTCCACTTTCCAAACAAAATGCCCTTAAATAATCCATAAAGTCAACTAACAACAGCTCATTGACTGCCGGGCCAGGAGGATATCCAAGGGCCCTATGATTGTCTTTTGATAAAGCCCATTGCTCAATGTCATTGCCAAAATGGCACTGTCCTTCTCTTCTCTTCTCGCTAAGGGAGATCGATGTGCGAGCTTAACAGAGCATCCTTCAGACTGGGGAAATGAAAATCTTCGCAGCGGGATTCGAATCCTGTCGCGGAGCCCAACTCTCTCTTGGGCTAGCCGCGGCTTTCCACCGAAGAAGAAGCGGTCGCCATTCCTCCTCTAAAATCCGCGAGTCAAGCTACAGCGGCTCCCTGATCACTGCCATGTGGGACCTTGGGGGTCACGGCTGACGCGATTGATCCCCGTCAGGAGAGTGGATCCTGACTCGCTGAGGCCAACGGGGCAGTGATTCCTGATTAATACCTCTGCCTGGACGGGGCCGCGCCCCTCTGATTTACTGCCACACAAATGCATAGGGAATTATCCCTGACTCACCACTCTAAAGAAACATATCAGCAATGCCTGGCTCACTTACACCTCACTGTAACGAGACACAGAGAGGGAGCAGCGGGAAATGAGCTTCTCTCCTTCTTCTTGCACTCGATTTTCCCTTCTATTCTTTCTAGTCTTCTGTCTCTCTAGTCCCTTCTCTCTCTCCCTCTCTCTCTCTCACTCTGTCTGAGTGTGTGTGTGTGTCAGATGATCGGCTGTGAAGTGAAAGAGAGGGGGGGACTGCGACAAATTCTAATTCAGCCCCTGCAGCAGCGGTTCACTCCAATCGATCTTTTATCCCTGGGCTGCCTTATCTGTTGGATCACTTGTCTGACGGAGAAAACGAAGGAGCCTTAGCAACAGAGGATGATTAAGAGATTGGAAGAGCAAAAGAGATCAAATGGAGGGTTTATGTCATCGCGAGGGGGAAAAGGTCTTGTTGAGGGACGAAGAAAAAAAAAGAAAAACAACTGTTGACATACCTCATCCTGGATAATTTATTCAGTGCAGCTGTGAGTTTGATTCTGGAAGGTGCGTTCGTCCGTCAGTGTGGAAAATATGAACCGAAGAGTCAATTTGCTGTCAGCTAGATCAGATTTTTACCACAAGTATGAAAGCAGTTGGATTCCTTTTCACCAAGAAGTAGTATTGGACAAGAAATATCATCATCATCTAGTTTTCATACTATACTACAAAAATATCTATCTTAACGTGCCATTTAGTTTCATATTTAGTCTTAAAATTTCTTATTTTTCTGAAAACAAGTGAGAAAAAAAATCCAATAGGATGAGATAATTCCACTTTTTTCCAATACAGTTTGACACGTTTCAGGAATTTACTAGAAACAAATGTCAACATCTGGCAGAATAAGAGAGATCATTCCACAAGTATCAAAAAAATGAGTGAGAAAATGACTTTACACAAGCGAATTCTTGAAGCAAGTTGCTTTGCATTGAAAACAAATTAGATTTTTTAACACTTGTTTTAAAGAAAAATATGTTTTTAAGCGTCAATCACAGATTAAGATGGATATTTTTTTGTAGTGCTCATCGCTGTACAATGGCATGATCCTAATTCCTCCACACACATACTTATGCAAATATGCACACTGCCACACACACACACACACACACACACCTCTGCTAATCTGTTTCTCTGACAGGCATGGGGGAGGGGGGCGGAGTCCCGGGGAGACATGCAGGCAGTAGCTTGTCCAGGCGTGACCTCTCAGCTCGGCCCGCCTCACCCCGCTGATGTGAGGAAGGATGACAGCCTGGCCCAGTGCAGGGCCACAGCCAGGCCACAGGGGCATTCTGGGAAGGGACCAGCCTCTTTCATGAGTGCTCCAGAGCGTTGACCGGCATGCCGGGACAATGGTCTGCGCGGCCGAGCCCTTTACATCTCCCTGAATATGGACTTCTCAAAAAAAAAAAAGAGAAAAACTCATTTCGAGACAAATGTGCTGAAATTTGTAACTAATACAGTGTTACACTGTCACACGCAGGAGCAATTTGAATGAATAATGCAGCCCATAGGGAGTAAACATTTGAAAAATAAACAAGACACTTATCTGTGCAATTCCACTCGAAAGGATGGGATTAAATGATGTATGAGGAGAATAATAAATACTTCTCTAAAAGTGCTCAAAGATCTGCAACGGCTGAGTACATTCTTCTAGCGAAAACTGCCATTCGTCTTGTCTCTTTCATGACTTTGACCACTGACCCTCAAAAGGCAACCATCCAACAATATCCAACTGATTAAAGTCTGCTTGCTCTGCAGCCAAAAAGCCTATATGTAATCCCGACATGGGGAATCTCTCAATGAAGCCCCGGTGGCCAGCCTATCCTCCTCGCCCTTCACAGAAAACACGACACTTGCTTATACGTCTTCATGGTAACAGCTGTGAATTATTCAGCGAGCGAGCCTCAGAGACCGCAACGCCTCTGAAATGCTCTGCAGAATTTTGGCTCCCTCCGTTGCACCCTGACACGTTGCGTAACTTTGTTTACAAGTGCAAAGCATCATGGTCCCGAGCTGCACAGCGAGAAAACACAGGTAACTTGAGACGTGTGCGATTTAGGTCAACAGGTGGGGAGCGGCAACGTAATACACACTGTTCTGCAGATTTCTACTGATACTCATTCATTGGTAAGCGTTCGTCCTGTACGGTTTGGGGATGCCTGTCTCAAAAATCATAAGTTTACATAAATATTACTTATTAGAGAAAAAGCACTGAACATTCAACTCAATAAAGTCTCAACATGAATTCCATTTTCTTCATTGTATCATTTATAGCGGTTCTCATCCCTGTGCCATTGATTTATTCAAGGGGCTCTTTAAAAGCAAAAGCATCTGCCGCCAAGATCCATCCAGTTAAATCATATTCAGCCTAAATGGAATTGAGGGGCTGGTTGGATCTTTTGACTACAACTGTGCCTCAGACTAACTGACCTCAGTAAGACACACTCCATTAGCTAATTATATCCCCGTAAATGACAAATGCAGAAGTCAGAGGGCAGCCACCGCATGAATAATAAAAGGCAGCCAACATTTTACTATAAAGTTATAAGGGAAGACTTTAACAGCCTACACTGGAAGGGGGAGGAGAGAGAGAGAAGAGAGAGGGAGAGAGGAGGAAGGTTTCCCCGCTGCACTGATGGAATCAGCGCCTAGCTGTGCTGTTTGAATGCAATTAACTGGGAAGAATAGCGGCACATGAAAGCAGTGGAGTAGAAGTGGGAGTGAGGTGGACACACTTCAATCCTCTGATCTTGCGTCTGGGCAAACTTTAACCTTCTTTTGTTGCTGTGGGGTCGAACGATAAATCACTTTCACTGGAACGCCGCGCGCCATTTCAGCCATTACTCCAGCTGGCCAAAGTCACATTGGTTGAAATGCCATTACACCTGGGATACAGGTGCTACGGCAACACCTCATGCACTCTGCAAGAACAATGGGAATCCTAGGCAGAACCATCCTCATTTTCTGAGCGGTTTTTCAAGTGAACTCTAAGCTTTTCAATGCATTGCACTCTTAACATCCAAATGTATTTCTTCAGAAAGTATTCCTCCTCCTCCTCCTCCTCCACATCTTGCACGACAGATTTGAGACCTTTGTTCCACTAAGAATACATTTCCACAGAGGCTTGTTTGACATCATTTCTTGTTTGGACACTGTGGGTTTAAGGCTGTGTCTGCGTTTCAGCTGACATCAGGTGTCGTCAGTCTATCTTAATGGGACTTTAGCTGGTGGGTGGAGACAAACAGTGTGTGAAATTGGTGGTTTATTTATAAGTCCAGTTTCTTTACACCAAGTAAAGCATGATTTATCACCCTCCCACAACTATACATCAAGATACAGCCGGTGGACTTTTTGCGTTCCTCCGTACATATTTCCCCATCGCACTCCAATGCCTGAATCAAGTGAAAATGCACTATTTACATTCAGGAGTGTGATGAGTTTAATGTTATTTGGAGCCTGCCTTAAAACACTTGGTTGACTCATTTAGAGAAAACTGCTAAGTGTGGAGAAAGAAACCTGCTACATCCTAGAGATTAACTATACTTAACCATTTGCCCTCACAGTCATTTATCCTTACTTAACACAGGCAAGTGGGTATGAAAACTTTTGAACACAAATTATCTTTAAGTTATTTCAACTGTATTCATCCACAAACATTCCAACACGCAACATTTATTTGTGAAAGCTGCAATATGCAACTTTTTTTTTCAGCACCGATGGGTACCAGAGTGACTGCTGCTTTGCATTGGATCGGGAGGATCAATGCTGGCTGTGGGCGCAAAATATGCAAAATACAATATTTGTCCTATCAAAACCACATTGTGAGCCAGACTGAACCATGGGTCGTTCAAAGGCAACAAACATGACTCACTATACGGCACCTTGGCCACAGTGCGTGCGTATCTCTCTACACAGGCGTGTGATGGGGGAGTTCAAGATTGTGAATTTTGTGCCTTTCCCTTCTCATTTGTATTGAGAGCATTCTGCTAGCAGTGACGGAGGGGTAATTACATTGTGATAGAGAGCCTATTGCTATGATGAATGCCCCCGCTGCCGGATGCGTAGTCATAGCATGCTAATTTCGGCCGACTGATGCCCGCATGCCTCCGACGGGCCGCGATGCCCCACAGCCAGAGCGCAGAGGAGCTGCAGGATCAAAGCTTATAATCCCTGCTGGAAGACACATTAAAGCAAATACATGACACAGCACCAAGATTCACTCTGTAGTGGCAGGAGCCAAAACAGCTAAGGGGGGGAGACCTAATAGCAATCCTTCGTACACACACAGCTGACAGAACCAGAGAAAGGAGAGCTCCAATCAGACTGCTAATACTGATGCTACAACACTGGTGCAGCATGAAGGACAACAATGTAACTGATGTGCAGTACGCATTTTCTTGGTAGAATTTAGTAAAAACCATGCAGAAACGTTATGTGCAGTACTGTGGTATAGCCTTTTCTTTTTTTACCAAGCGTTAAAACAAGCATGGAAGGTTTCTCAAGAAGACCAAAAAACATTGACAGCTGGACACACACCGCACTCCAGCACCGTAAATAATCACAATATTACCGCCAAAAAAAAAGTGTGGATCAAAGCTGACCTACAGGACGCCCCGAGCATTTAATGGTTCGAGAACTCCGAATTAAAACGCACAGCCAGCTGTTCCCCACTAACTGCAGCCTCCATCGTTTTTCTTGAAATGTGCTCTCCTGACTGTCAAAATCTCTCATTAAGAGCACACAGGTGGTCCCTGCTTCTGCTAAGCACGGGTCATACACTGCAGGCTGCTGAAAGTTCAAAGTACTCGGGTTAGGGTTAGGGTTAGGGTTAGCCCTAACCCTAACCTTGGTAACTTGATGAACACTAGAGATACAAGCACATAAACAAATTTGATGTGCAGACATGCAGATAATAATGGGTTAGAGATATAAAGACAATGGTTTGAAACAAGGCAGCCCTTTTTTGGAACAATGTAGAAGGGAAACTAACGCATGCTGTATCCTCGCTCAAGCATGAATTCCAACCAAGATGCCTCCTGAGCGTATAAGAGTTAAAGAAGAATGACCAAGTTGCAGCGAAAAAGCCTTGGAATGAGATTTCTAAATTGTTAAAGGAACAGAATATATGAAAAGGGAACAATTAGCCAGCAACAAAAGCTAATGAGATGTCACACATATTGGATTGTTAAGAAGACATCATCACATGTGAGAAGGATTTACTCCACGCTTCCCCTCATCTCTAACACAACATACCAACAACATAACGTGTTTGCTCTTCCGCTGCCAACTTCAGAGCGATGAAATAAAGCCAGTACATCTACTGGCTGGAGTACAGTTGGACGATGCACAGATTCCAATTTCACAACTTGTTAGGCTGGGGTAAATTGTTTTCATGGTTGGCAAGCGGCCTGAACTATTACGCCGCGTGTAAAGCGGGAGAACACGCTAAGCCTGCTGCAGTGTAATAGAAAGAGGCTTACCTGTAGTGGACAGCAGGGAGATCAGGTCCAAGGCCATGGAAAGAAGGAGAGAGATAATTATGTTAGCTGGGATTATACGTTTTAATCCGGCTCAGAATACACACAGACATGGTACAATCATTTCATATCATGCTTGGAATTCTGCATCTATATCAATAAGTGGAATAACGTGTCATCATGACTTGCAACAGGTGATGTAGTTTATCCCTCCAATGTTAACGCATCTTTTAAGAGTGTATCACTTTGAATCATTAATCAAAATTTGCTCCGTTTGCTAAATTATCGTTCCTGGAGGACGGTACATAAATGGCCTAGAAGTAATTATCTATTCACTGATGTCATTAGCATTAAGAGCTGATGGGCGTCTCAGTTTTCTATTTAAACCCCCCTGAGGAAACTATTACTGTTCGCAACCTGAACAAAGAAACGCCAAAGCGTGTCAATGAATTATTCCACTTTTCCAATTTCATTTACAAGCGATTTTTTTTTAATATAATGCCTGATATGCGTGGCAGAGAATCCCAAGAGGTTCCAGTGACACTCGATCCATCTTACAGCACACACTGTGTTCCTGCTAGGCTGCTCTCTGGAGTGACAGGGCAAATGGCTGTCATGGCGCACTGCAAGAAATGTCAATCCTAACCAGTCATTTAGTCATACTCAGCATTCAAATCTTCCATATTATTTTCGATGAAATTCTGGCCAAAGGAGTGAGATATTTCCGCTTGTTTCCAATGCGGTTTCACTTGTTCCAGGAATTTTCAATATCTTAAAAAAAATAACAAGACTAAGACTCTAGACACTAGATTAAAACACATGTTAAAATGGATATTTTTTGTAGTGTAGGAGCATGCCACTCTCTCTAATGACCTTGACACATCAAAGTTGTGAAAAAAAAAAAATCCTCCAGCATTTTTTTACCATGTAGTGTGTCGGGCCTTTGGGTAAAATGCATTACTCCTGGCCTTTAGATATGCAAGGCTGGAGGGCAACATGGAGGAAGCAGCAGAGAGGGCAATCGTCCCTCCATCAACTCTTCGCCTTATGTAACTCACTATCCACTGAAAAAAAAAAACGAAAGCCTGCCTGTCAATCAAATGGTCAGATGATGTGGGGGAGTAGAGGAAAAAATGTGCTGTGTGGAAACAGACATGCCGAGGTTCATAACACTCCTTGCGCTGACACGATGGGAGTAAAATCATTATAAGTAATAATAAAAGGGGTGGACAACGGAACGGAAACAGCACATGAAAAAGGACTTTTACTTTGAAGGAACTACATCACAATTACAAAGGCAGTTACACAGGGTTGAACGGCAATTCGCAGTATGCGTCAGCTTTGAAAGTCTGACAATCGCCACTTTTATGTTTTCAAAGCAGCGTGAGGCAAAGTTTCAAAGAGGCCAAATAATCGGTGCTCAAAATTGCAGGTGCATATTACGCAAAAGCTACAAAATTATTCAAGGTGGTAAAGAGAGCAGTCTCAAAAATTGTGACAGCATATAACAGAGACAACCAAACTGCATATATAGCAGGGCTGCCATTGAGAAACCTCTTGTATCCAAAGGCAAACACACAAAGAGTCATAACCCGGTGTAAGGAGCACAAAACCTGCAGCGCTGAGTGATGGAAAACAGTAATCTGGTCTGATGAGTCTTTCAGCCTTTTCCCTCCATCCAGATGGGTTTATGTTGGGAGACGGACAAAGGAAGACTTCAACCCACACTGTCTGCTGCCAGCTGTTCAACATGCTGGTGGAGCTGTAATGGTATGGCAGCATCTACTGGGAGTCATGAGGTCTGATGAACAGACAAGGAATATGAGTCTATTCTACAGGACCGTTCCCTCGTGATTTTCCCATATTCCAAGATGATTGGAGTCAAAGTCCTTCATCCCTCAAAGGACACACACTCCAGGACTTCAGGACTTGACACACCTAAATAGCATATAGGAGAGGGCTTCTATATTACCTGCAAACCTGTTTATCTGAACACACCGATATTTCAACAGCTAGTCAAATGTCCGACCTTCAGGTGAGCAACAATCCCAAACATGTTTATCAGTTCACCTCCGCAATATATTCACCGGCCCTGAATTTTAATGTGTAATTGTGTGGAAGGCACATTGCTTAGGCATGCAAAAAGCAGACGTGTCAGATCGTCCACATCAGCCCCAGAATTTCCCGGCGCGCGAGTGCCGATATGAACAGACGTTAACCTGGATGTCAGGCTGTCAGAGTGAAGCACGCAGAAAATCCCTCCTGCTATGTTCCCCCGTCCAATTATCTCCCAGAAAAAAATGACATTTACTTCCTCCCCGCGGATGCCGGGCACCCGAGGAGACGGGCCCGGCGAGGAGACCTGAATACTGAGTACAAATGGCAACAGGGAGGTAGCATCTTAATAAATCAGGGGGGAAGGTCGTGGATTCGCTTGTAGGGAGTGCGGTATAGAAGGTCAGGTGAGCGGAGACACGGCCGGGGTTAAAACTAAGCCTGGGAGACAAAGCTTCTAAAGAACCATGGAGACCGGTGGAGTTTTGCCCGTCTCCATTTAGGCAAAGAGTTTGAAAGACTGTCAAAGTTTGACAATGTTACACAAATCCATTCAGAAGTTAAGTGCCTTTTTATGTGAAGCCACACCTCCCTTTGGCCAATTGGTGTGAAAAGTTAATCAGTTCTTCCAAACTTTCCACAAAGTTTCATGCAAATCTGTTCATAACTTTTGGAGTTATCCTGCTAATGGACAGACAAACAGACAGACAGACTGAACTGGGCGAAAACAAAACCCTCGTCCAACTCCACTGACAGAGTTAAAAAGGAAACAAACCTCGTAAATGGGTGAAATCTGAATGTATTAAAAAATATATATTGAATTGGACTAAACTGCATAATGCTTTGGCCTTTACTGCTGCTAAGCGATTATCACCACCATATCACCCCCTCTTCTACACTGCTAATGAGCACAAGCATTCCTCTGCAGGTAAACCTCGTTCAGTGCTTGGGTACAGGAACCTCTGATCATTTATTACAAAACCAGCTGAAAAGATAAAGACAAAGGGAGTTAAGCCTACAATTAGTCAAAGTCTGTGAATGTACAGAGTTAAAAACTCCAGACAAAGCTCTGATAGTGTAATTGATTGCATGACCAATATCAAGGATGTCTATGGGGCGTCCTGGTGGCTCGGTTGTTGGACAGAGGGACTTATACTAGCTGATGGTCGCAGCTAAAAAATGTATGTCTATGATGAGTGAATGTGGCAGATTTTCCCCAACTGTGTAAACACCTTGAGGCAACCTCCACTCTTCAGCCTGGTATTGTCTGGAGCGGTAACAAAGCAAACAGCTTTGTCTTTGAGTCAGGTCATGGATGTGATGCGGATATATCCAAACAGAATACTGTTCATAATACATCACATGTTTCTGCTGAGCAGCTGGGGTGGAAGTGAAAGGAACTCTCTCTCCACATTCTCTTTGATGGGAATGCAGTAGAGCAGCAGCATATCTGATCTAAAAGAATACATGTGGATTTGTAGGTTTTCATTGGAAGATATCAATAACAATAAGCCCTATACCAGAGTCAGTCTTGCCTACCCATGATGCTTTTGCAATGCCGGTTATGCCAATGTTTCACCCTTTCCCCCCTCATCTCTTTGGTATAGCATACTGTGTGTAGGCTATAACACTGAGATGCATCATGAAATAACTTTGCATTTGTGATAGATTTGTTTGCCATATCATGCAGTCATCAGTGTGGAGCAAGGCTGAACAAAAACTAAACCTTAGATGAGAACTAACTAAATTAAAATAACAATATACATGATTTTTTTTTTGTTAGTTTGTGTGTTGAGGATGTATTGGAAAATTAATGTAAATAGATTTACAAAAAAAAAATATGATTTATTGTTTGTATTACATAATACTAATACCTGTTGCAAACATACACAAAATATCTGTCCTGAACTGTCCTTATACCTTTTAAAAAATACCATCTATACCAAAAATACTGGAACTGAAATTAAATAGGAACAAAAACAAAAATACATTTATAAAAAACTAAAACCTAAACTAAAATTACCAGACCCATACTGAAACTAACTAAAACTAAACTGAAATTGAACTAAAAATTGAAAACCATACAAAAAAAAAAAACTAATGAAAAGTCCCAAACTATAATAACCCTGATCAGTACTCACATTTTTACTATAATGGAACATCAAGCCCTGTCAAGTAAATGTATTTCCACTGTAACATGCTGTTGAGAGTACTACAGGCAGATGCAACCTGAGGCTTCACTACTGTAGTTGCAGCTACTGTAATTGAGCTTGTTAGTTGGAGCTCACCAGAGATAAAGGGCAGCAGGCAGTGGCATGGAGGCTGCATCCTGAAATCACTGTCTTTTGAACCAGACTCACACTCCACCGACTGTGAGTTAGTTGGTCGACCGCTAAGGTAGATAGCAGAGAGCCCAGAGAAAGGCCAAATGGGTAAAAAAAATAAATAAAAGCTTCAAAGGGAGAAGCTCCAGGCTTATTTTGTTTCTCTTGTCAAGTCTATCATTTTTTTTTTTTTTACAGGAAATGCCACCAGCCATCAGCAGGAAACTGCATCCCTTCTCCCACCAGCTGCCCGTTCCTGTTTACACCATCTAGACATTCACTGGATTATACCCGCCGTTGAACAGAACACTCTTAAACATTTAGCATCTCCTGTGCATTGTATCCAGCCTACACAGGTTTGTCAATACATGTGATCCCAAACACCATCAGCTCCAACAGCGGTCATGATGTCTCTGCATCAGCTCGTCCCTGCTGCAGCGGACACGTGCCGCCTCTGCCTGTCGCCCAGAGGTACTAATGTAACAATCGCTCACATGGGACATTGATCAGGGACGGCCTGTGTACTGACACTTGCTGGATCAATGGTACAGTTCACATGAGGGCTGTAGGGAAGCTCTGTGTGCAGCTGATTACCAGCATGATTATCTTTATTTCACCCTGACATACCACTATCTGCTCATCGACACACACATTAAAATTTAGCCTCAGCATTATAGTGCTGTGATTTAAACCCAACACTAAAAAATAACACCTACACTGCATCAGTGCTGTAGTAGTACACGAGCTTACCATGTAAAGGGAATGACTTAATTCTACTATGTTTATATCGAGGTAGGTTAGCTCACTAAAATCAAATTATAATCAGTGATGTAGTGGTAAATAAATAAAAAGTTGGGCAAACACTGGCCTGCATTTGGTTATTATCATAAAACAAACTGCCAACAGAAACAAAAATCAATTATATATTTACAAAAGCCTTAATTAAACTGTTTATATATATGTAGCGTGACGGTGTTGGCAAATTAAATCACAACATGAAGATGCATCCAGCTGATTTTTTATGGTTTGATTAGATTCCAAAACATTCCCAGACTATCTTGGCTCTTCCTACATGGCAACCAATCTTTGTTTTTCTCTGAACCGATTCAGGGCTAGCCAAATTCCAAGATAGATTGACTACCGCACAAGAAACTCGGCCTCCGTTCTCTTGACACCAGATCAAGATGAAACGATATTGACCTTCCTTAATTCACCGTAACACCGGTCGCAACGCGGTAAAATTCAATCAACACTGTGTGGTCAAGAGGGGCAGGGACCTAATGATTGAGGAGAGAGAAAAAGAAGGCCATGAAAATCCATGAAAGAACAAAAAAGAGTGGAAAGAAGTGCTGCAAAAAAAATGCTCAGAGGAGAAAGAGGAGAGAAGGTTAAGAGCAGAAAGAAGGCTGGACAAGAAATGCACAGCTGGGAGTGTGATAAAGCTGCTCAAATCCGCGGTGACCTCCACCTCCAAAGCCCTTCAGCAGGATGAGAACATCTCCAACATAACACTGAAGGCCTCACAAAGGCTGCTTCTCCAGCTCAAGATCTTCAAACGCAGCCTTTCTAAAGATTCCTCCTCAAAAGCATCCTTCACATCCGTCTGGTTTTGTTCCCTCTCAACTCATTCCAAGGGGAAAAAACACCCACAGCATGTTGTGTGTGTGTATTGCTGAAAGCGTCTCCTCTCCCCCAGCTGACCTCCACGATGCTGAAGCAGGGAAGCATGCGGAAGACATCGCCACTGACCCCGCTCACCTAGACGAGCGTGTCTTCCGAAAAAAAAACTCTCCTCAGGAATACCGGAGTGGGCTCGTTCAGAGCGGCACCACCCGCCGTCTCCACATCCTCTGCCCCGCGGGGGTCCGCCTGCTCAGCCAGCCGTCCTAATAAGTGAGAACCGGCCAAGGAGCCGCCGCCTGCGGGCATCCTGCGGGCATCCTGCGCTGTCTGCTCTCGCATTATATAGTATAATCCTGTATGTATGTCCTTGTACTGGTGGTGTCTTGGCCTTGAACAGACAGCCAGGAATATGCTGTAACAAAAAATGTACTACCTGACATCTATTTGAAGGTGCTGAATAGGAGCAGATTGGAGTTTTACTTGCACAAACATTTCTCAGAGGCAGAGCTGCTGTGGAGGCAGAAATAATCTCATTGGTTGAATTAAACCTCAGTGGGCGGAGCCAAAGAACCACAGTTTTTCGGAACGCAAGTTAGCTAACTGACAAACTTGAAAGGCAAAAAAGGAACTCTGGTCAAAATATAAATAATAATAATATAATTGATAAATATAACTTGGAAGGTCAGCAGGACAGCTAACTAGCTCACATTTTTAAATTCAAGATAGTTAATTTCCCTTTCATTTCTAATAACCGATAACTCTTTCATCTCATTGTTTTTGCGATTCTCCTTCACCTCAACTAGACGGCGGCTGACCGTATGCCACAGTTTCCCCCTGATAGCCCAACTTCCATGCGCACCTTAGTGCACAGGTGATGGAAGCTTGCTGTGGTGCAGATGGTTACCATGGTTACCATGGCATTTGCACAGGCATTTCTCTGGCTTTACTTTACACTGAACAAATACCGGGTCAGGTCTGGCTTTTCTCCTCAGCGATGAGGTGGGTCAGAGCTGCTTATTTTAACCCCCCTTTCCCCCGGCTTGATATCTTCACACAGAACTCAAACCCGGGTCAGATCCACCATAAACCCAGTAGAAATGCTCTGTGTACAGACGGCTTTAGTTTGGCTAGATTACATTTTTTCAGTTAGTAGTAAGAGCACTAGGCATCATATTAGCTGCCTCCTCTCTTACCCCTTGCCTCACTGGACTTCAGTCTAACATTGCTTAACTAACTGTGGTTCTTTGGCTCCGCCCATTGATGTTTAATTCAACCAATCAGATTATTTTGCCTCCAGAGCAGCTCTGCCTCTGAGAATTATTTGTATAAAACTCTGATCTACTGAATACAATAGAGCCATGACTTAGTTTTTGGAAACACAAAAGGCTGTGATATCATAGTATTGCAGTATGATATCAGAAGTATTGCACCACTTAATGAGTCCTTCACCTAGACATTCCCCTGATTCATGGACAAAACAATTAATATTCATGAAGCGGTCATAAATAGAGACTTGATACTAAGTGTTCTCTGGATGGGCTACAGTAGCCTCATAATTACCAGTAATTCATCATTGTTGCGACTCACTTGATTATGATGACTGAGCTCGTGCGATAGGGCGAGTGCTCCGTCTGTGTCTGGAACGAGTGTGGTGCGGCAGCGGCCATATCTGTTCTGCAACATTAATCGCCAAATCTACAGGGTTGTTTTTATGCCAGTGTGAGGTTGTGTTGAGGGGAAATCAATTCTGAGTTACACTGTGTTTGGATACAAGCCCAGCCAAAGTTCCTATGTTCAAGTTTAATTGCATGATGTAATGATGAGTGATGAGTAGGGCCGTGTGTGGGGGAGGCGGGGGGTAGTGCGTGCATGTGTGTGTGTGTGTGTGTGTGTGTGTGTGTGTACAGTGGCCAAATATGTTTTACACACAGTAAGGAGGTAATATGAGGTTACGGTGAGTTTAAATCCCCAATTGGACCACAGGGATTAAAGCCGCCTCTGTCTGTCCCGTGAGAGTCTATTCCCTGAGGCTGAGCAACAGATGACGGCCACAGATAACATACAGTTCAATTTCGCCCAGAAATGATAAAACAAAGCAGGCAGCAGTCTTGTCAAACTGTTTCTTTTTTGTCAGTATTGTGTGTGCTGTTTTAAAATGCACATTATTCTGCGCGGGCTAAAAGAAACACTTTTAAAACTGTTATTTTACTCCATTCTGCTAATATTTCCACATGATTTAGCACTTTGATTTCCTCTATAATCTGCAATTGCTGGTGGGAAAGTTTTTTTTCTGCCCCAAAAATTTCCTTTTTAAAGAGCAATGCAGCTGAGATGAAAGCGATGGTGGAAAAAGACTGTACACGCTCTCTGCCAGCTCTGCCACCTCGTTGTGGCGCTGAAGTTTGGACGACTCTACCGGCCCGATGGGACTTGCTGATGTCATCCGTGACCCGGGTCATCTCTAAACCCAGAGCGCAGCCATAATGGCCTCCTCCACAAGCACTGCGCTGTGGCTAGCAGAACTGGCCACGACCCAAATTAAGGAGCCATAACAGGCCCATAAATTTGAGGGGAATTTGCTGAGAAGAGAAAAAGAGAAAGAGAGACAGAGAAACGAGGGTACCGGCAAGGTTCGGTCTCTTTCCAAGATTCCCGCCATGCCTTCCATGCACTTTAATCAGCAGAAGATTCTTCCTTCTAAAAGGCAAAGGAAAGATCTCAAAATTGAAGACTATGTGAAATGGTGGTGAACAATGTCCATTTATCATATCAGTAGATTCATGAGGTTTCACACCAGTCCCCTTTAAAATGACATAAATGGTAGTTTCATAACCTCACAAACCCAACCAAGTATGACTGCACCCACAGTCAGTAATGAAGGTAATGTTCCCATAATTGCCCTTAATCTTATCATTGGTTTGGTCACCATGGCAACACAATCAAATGTAGACTGAGGCAAACTCAACGCAAAGGACTTTCAACAAAGTATTCTCTTCCCAAATTCACTGCTGACTCTTTCCCTTCAGAAACGATCATTGCTGTTCCTACTCGGCGTTGGAATGATTTTTCCACTAAGCTCGGCATTGATTTGGCCCAAGAGCATGAGCAAACATAAAGTCCACAAACAATATACCCCTGCAGTAGATGCCCCTAAGGGGATGTTGTCAATCACTGTGATTTAAGCCAATCAATTGCATACACAGCGCTTTCGAAACTGCAATCTGCCTGCTGCTAAACCAACAAACAAGTGGTTAAAATGACAAAAACTGCATGTGATAGCTCTGTGCAATAAAAGCATGTGACAGAATAGAATATGATAGCTGCTTATGTGAAACCAGGAGGAATATATGAGGAAATTATTTCCGCAGGGCTTGTGTGTTTGTTTATGTGTGGCTCAGTACCGACTGAGTTTGCTTAGTCAGCTAACTTGACCTGTGTGTGTGTGTGTGTGTGTGTGTGTGTGTGTCATGGTTGACCAATGCCTTCCTGACCATACAGCACAGAGCTGTTGAAGTTTATTTCCAGCCTGCAGATTTAAGGTCATGGCCTATTGATCTCTAAAGAGCATAATTAGACTGGCCTGGACTTGATGTTTGAGCTTTTGACATGTAGCAGGCTAAATGTAAGTTATGTTATGTATGTAAGGTGTATCGCCAAGTGACATTGTGAGTTGTATGCAATACCCTTTCTCATACTATTCCTGTCACTCTGTATGCTATCCAGTAAATCAACAGTAATAAAAATGCTGTATACCTCAAAATAACATGGGACATAGCTTTCCATTTAAATATATGGTATTAAACCCAGCTATTCTAGGTTGTTCCTAAATCTACCCGCTCATTTTATTCTATTTCTAATAAAAGCAACACAAATTATGCTGCACAAGCTATGCTATGGTCAAAGGATGTATTTCATTTGAGGTTTGAAATTGCATTGTCTGAAATCATGATTGAAAAAAAACAAAACTTCTGCTTCAACAACCTTAATAATAATTGACTGAAATGAATCAATCAATAATTCATTAAGCCTTCACTGTACTAACAGGTCTTTCTATTATTTTAGTAATATTGCCAAGTGATCCCACAGTGTTCAGTGGAGCGCCAATAGCATAACTAGCAGATGTCTGTGAGCCTGTGTTTAGTATTGCAAGGAGAAATAATGGAACATTTGTCATAACTGGAGTTTGCTGCAGGGTTTTGATCTAGTTTTATATTCTTTGGATGAGTGCAGTCGCTATGTTCGAATGCTGATTTGCCTCTAAACACCATAAACAAACTAAATGCCATCAACATTTTGGCTTAATAGGTCTCAACTTAATTAAAAGTGTTATGGAGCACCCAGTATATGTTGAAAACTCACATTCACTCTCATGCATAATGTTTTTTTGTGATTGTGATTTCTTGTTTCAAATAGGATTGATAACAGCCTTAGTTGTAAAGGGGAAGCACTCTATATTGGAATATTCTGTCATATAATTATTGGTAAATTGGCTACCATCGGTGTAGAATGGGGAGGGGGCTGTCGGTGGAACCTGTTTTTAATTAAATTTAAACCTGATTGGCCGCTTTGGCTCAGAGAAGGCGGGCCACTTTGTTTAAATGTAGGATCCAAACCCACACAGCGAGGACTTTGGGGAGAAATGGTCTTTGAGCGCCCTGTAATATGTTTCAGCTATAAGTCATGACTGCTTTTTGTATTGTTTTTGGTTTATTTTTGATAACTGACTCATTTCTCCAGCAAAGCTCTTGTCTTGGCCCGACCCAATCTCTCTGCACCACTCTACCCCACATCCTACCTCGCAACAAAAAGCCATCAGGAGCCGATGACTGTCTTCCACCGGAACATTGCCCACTGATCCGACATGCCATTGACAGAAAATGCCTGATCCAGCGGAAAATACTTACTGGCATTGGCAAAAATATCGGTCTTAACAAGGCAGTCACCCTCCTCTCACAAGCTGGCAGTCACAGACCTCAAGAGACAATATAGACATAAATAGTGGCAATCCTTAAGATGGTTTCTCTTTATTTTGGCGGCATCTTTGAGCTCATTGCTGTGGTGTTTCTGCACTGCACGTCCCACAGATCATCTGTCAATCAAACAGTGTGTCCAGTACTGACGTTTGTTTCCTTGGATTTTCTGTTTTCCCGGAAAAGACAGCAGGTTTTTTTTAGAGCAGCAAATGTAAAAGCTTTCATGGACTGGCTACAGGTCGGCTATAGTGGTGCGAGCAGGCAGCTAAGAAGGGGGAGGCTCCCCTGAGCTGTCGCTTCCTTCCCACCTTCCATCTGTGTTCCCCGCCATCGCATCCAAGAAAAACCCGAGAGATGAGGGACGGTTATGATGCGGCTGTAATGGATGACGCCGTTCTGAGTGACGAGATAAAAATCATCCCCAGCAGAAAAGGGGGACAGAAATGCCAAAAAGGTCGAGACACTTTCCAGCACGCTCTCCTTGAATCTGCCATGATGGTATATGGCTTTTGAAAAAGCAATACTATAATTCTACCAGCATTTCATCAAATGTCACTTTTACAAAAGAAAATGCATTAAACAGTTATATTTGCCTATCTTTGTATGGGACCATTCACCAAAAACGATGCTCTCTGAAGCATATAAAAACTGAACAGCATCACCCAGGCTGTTGTTATCAGTTTGCCAGGTTAACGGCAGATATGTGGTAAAATTGACCTTTCTCTTTCAACATAATTGCTTTGCTTCTTTGTCATACTGGGTCCTTTGTGAAGGTAATAGTTTCATTATGGCAGAATCCATTCTGCAGCTCAGCGGGCTCATTCAACAGGGTGCTTTGCCATCTCCGGCCCCTCTATTTTTCATACCAGCACCCAGCTCTGCCTCTCCCGCTGCCTCTCCTCCTAAGTCCTACCTTCCCCTCTCTAAGTATTTTCCTTTTATCACCTAAGTCCTTTCCTCATCTTTAGAAAGAAAGAAAAGTCCTTGTGGCTGACCACTAGTGTATGATATTGGGGTCTAGGCCCTTTCCAGAAGCATTTTTAATAGCCTACCATAGCTTGTTTGAGATGTTTTTCATTATATATCTGTTATGGGTGAGCCACGCATCAACCGCAATGTAGGTTTATTTCAAATATTTTTATTGGCCTGGTTACAAATCTCGCACACACATTCATACTCTACCACTACAGATAAAACGCTGACTGAGGCTGCTGTCTCGGCTGGCTAGCTAGCTAGGGAGCGTGTCTATGTTCCCTCAGCCCTATGTTCCCTCAGATCAGTACCTCCACCAATGAGGTAATGTTTTCGCCCCCTAACCCTAACCCCCCACCCTAAACCCTAACCCTAACCCTCTGATGCTGAGGGAACATGGGGCTGAGGGAACATAGGGATGACCCAGCTAGGCTAGCTAGCTAGCTAGCTTGGCTAGGTACACCAACAGCTGTGTAAACAAACCCATGAAGCTTATTTTACGGAAAGCAGTAGATGTTGTGTAGGCATTCAGACATTTCTTTCTGTAAAGTTGAGTAAAATTCCTTGTTGATTAGATCAGTGGAAAGCTATACTTAGTTAAAGTGACTCACCAGATAACAAAATGATCTGAGCAGAGCCTGCCTTGACGTCTTTGTGTTTGATTAAGGCTATCCGTAGTCGTCTCTTTTTTCTGCTAATTGTTTTGTTGTTTCTCCTTGATGTACATCTATAAAATGATTTATTCTCTGCCGTTGGAATAGGCAGTGGCGATGGAATTATGTGGCGGTCTCCCAACATGGCTGCCAGGGGGTTCTAGAATGACTCTTCGCTGCATTATAATTCATCTTCAACCTCGGCTAATGCAATATGTGACGGAATATGTAACAATAGAGGCAATCAAAAACACAGGGAATCCTCCACATGAAGAAATGCGAACGCTATTTATGGCAACAATTTAGCCTCTGTGCAGCCAGCAAGTATATCTAAGGCTCCTTCAGTGAGTGTAGATCATTCAGTGAGACCAGGGTGTGGTATAGTAAGTATAACTAGATGTCTGAGAAATGGTGGTCCTTTATGGCTGCAGGCCACCATGACAGTCAGTCAATAAAAGACTAGCAGGAAAATTACACTGGGGGGCTGCTCAGAGCACAGAGGTCATTACCATTAGCTTAACAAATGTCCATCACACCATCATCATTCTCCCTAACCCTCCGGAAGGCCTTTTTCTCCTCTGTATATTTCTCTACACTCATCCACACACACACATTCATACTCTGCCACTACAGATAACAGGTTGAGTGAGGCTGCTCTCCCCGTTCCCATGAAGCACCGCAGCCCCAGGATGGAAGCGAGCCCACGTGGCGATAAGGGGCGTGATTATTCATTTGTGTCACAGATCTAGTGCCTTGAGATAAGATGGGTCCTAGGCAACAATGGAGGGCCTCAGAGAGGGTAGATAATCGAGCCACTGACCCCTGTAGTACACTAGACTCCGCCGCTCGCCCGCTTCCTCTCTGCTTTCTATCAGCGGGTTTATCTCCTATGAGTAGCACAGCATTGCAGGCCTATCTTACTGTACCAGCTTGGCAGCGTTCCTCCACGGCGATGTCGGTCCCCAAGGTACAAAAGCCTCTGTATGGCTTATAGTTTGTGCGGTGGACCCAAGGGAGAGTGGAAAGCCGAGCGGGAGGAGGGAGGAAGGGATTTGGCGCATGGCTTCTGATTAATGCCTGTGGATCTGGAAACGGGAAGGAGCACACAGCGCTGCCACATTATCTTATTTTTTTCTCCAAGTCCTGTTTCTCTGAGGGTGCTGAGTAACAACAATGTCAAAAAAAATCCTTATATCCCAAAAGCAAAATAGAACACTGTTGACATATACTGCAGAATATGTCCAGATGCAGATGACATCCATTCATTAAGTGGCCAAAATATATTTTGGATATACTTTCAGATAAATGTTGAAGAAAATGCATTTCCAGTGTGCAAAATATATTCTGAATACAGTTTTCAAATACATTTTTGGCCAATTTTGCTAGATTTTGAAACTATCTCTAAGCATATTCTGAAGTGTATGTGAAATGTATTTTTTTCTGCAGTATGCCATGCCGCAATCTCCGGGGTGTTTGCCTCTGCCTGTGTTCCTCCCAAGGGCAACTGTCTAGCTATTCCAGAGAAAATGCTGAACACAGAGTGGATAAAAATTGGAAAATGATATGTTATAACCAAGGATCAGAACCATTAGGTAGCTTACTCTGACTCCGTTGGCAATTTCAACATTAGAAGAAACATTTTTAAGGCTACCTTTCCAACGCACCCTTAGGCAGACACCGCCACACCAGCTGGAGGGTGCGATTACGGGATGGTTCACTGATTGTCATTGTAATGTTAATATGAAGCTAACCCACCGGGAGTCTTTAAGTCAGTCAGTGGGGCTTCTGAGGACCCCAACGGAGTAGTCTAATCACACGCCTGAGGAAATATTCCCAGTCAAGGAGAATGGCCTTATAAATGACCTTTCATGTGCTTGTTATGTCTGCAACTCTTCAACTGTTGCATGGGGCTATGCTAGTGATGCCATAGTGGCAATGCTCTCTGCTGTAAATCAGACAGACAACATGCACGGCATACAGATAGCCTCATTAGGCTCTGATTTATGTCAGTGAAGTGGAATGTTGGCTACTAAAAAAAAAAAAAAGTTAATAAAAAGTTCCATGTGGTGACGAGAAAGGGGCTAGTAAAAGTAACATTTTGTGGTAAGGAAAAGGAGCAAAAAAGTACATGGGCTAAAGGGCACCCACACACACACACACACACACACACACACACACACACACACACAGCATCATACCTACAGCCACA
The DNA here is from genome assembly GCF_046629955.1 of Centroberyx affinis. Classification (NCBI taxonomy): domain Eukaryota; kingdom Metazoa; phylum Chordata; class Actinopteri; order Beryciformes; family Berycidae; genus Centroberyx; species Centroberyx affinis. Next base: position 267,061 of record NW_027278821.1, on the reverse strand, counting down.
CATTCTTCCAAAAGGGGCTGGTCTCCTGTTGGAATGAGGGTAGACGGAGCTGGAAGCAGCGGTTTCTGCACAGCATACCAAATACCATCTGTACTACTTCAGGCACCTTTGGGGGCAAGCTGCACCAGAGCCACATGGCCGGTAAGGGGAACAGTCTGCATGGATCACACTTACAACCTATGGCTGGATCTCTGTATGCTGCCTTGCCATTATTTGCATTTTCATTAGTCATGTGCATTTCTACACAGATGTTTAAACGTGTTCATGCATGATTATTTCAGCGGCAATGTTGTTTTTTTCTAAATATGCAACAGGAATTCAAATGCAAAGTCTCATCTGTGTCCTAGCCAAACTAACATGTCATCTGTATAATTCCAAATCCACTTGATGATTGTGTTTAACTAACGCAAATGTCAAGATTGGCTGGGAGTGACCCAGCTAAGGGCGGTGCTTGCCATTCACAGTAAAGATCACATGCATGCCTAATCAGGTGTGAGTATCACCAAACAGAGGCCGCATCATCTCAAGAATAGGCCCTGGGGCCCATGTTCTGGTCAATTAGAGAATTAGAGATGTCAGGCAGGGGCCATTTTGCTCTGCTCATTTATTCATACGACTCTTTGGAGGCTGTCTCTGCTCCGCGAGGCCAGTGGCAACGGTCGCTGTTGACTTTTATATCTCCTTCACACACACTTATTCCACGGGAAGGCTGGCAAAGGCACTTGTCGTCTCGGTCTAACTGCTGGTCTGGAAGGGTATTCTCTGAGGCTAGTGCACTGACCGCCACACTCCGGTCCTATCATCCTCAGCGAGAGCCTCTCAGCTCTGAATCCCCACAGGTGCTGCTCTCGCCAGTGAGTGGGCCACTTCACCTTCGCCACATGCTGCTGTATTTTCATCATCTAGGTACAGTAGCTCAAACAAACAATTTAATGCCATCGCTACTAGGTGCCTCTAAACATGCAATATTTGAATTTTTCCACTGGGTAACTTGAAACATTTCTCATTTTTATCTTTAAAAAGCCAGTTGGTTTCCACTTGTGCAAACTATTTCTGGCGCATTCCCCCTTAGGGAAGCAGCCACATTGCTCTATAATTCAAGAGCTAACTTAAAAGTAACACACAGGAATAGACACACAGACACACACTTGCACACACACACACATTTTCTCTGATTAACAAGGCAGCTTAAGACCTTGGGGGAAGGAAATGGGGGTGATAGCGGGGTTCCTCTGGACTCTCACATTACGACACACACGTCCCATGCGAGGCCCCAGACGGGGACTGCGTTGGAATGTCTTCAGCTCTTGCGGTTCCTTTCACGTGCCTGAACTTGCAAATAATTTGTTATACGGCGTGTGTGCTGCATAAATTGGCTTATCTCAGGAGTCTGCGCATCTAGCAAATCAATAACAATTAAAACTATCCATCTGTGCCAGTAATAATACGATGAACGGGGCAGTGGACCTTAGCTCGGCTACACACAGCGGCGGAGTGTTATCGCATTGTCAATCTGCCCAGAGACAAAGCCTCACATTGAGTTTTCATTGTCAGATACTATTTGCCGTATTAGATGTGTGACACGAGCTAATGTACCTCTCCCTACTGGGTGGCTCCTGCTTTACTCCCACTGAAACTTTTGATGGCTTTATTCATCAGCATCTATTATGCACTGGATTTAAATTGGACTCTGATATGCTCATCAGTCACTTTTCATCAGCGCAGACATGTTCTCTTTGACATCACGGAGCGGCTTCTGTCGATGCACATCCACGATGCATCTGAGATGAGACTGTGCTGCGACTGTGTGTGTGTGTGTGTGTGTGTGCGACGCCCTCCTCTGCACTCACCGTTGGCGAGCCCCTCCATTCGCGATCCGCATCACGCTCTCTAATGAGTCAACACACTTCACACTCGATATGAGCTGTATTTAATGTCACTGGCCTCCCACACACACACACACTCTCACACACATGTTGTGCTATCTGACTTCAAGCGGGGCCCAGAGAGTGCATGTGTCCTTACACACACACACACACACCTGCACACACCGACAAGCCCAAGGAATTTTTAAGCTCCTTGCCTGTATAATGCGACACCTTAAAGCTGCACAAGGCAATTTTGCATTTAGTGGCTCCAATTTGCAGCGAGGTAAGTGTTTGAAATTTAAGGAATTTTCAATACCCACAAATCATGCGACATGACATCATTTTTACCAACCTGGCTGGTTGGTAAGGATACCAAAAGGATGAGAGAGAAAAAAGATCCTTTTTCTTTGGACAGTTCACAGTGAAATTCTGATTCGTCACTTCCTGGGTCCAGAGAAATTTTTTCCCCAGTCACCATACCCAACACCAGAATTTTATTTGGGCAAATAGGGCGAATCTACAACCTCTCAATAAGAGGGGATGGGACGCTATTCTCTGTTGCAGCCCCACTTGATGATTTAGGCTAAGATGGCTGTATCTTTACATAAAAATCTTGCTTAGTGCAGCTTTAACCTGCCATGTGGGACACCTATAAAACTCTAAATGGGCAGAGCTGTCACACATCTCTTTAAACTCTCTGATTAATGTGAATTGATTGGTGTGATTTTGCGGTGAGTGGGGCAATTCTGATTGGGCAATCCTCTGAGAGATCCTCTGAGGGTGAAAGATAACCTCTCCCCCGGTCGTCCCCCAGCAGTTATTGTTTATTGCCTTGTTTATTTCTCTTGGCTGCTGATCTCCCAGCAATGGGCCCGCAAGGTGTACTTCAGTCCGGGACACAGTCCAGCCTGTTGGAAACACAGGCTCAGGTTGCCTGTCACAGAGTCTAGTCCATATCCTCTTACACTGCACTTGCGTTTCATCAAGTGTGACCCAGTGGTAGGCTGCTATAGACCGACATGTGTAAGAGGGAATAAGACAAGGAGGTATAGGATGTCTATTTTCTAGACACTTGAACAAACAAGAGGTTTTTTGGCAGCAGTACAGAGTTCAGGCTTGGTAGGTACAGTACAATAGATCAAGGTTGGTTCAGGTTCAGACCTCCAAGTAGACACACATTAGGCCACAGACCCCCATTTGATAAAAAAATTGTCCCAGAGACTATATGGGAACATTTCTGTTGTTGATTTAATATTGAATTGTACAATTGTCTACACTATGTAGAGAGAGATAACAGTGGTGCAAGAGAAAGTCATGATTAGAATAGTTATTTTCATATGTTCTCTCTCTCTAATTGGGATAATTTCTAGTGAATTACATTCTAGTGAAATTAGGCTATTCCTCATTTTGCTACGCATCCTGTGGAACCCCCTCAAGCAGCCCTGCAGGTCCCCGGACCCCAGTTTGTGAAAGATTACAGATTACATTGCTCAGAGGCAAAGCTGCGCTGCAATGATTCCAAAACAAAAGAACGAGGACGGTTAAAAAACCTGTAAATTTCCTTGCCAATTCAACCACCAACCACCGGATGGTGACCAACGAGAACGAATTGAAGATGCCATGCCATTTTTCCGACGGCCCATTATTCCGAAACCCCAATAGTCCGAAAACTCCATGCCTGGCTCCATCCACAACCGTGGCTTCTGACAGCCTTGACCGTAAGCTTGCTCTAACCTAACCTAACCCTAACCTCAGTGCCTCCATGCCTCAACCCAACCGCCTCAGGGATAACGGGCTGTCGGACAAATGGGCTTTTGGTCCAACGGGTGGACATTTTTGATTGAAAGCCCAAAATTCATTGCAACAACAACACATCACGTCAGAACAGCATTGTAGTCTACAGTACAGTGCTGGTTAACAATGCCAAGTATCGACTTGCCATTCTTGGATTTGATAATCAGCCTATGAAACCTAGCACTCTTGCTACTAACTGAAAAAATGCAAGCTGGCCAAACCAAGTTATCTAAAAACCAAGTTAGCTAGTTAGCCTAGCTGACCTCCCAAGTTCAAACTAGCCACACTAGCCTGTAGCTATCAGTTAGCTAGCTGCTGACCTTCCAACATCATGAATGTCATGGTCATGAATTAATAAAAAAATAAGTCATTGCCGTTATATATATATAACGGCAATATACAGTATATTTTGGCCAGAGTTTCTTCTTTGTCATTCAAGTTAGCTAGCCATTGAGGTTTAACTCAACCAATGAGGTCATATCTGCCTCCAGCGAGGCTCTGCCTCTGAGAAATATATAACTCAAACTCCAATCTGTCACTCTGAACCACTGGTTTACCTGGTGCAGGGTTCTCAGTGGTATACCTCATTAGCAAACATATGATTTCCACTCTGTCTACTTCCTGCTTTATCCTTTATCTCCCTTCATCTCCTGGTATCTGGCTACCTCTCTAACCACCTGCAGCTCTCTCCTCTCCGTCTTCTCACTCCTCCCCCTCTCCTCCTCTCTCCTCCCTCACTCCCAGAGGAGTGTGCTCACTGTGCGCTGTCATCCATCAGGCTTGTCATCGGTCGCTCCGGGGCGGTTGGCGAGGACTGCGTGGGACTCGGCTCATTTCCCTGCTCTGATTATCCCAGCCTGCTCGGCGGGAACGGGCCCCTGCCACTTGGGCCCTGCGCCACCCACTCCTCCCCCTCCTCCTCCACCTCCTCTTCCTCTTCTTCTTCTCACTTCTCCTCTGTCTTCCCATATTCGCTCCCCCTTCAGTCTGTCCGCTTATTGCACTCCCCCATTTTCGCTCTCTCTCTCGTCACCTCTCCACTTCCTCTGCTCTCTTCTCCTCAGCCCTCCAAGCTCCTACACAGTGCCGAAGTACCATCCATGAAGTGTGTGTGTGTGTGTGTGTGTGTGTATGTACATGATAGCGCTGATAGTCTCTTTGTGTCCCCCCAGGCTGCAGGCATTCTGGGGTTTCACAAGAGACTAGATGAGACGTTCATTAAAAGAGTTTTATTGTCTGGCAGCATGGGATTCCCTTACTGTTTAGCAGCTATTGCCATTTCATCACAGAAACTGCTAAAAGACTATTCTGGCGGGCTTTGACAGTTAAATAAGTGTGGAGGCAAGGTCCCTGCTGCGAGCATCAGTGAAAAATGTACGCACCTCCTAAAGGAATATGCCTCTGATAAAACCCCTGCATTTGAAATCCAGTAGAGTGACTTCAGCATTTTCTATGAAGAGTATGGCAATATCAAAAGTAGTAGTTTTATTTGAGGTTCTGAGTTGACAGAGGTTGTACGCATCCTTGATGCTTTACTTTCTAAAGGTTATATTAAAGGTGTTGATGGCTCACTTATAATGACTGTATTTCCAGTAACAGTTGGCTGTTAGAGGAAGCAAACATTTTCACAATGACTTTCAACTTCTATGTCTGCTATGCAAAGCCTTTTTTCAAAGTAACCAGTAGCTGCAGGGGTCAGATAAATATAATGGTTGGATAGTGTGTACTGTATATTTTATTTGAAATGGGAATACTCAAGTAAAGTAAAAGTACTTCCAATGTGCACTATGTGGCTGAGTAAATGTACTTAACTACTTGCCAGTCCCAGCTGTCAGTTATGTATGGACGCACTCTGACTTTTATTCAGTTTCTGTTTCTGTTTCTGTTAAAGCAAAGGCCACAGCACAGAGGGCAGACATCACAAAGCCTATTATTTACTTTTCTAATTTCTGGAGAAAGCTCGAGACCTCCTGCACCGCAAGCAGGGAGCAGATCGGGCGAGTTCCATCTCTGCTGTATTCAGAGTGCTGCTCGTTGTCTTGACAGCCCCGGCTCCCTGGAGGCTCCTCCGAAACGCCTCCTCTCTCGGCGGCCGGGGAGGTTCATTTGGCAAGGCCGCTCCCAGGCATGAGCTGGCCTACTTTAAAGCCCAGTCTGCAGAACCAACCGGCTGAACTAGTGACTACTGGCCCCTCCTCACCAAATGCATCCAGCCTTCGCCTCCCTCCCGCCCCGCGAGCCACCGTATCTCGAGCCCCCAGACGGGTTGGAGAAGATCCACTCGACGGCTGCATCATCTAAAGCATGTCCTTCTCCTCGCTGTGTCTAGCGGTCCGATTACACTCTGCTGAAGTCATGACCCCATCTGTGGCTGAATTACAGGCCTTTCATACACACACATGGGCACAGCAGGCTACAGTGGTCATTTGGGGCATTTGGATAGCAGTAGTCTGTCTATGGCCCAAATAGGCATTGAGGGGAAACATGCATCAGCGCATTAAATTACCGTCTGCAAGCAAATTTTCTATAGTGAAATAGCCATACAGTGACAGAGCCTCAAAATCATGCAGGCAGCATCACTTGCAAAAGATTAAAAAGACACAAGCCATGATTTACACTTCCGATTTACGTTTCATCAACGGTGACATGGCATTTTCAGGGATAAGCGGATGATTTTTTTTCTCATGGTTTCAACATGACTTGAACATCCCCTTCCTGACCATCTCTCCTCCTCGCCAAAGGAGAACCCTCGTCCAACCCCAACAGTTGTAAGAAACCATGGAGAGACCACATTCTGTAATTATATTATAATTAAAGGAGGAGATGTTACTCTGCACCATGTGGCGATGTAAAAACATCCCTCGGCAAATGTCAACGGCACGGGATTGCAGATCTTGTTTATTTGTAGACTGCAATGGTCTCATTCCAAAATACGAGATATTCCTTTTGAAGAAAAAACATCAGATGTTCATCGCTCAGTATTTCAATATCTCACTATTACACGGCCAAGGTGTTTGTTAGCCAAAGTGACTTTTACCAGCAGTTAATTCAAGTGTATTTTAAGGGAATAGTAAGTGAATTTTTCAATTAATCACCAATTTTTCCAATGGTGTGGATATCTTATTATGCAACAAAATTCTTATGTTCACACAGAGACACAGTCCTCCACACGCAAGGAGGCATAAAAGCACATTTGCAACTGCAGGGTTTGGTTCTGGACCAGAAGACGTGACACAGAGTCGGGGGAAGGCAACACGACAGCAGCGAGAGCACAGCGGCTTGCAGCGAGCTTGTTTATCTGCGGCTGCGACACGTGGGTTTCATGAGGGTGATGGAGTGGGCGTGTGACAGCGGAGTCAGAGCTGTTCAATGCTGTTGTCGTTTTCCCGGGCCCTCCTTCCTCGTGCGGGCCCCCCGTTGCTCAATCAGAGAATGTCGAAATGTTGTTCCCTTTTTTTTTCCCAGGGTCGAGCTACTACGCCGAGGAAGCTGAAGCCGATATTGGCTGACTGAAACGTCAACGCCCGCGGTCGCATCCTTCGAGGTAAACAGCCTCTGAGAAATGTGTTGGGCTGGCTGAAAGGTGAATTAAAGGGAGATGAATGGGGTGGGAAAAAAATGAATCTAGGAGGAGTGATGTGAGTGTGTGTGTGTGTGGGAGGTGGGGGGGCTCCGTGACTGTGTGATTAACTGTAAGGGAATTATCTATCTGCCTCCCCACACCCACCCCCATGAATTACTACACAAAAGCTGCACTAGGCACAAGTGACTGTTAACTACATAAATCCACACTGAATGCACAAATATGACTCTTTTCATGATGATGATGAGGTGAATCCAGGTAAAAGCCATTATCCCTTATTGATTTCCCTTATTAAATCTGTTCCAATCACAAAGGAGGAGATGGAGATAAAGAGAAGCAGACGAGTTAGAGGAGGATTTTTTATGCACGTTCCTGATTACATACAGCATAGCATTAAGCATGCATTAAGTTAAGTATGGCCTCAAATCAATGCAGTATTGTCTATAGCTTTCCCTACAATCTCAACATAATCCTCACAAATAATAAGAACAACACCGGCTAGCCTTCACCAAATAATACTAATAAGGGAATACTCCGGGTGCAAGCTCCTACACTCCAAAATGAATAAATGAAGGTGAATCCAACATCTCCCCCTCTCTCTCTCTATTTCCTCTGTCTCTCTCTCTCTATTTTAAGTGATCAGTGGCTGGTTTGCAAGCTCCCTGAGCTGACACTCAGATACACTAAGATGCAGGCTCATGTTCCTGCTGTCCCACATACTGCTTAACTAGACCTCAGAATAGTCCCTTCCCCATTAGTCCAATTACTGTTCTCCGCGATGCTGACTCATGAGTGCTGGCTAACAGTTAAAGATGATTGCACGCACGCACGGTAACAAATGAACTCGCTCCATTGAGGTTTTATTATTTTTTTGAGGCACGCTGTCAATTTATGTATTCGATCTTTTTCTAGAGGCTTTTTACTGTTGGGGGTAATTATGTTCCAGACTCAAGATTTTCAATGAGGGACTCGGAGGAAACGAGTCTGAATACCAGTGATTTGAAAAGCAAATGGGAGAGATACTCCAAGGGCGGTATTTAGGTAGAGCTTACTCTATAAGCATAATCAAGAGGCTGTTCAAAGCAATGGAGTCGCACTCGATGGAAAAAGTCAAGAAAAGACTCAAATCTCGGTCCAGATTTTCGGGAGGCTTGTGTGCAAAACGCAAACACTGGAATTCCCTCATAATGTCGTATAGGCCTCGTGTTTATGTCTCAAAAACTGCAGATGCAGAGTTATAAAAATGCATGAAATAACTCACTGTCACTGTCTAACTTCTCAGGGATGCATATATTAAGTTACATAATTCTCACTGACCTCTGTTCAGTGACATTCAGCGATGTACAGTACAGCAATGACACCTGTAGCAGCTATCTGAGCCTTAAAATAGCAAAGTACACACCCTTTCCCACAACCTCAATACACATAGATATATATATATAGACTGTGCCGATGACCGTCAGGTGCTCAAGGGCCACAATGGAAATGAGTCATGAGGCATTGCTGTGTCATCCTGATAGTTATAACGCTGTATAATATTGGTATGTTTCATTTTAATTTAGAAAAATAATATAATCATCATAAAATAAATGCACACAGAGAGATAGCATGACACATGATGACAGGCATAGACACCTTAAAAACTGTGGGATCTTAATGTAGCTAGTCAAAATACACACACACACTGGCACAATAAACTCAAACAATACAGCCAAACAATTCGCACATCAATGATAATACTCCAAACAAAAGTAAAATTACACGTGCAAATCCAACACAGAATGTCAAACACTCACATCAACACAGACAAATCCTTTCTGCGTTTGATCCAATGGAGTATTTGTGCTTTTAATAAGCCTTGGGGAAAAGCCTCCAGTTTAGCAACAGAGACCTTTCTCTGTCATCCTGCATGCACTGAGTGTTAACAATCTTTGAAAGCACTGATGCGACTCAAATGCATTTTTACAATGAATTCTGTGCTCGAAATGTGTCCAAAGACAAAAACAAAGGAAAATGAGCACAACATTTTTCTGATGCTTGCCTGATTCTTTATGTTGGGTTGTCATACGAAAGGTGATCAAAGCTGATTGGTTTTCTGAGTGACTGCTGAGCTGCCTGGCTGCGTATGAAAGAGATTCTCTGGCATTCTCTCCATAGAGGAAAGTTGTTTATTTCCCCTGGCAGACCCTTTGCGTGAATGCACATCGGCCCGTGTGAGTGTGTGTGTGTGTACTTTACTGATTAATGGTGACAGAGCAGAATCTGTGTGGCATAAAGGCTCACATGCAGATGAATACGAACAATAACGCCTACATAAAGCAGCTGACACTTGGGACGGGCTGACAATGAAGGTGGAAATTGGTGTCCCACTGAGGCTACTAGCACATCTGGTCCGCCAGGTTTATTGTCGTGCTTAAGACCGCTCACCTTCTCTCTTGCTCGCGTGCTCACACACACACACACACACACACACACACACACACACACACTGATGCCAAAGCACACATACATAAATGTTTTATAAGATCAGCATCCACATGAATGAAGGGGGGGGAACCGTAACGCATTTATTTCCATGCTTCAAATGCGCAGCAAAGCTACAGGCTGCATCATTTTCCGCTATCTATTACAAAGTCTCCTCTGCATACAATTTACTCTGCCGGGTCAGGCTGTTTGTCTCCGCTACCGCCTATCTGACAGCCAGCTATAAATGCTGGAATTGTTCAAGACCGGTCAACTCGCTTTCTTATCGCTACAGTACACTGGGTGACCAATCTCCAGAAGACAGATAGCGCCGCCTCAGTCCGTTCCACGAAGAAGAAGTGGGAGGAACGCAAACAGGCTGTTGAACAACCTTGTGGCTCCATCCAATCCATCTTCAGGCAGGGGGGGAAGCTCTGCTATCTGCCACATATCTCTTCTCCCTAACGCCGGCTAACCTTTTGGAATGAGGTTTCCGAACGCATAAAAACACGAAGCATGTTGCACTGGAACATGGACGAGCCCGATCCCTCCAAGGGAGAACTTACAGCGGGACACTCTATCAGCCTCCCTCTCTTCCCCCATGAGGATGCAGGGGATTTATGCAGCGGAGGAGGCACTCAAAATGATAGCGGTGTAAGAGCGGCTGGGGTGAAAACCCTTGTAAGAGAGCCAACCAGAGGCAGGGATAGAGGTGGGGGTTGTCTGGGGAGCGAACGCATGATTGATGTTTCCTGGGCAATTTCACAGCCCTAAGGCTTCCAGCAGAGAGGGGGAGAGAGAGCGAGAAAAGGGAGAGGCACACGGAACAAAATAGGGACAGGAAAAACGACACCTGTCAAAACCCTTAAAGGAATGTGAAGTGATCTTGAGTCTTATTTTAAAGCACCAATACAGGAGTGCATTCCTCTGTACAGTCACCTGAAGACGTGAAAGTCTACAGTAAGTACTCTAGTTACTGTAAATAACACACAAATAGCCAACGGTAGGAATTAACAAGTTCTTTGAGTGAGATTTCTCGTTTCAGCTCCATCAATCAGGCATGAAATTGCGTCTTTAAGACCTCAACCCAACATTTATTTGGCCCATAAACACTGAATGTAGAAAATATGAGGGGCACTTACTCTTTTCATGAAGCACAATGATGAGGTGAATCCAGGTAAAAGCCATTATCCCTTATTAATTTCCCTTATTAAATCTGTACCGATCGCAAAGGAGGAGATGGAGATAAAGAGAAGCAGACGAGTTAGAAGAGGATTTTAAGCTGAGGTGGATTGTGCTAAAGAGGCTGCAACTCAATGTCAGGAAGATGTTCCTAATATTTAGTACAGTCACTGTTTATTTTATGTGTGTAGACGTTGACTCATACTTGAAAAACAAGCTTTTTTTCAACTTTTCAGAGCAAAACGCGAGTCAGGGAGCGAGATGATACCACCGCTCTGATGGCACATTCATAGGTGAAAATGAGTGAAAAACAAACTTTATTTTGATGACTGTACCAAGCAGCCTCTGGGATATTATGATGGATTGTGGGTACCGATGACATGGAGTGTCTGGTGTGTGTGGGAAAAATCTGTTGCTGCGAAGCCCGAGGATTATCTAGTTTGAATGTGTGGAATCAGGAACGATAGCATGCAGTTTCCTTTGTGTAGGTGTGCATTAGCATAGGTGAATGAGTCCTTTAGTGAATAAACTTGGCAGCGCTCGATATGCACGAACACCTTCAACTGCACTTTATGATGGCTGCGCTTTGACATTAAAGCTGCTTAATATATACCTAGGGCCTACATAAAGAGACAGATCCTGAGAGAGGCTGTCCTGCTGCTATGCTAATGTTTTGGTATATGATATGATATGATATGATAATGCTATGGCAGCGGCTTGTGAAAGTAAGCTTCTCCCTGTGACAGAAATAGAATCGATCAGTTGCACATGCTCCCTTTGCTACACCTGGGTGCAGCAGCAGTAACGGATGAGTGACAGTGCAGTGCTGTTAACTGACACTCACAACTGTGTGTGTGTGTGTGTGTGTGTGTAGGTGTGTACCTGTTTTGCTATCCTTGTGAGAACCAGTGATTTAGGCGTTAAGAGTGAGGAAATATTTGTGAAGTGAGGTCATTTTGGCCGATCCTCACTGCTTCAAGGTAGTAGGTAGTAGTTTATCTGATAGGGACAGTGCAGTTAACATGATTACACTTCACAATTGAAATATTAAATATGTGCACATGGAGTTTTACTGCTAATTTTCAATCCTAGTCTCTGGTTGTGCTTTTAAATAGACTACAACTATATAAAATGTATGTATAGGCTAATAAAAAGTACAGTAATTTAAAAAAAAAAATAGCCTACATTCACAATTGTTCAGAAATGCACTTACACAATCCAACCAACCGGTTGTTTTACACTGTAATCAGTCAATTTTAAGATTAGCTATGATAATATAGACTGGCTACAAGTGAGTACAAGCCTGATTAGATTTCAGTTCTTGACTTTTGAGTTAAAAAAAATTTGTATTCTTAATTAGTTTTATTTCATTTGGTAGTTTTGGTACCCTTTACAGAGAATGCTGATTATGCAAAAGCAGTTCTACAATGTGGTTCCCTGCAGTTGCACTTCTACTTAGGTTCTCTGATACTAACTTATTTAAGCATTTGCAACACAAGTTTAATGATGGGAAAACTGAATACACCCAAAACGAAATAGGTTGTACTTTTTTAGGATATGGCAGTGATGCTACTTTATAGGTTAGGGTTAAGGTTCAGCATGTAGTGATGAAGGTTAAGGTCTCTCTACTCTCGTTGTTCTCTCCTAACTAGAACCTTGCTTGTGTTGTATGAAAAGCTCATGTGTAAGTCGCTTTGGATAAAAGCGTCTGCCAAATGTGAAATTGTAATTGTAAAGGTTCAGGATAGGGGTTAGGGAATGAATGTAATCTATGGAAGATCCCCACAACTACAGTCATGCAAACGTGTGTGTGTGAGTGACCATGCGTGTCTAGACACCTGTTTTGTGTGTAGATCTGCACGCACACAGAGTGTCAGTTATTGGCTATGAATCAGGATGTGGTGAGCAAGAGCTATGATGCAACCTGTTGACGCTCCTCTGTGCCTCTGCTTGTCTGTGTCGTCATTCAAAGGGCCATACAATAACACAGAGCAGGTTCGACCAGATAGGTGGCATAGCAAAGCAAAATAAATACGCATGCACAATTCAAAACTCCTCGTCGGATAGTAATGATCTAATACCATGTGAAATGGTGTAGGGGTCATGGGCGTACAAGAGTATTATCAAAGAAGCTATTCAAAGGCTGTGATGAACTGAAGGATGTGCAAGACTGAACAGTGTGAAAAGACTTAAGATTATCTTTGTAGTTGTTTTTATTATATGGCCTACAGATTCATACATTTTAAAAATGAAATATCATTATTAAGTCAATGTAGCCAGGCATATTTTTAGAACTATTTTAGGTGAGCAACCACGCATTTATCCACTGCAGTCATTTTTAGCAGTGGCCTACACAGTTTACCATCGCCCACCACTTTCACTTCCTATGGAAAAAAAATATGAAATTCTTTTTGCATATTTTGTAATTTTACCAATCTCCCACACAAAACTGCCAGACTCTGGTTCATATCATATAGGATTACTTACCATTTAGCTTTTCTCACATTTGAGATAATGCTAGTGTGCTACTAGTGTGCGAGGATCTTCTGGACAATTTTAATTCTAAAATCTTAAACATCATCGATGAAATTGCGCCAGTTAGAGTCAAAGTCTCTTCTGGTAAGCAAAAGGCACCATGGAGGAACGCCCCTCAGGCCAAAATCCAAAAAAGAATGTGTCAAAAAACTGAGCGTAAATGGCGGAAAACTAAACTCCAAATTCATTATGATCTCTATAAAGAGAGTCTCCAGAAATACTATTTAGCACTGAAAAATGCAAGACAATCATTCCTGTCTCAGGTCATTAACTCGGAGACTAATAATGCACGCACACTGTTTGCCACTGTGGATAAACTCACCAACCCACGAGTACCAATGCCTCCCGAATTCAACTCTACAAAGTCATGTAATGACTTTGCTTATTTTTTCACAGAAAAAATCCAAAAGATTAGGCAAACTATCGGTGCTTCCTCACTTACGCTATATAACACGCCTCAGGAATCTACTAGAACTAATCTGGTAAAGATGACTCATTTTGATGTCATAAACCTCACATCTCTTGAAGAAATTGTTTTACATCTCAAACCCTCCACGTGCTGCCTTGATCCGCTGCCTTCAGTGTTTTTTAAAAAAGTTTTTAGTTACCTGGCAACAGATGTATTACAGATAGTTAACAGTTCACTGCTTTCAGGGGTCTTCCCCAAAGCCCTGAAAACTGCAGTAATCAAGCCACATTTAAAAAAAGCTAATCTGGATGCATCTGTACTTAACCACTACAGGCCCATATCAAACCTGCCATTTATCAGTAAAATCATTGAGAAAGTTGTCTTTAGACAACTCAGCAACTTTCTGGCAGTAAATAACTACCTTGACATTTTCCAGTCTGGCTTTAGGCCCCACCACAGTACCGAGACTGCTCTTATCAAGGTTCTGAATGACATTAATATCAACATAGATTCTGGTAAAGTCTCTGTCCTCGTGTTACTGGACCTTACTGCTGCATTTGATACGGTTGATCACAATATATTAATAGACAGACTTGAACACTGGTTTGGTCTATCTAACATGGTCCTAAATTGGTTCAAGTCCTACCTTCAGGACCGAGACTATTTTGTATCAGTCGGTAGCTGTACGTCAGAGCGTCTCCCAACAACGTGTGGAGTTCCACAAGGGTCAATTCTCGGACCTCTGTTATTCAATATCTACATACTCCCATTAGCTGATATTATTCAAAATTGTATGGTTTCATATCACATGTATGCAGATGATACGCAAATATATATAGCCGTGTCACCTAACGAGTACAGTTCAATAGACTCCCTGGGACAATGCATTAAACAAATTAGTAGCTGGATGTTCCAAAATTTTCTCCAGTTAAATGAAGAAAAAACTGAAGTCATTGTTTTTGGGGCCAAAGAAGAACGTAAATAGTCTGTCCTTTAAGAGCAAAAATCAAGCTAGAAACCTCGGTGTTATCCTGGATTCAGACTTAAATTTCAGTAGTCACATTAAATCAATAACTAAATCAGCCTTTTATCACCTGTCAAAACCTGACCTAGAGAAACTTGTGCATGCTTTTATCTCTAGCAGGCTGGACTACTGCAACGGACTGTTTACAGGTCTGTCTAAGACAGCAATCAGACAGCTTCAGCTCATCCAAAATGCGGCTGCCAGGGTTGTATCAAGGACCAAAAAATACCAGCATATAACTCCAGTTCTCAGAGCACTACATTGGCTACCTGTTTCCCACAGAATCAATTTCAAAATTCTATTACTTGTCCATAAATCATTGAACGGTTTAGGTCCAAGATACCTATCAGATCTCCTGACCCAATACGAACCTTGCAGACCTCTTAGGTCGGTTGGTTCTGGATTACTGACTGTTCCCAGAGTAAAAACAAAACATGGTGAAGCTGCCTTTAGCTTCCATGCTGCTCAAATGTGGAACAAATTGCCAGTGGAGCTGCGACTTGAGCCAATGCTGACTACTTTTAAATCTAAGCTAAAGACCTACCTGTTTACCATTGCTTTTAATTGATTTTCTTTTATACTACTATTTTTTTTTTTTTTTTTTTTTTTTTTTTTAAATCTGTGGGCATTTGCCTGTTTGCTTTTATTGTTTTTATTCTGTGTCCTTTTGCTTGCTCGCTTTTAATGTTTTTATCATTTGTTTCTTGTGCTTTTGCATGTGTTCTCTGTAAAGCACCTTGGGTTGCCTTTGGGTATGAAATGTGCTATATAAATAAATTTGCCTTGCCTTGCCTTGCCTTGCCTTACTATCACTCATAGTGTATGCTAAAGTGTTAGCATGGAGCCTACTATCACTCAACATAGTGTATGCTAAAATGTTAGCATTGAACACCGGAGCCAATGATCTACCAGGGACACATGGATGATATGATACATCACATTTGTCTCCTTTGAATAAAAAGTAATATTGGCTGTGCAACCTAGAAAAAGCCCATTATGAGATGAGTCAAATGAGATGTGTTTCACAGTACTGGATTGTTAATGTACGGTATATACACTCACCGAGCACTTTATTAGGAACACCTGTACACCTGCTTATTCATGCAATTATCCATTCAACCAACCATGTGGCAGCAGTGCAATGCATAAGCTTATGCAGATACAGGTCAGCAGCTTCAGTTCATGTTTACATCAAACATCAGAATGGGGAAAAAATGTGATCTTTGACCGTGGCATGGCTGTCGATGACAGGCTGGTTTGAGTATTTCTGAAACTGCTGATCTCCTGGGATTTTCACACACAACAGTCTCTAGAGTTTACACAGAATGGTGTGAAAAACAAAAAACATCCAGTGAGCGGCAGTTCTGCGGACAGAAACACCTTGTTGATGAGAGGTCAGAGGAGAATGACCAGACTGGTTGGAGCTGACAGAAAGGCTTCAGTAACTCAGATAATCTCTTTACAACTGTGGTGAGCAGAAAAGCATCTCAGAATGCACAACACATCGATCCTTGAGGCGGATGTCACTTTGGTAGCCGGTTGACACTGAACTGAAAGCTGATACCTACCCAGTATTAGTAAGGTGTTCCTAATAAAGTGCTCGGTGAGTGTATAAGATCCTACAGGATATGTACTGTATAACTGGGTGTGTGGGAGAAGAAATAAGACAGGGACACGCTTTAGCAGATAGCCTTAGCAGACTGGTAAAACACTAGTGACCTATGCACCATAGCTCCTGCATCACATTGCTAGCTTGCCTGGGAAGCTAAGCAGGTTTGGCTGTGGTTAGTCCTTGGATGGGAGACCACTTGGTGCTGGAAGTGGTGTTGGAGGACCAGTAGGAGGTGCTCTTCCCTCTGGTCTCATGAATAATATCCCCAATGTCCCAGGGCAGAGACAGGGACTCTGTCCTGTGAGTGAGCACCGTCCTTCGGATGAGACGTTAAACCGAGGTCCTGACTCTGTGGTCAATAAAGATCCCATCGGCACTCATCGCAAGAGTAGGGGTGTAACCCCGGGGCCCTGGCAAAATTCCCAAACAGGCCTCCCTTCCATCATGGCCACCTAATCATCCCTCGTTACCTAATTGGCTCTTTCAGTCCTCTACTCTCCACTGAGACAGCTGATGTGTGGTGAGCGTTCTGGCACAAACTGGCTGCTGTGCATCACCCAGGTGGGTGCTACACATCAGTGGTGGATGAGTTGAGTCCCCCCCCCCCCGATATGTGAAGCGCTTTGAGTACCTAGGAAAGCGCTATATAAATGTAATCAATTATTATTATTATGTTGTTACACCAAATCCAGTGAAATCTTTTCACACGTCGCTGTTTATCAAGCGCCTAGCTGCCAGCTGGGTGACCTTTACCTGCAGCATTGAACTCCCTAATTGAAATGGCTGTTTTGTGCCACTTTGGTATTAGCCTAGCACAATGCAATAAAGCTGTCCTCTTTTACTCCAAAGTCTGAAAAGAAAACAGTAATTAGGACCAGAAATAGGGCTGGGATACCATCAAATGCCTAATTACACAGTGTGATGGTGAGCTCAGCACATGATACAGAGGCAGGCAAATGTCTCTGGAGAAACAGTCACCATGGGGAGCTGGGGAGCAGTGAATGGAGCTAGACGATGTGCTGGGAAATGCGTCGCTAAATTTCGACTGAAAAGACGTTTTCCTTGTAGCTTTTCCATTCAAGGTCGAGCTCGTGATTGTTATGAAATGCTTCATGTCAGTAGGAGGGATTGTTGCTGCCTACACAATGGCAGCGAACAAAATTGCTACTCTTGCTCTCATGTTCCTCCATGACCTTATCTTCTTCTCAAAAGGGAGCCACAAAAAGGTCTTCGCACAATTACGCCGCAAATATTCCCAACCGGAACGCATCAATCGAGTGGTGAGCGACTCCAAATGTCAGGAGATGTGGGACTTCTCTCACTCCCGTTGTTTCTCAATGAGCAGCGGCGACCACGGGCTCGTTACAGAAAGTCCCCTTTTGTCGGTGTGGGCTATGTGCGTCGGCGCTTGCAGTTGTCAACTCAGGATTAAGTGGTACGGCGAAGGAGCACAGAGAATAAGATGCACAGAGGGGGCGGCTGGAGATGAGTCTTTGCAGCTGTAATTACCACGGGGCTTCCCCTAGACTCCATCCCCCAGAATGCCGAGTGTCCCCATCACTGGCCTACTTTGAGTCACTGTGACACCAGATGGCTCTCCCCAGAGCAAGAAGCCTAATTTCCTATCGCCACCTGGGAACAGCCGGAAACTGATCCTACACTCAACCCCCATTAATTGAAGTGTTGCATGCTGTAATGGCATGGAATAATCAACTGTCTGTTGGGATATAAGGCAACACGCTAACACCTTATTGTGGGAAACTGCTTGGCTCGGGAACAGAGGGGTGAAGATGTATCTATTTGTGTCCACATTGGGTCCCTCCCCTCCCTCTGTCCTACCTTTCCTGTCACTCTCCACTTTATGATGACTAGTGGAGGAAATCCACCAATCCAAAAAATGGAAAAGAACCGACTCATATCACTACCAGCAGGTTCATGTAGGAGCCAGAGCCAGTCACAGAGTGTGTTGTGGATTCAGCCACATTAATGGCAAATTGATTCTGTTTGAGGGAGATCGGTATACCAGAGAGGGGAGATAAAAAGAGAACAGCGCACTGTAGCCACCAACAACAGCAACCACTTTGGACCACGTCCTAATCATAATAATCTTTTCATTATAACAGTACATAACCGTCTCATTTATTCCAACTGGCATCGATGCCTGGGTTCAGTCTGTGAGCTCGGAGAGGAGACTTACTAAGAAACTCTTCTGACGGTGCATTGAAATTACATGTCATTTGGCAAGCATGCCAGAGAATTGCACAATTATAGGCCCTGCATAGACACAGACAGAGACATATAAGTCCCAACTCTCTGTAATACACACAGACACCAACAGGCAGGCAAACTATCAGGATGTGTACTTAGTAAGCGTATGCGAGGTCAGAAGTCAATGTGAAATATAAACAACGAAACACACTTACACTTATTGGGACACACAAAATGGAAAATTGCAATACTTCTCAGGATTGGGTCCTGTCTCAATGTGGACAAGCATGAAAAGCAATGCGCAAAAAGCTTTCTCGCTGATTCTTGTAAAGCCTTTAATCATGGCTGCTAGAACACGAGAGGCAGACTAGAGGAGGCCAAGTAATCATGTTATAGTTTGGAGTAAGCTGTGCTGAGGCTCTTGGGAAGACATGGGTTTACTATCGCTGTTCACACTGGGCAAAAAATGTGACCCACCAAGAGACGGCTTCAGAGCATCAGCAGGAGGATGCAAACTGACTGAAGTCAACTGAAGGGGGAAACACATAAAAGACTTCCTGTTTGTGTAGGAAGGTCTCGAGAAACGTAGAGGAAACCAGGTCGGTGGGAAAGAAGAAGTGTCTGCTCGCGGGATGACTAGGGGCGGGAAGCGAATTGAGGAATAGAGCAGAGGAAGGGGGGAAGAGCGGAGAGAGAGATAGATGGACGAGGGAGAGCGAGGGGGAAAAAGGTCGGGAGACAGCAAAGAGCGGAGACGGGCCGGGGGGAAGGAGTCGGTGGGAAGATATGTATCTGTCACTTTCGTTCATTTTTGAAGTACAGTCGGCGGAGGGGAGGCACAAAGAAGAACCGCAATGAACAGATACTGCATGTAGTTGATTTTGAACAAGACAGATTTCCATTAATATAAAGACATCTGCTCTTCCCCTCCCCCCCAACCCACCCTACACTCACCTACCCACACACACACATAAAAACAACATAGGGACCCCCTGGTAAGTGTGTGAAATACTGGCAGAGGGGGGATATGAAGCTGTGGGGGAACTGCTGATTGATGCCTGCTGCTATTAAAACACGTCTCACATTTTACTGGAACAATGTGAACATTACTATTGAGCAATCAACCCTTGCTTCAATGCAATATGGCACACTCCTTGTTACATCAAACAATAGATTCAATATATAATTAAGCTCAAGGGGCAATCATTCATTAGCCTTTTGTTTACTTTTATTTTGACCAAATCATTGTACGAGTGCTTGTGTTATATAAGGCTTGTGTTGTGTTAAATTATGGGCTAGTCGTGGGCTCTAGCTATAGAAATCCACTTCACCTTAAAAACCAGAGTAAAACCCGAGTAAAACCCCACAGAGCAGCACAAACCATTGGAAATGATACAGGCAATGTACAAGCAGCTGGTTCAAACGCAGTCACATGCAATCCCAGAAAGAACAGAATCACTGTCTGGCTCTTTCAATGAGTATCAGAAGACATTATTTTTTTTCCCAGAGTAACATCTCATTCCTTTTCAAAGAATGACATCAGTATTACTGGAAACCGTTCAAGCATTTCACAATCAGTCAATAGTTTGACTCATATACTGTATTGTTTCGGTTTCACAACTGGTCAAGAGCTTGACTCATTGTATTGTCTCATAAATCTTGAAACTAGTTTGAATCTATTTAGAGCCCTCCCTTGACTCCCTTCTAGGTGGATTTTATTTGTGCAAAAATCATGCTGGGATTGTTTGGCGCTTCATTGTTCTCCTGTTCATCAAGCAGGAACTATTTCTTCTTTCATAGTAAAAGAAGACTTTTTCAAAATAAAGCACATGGAATATTCTTGTGGACTAAAGAGCACAGAAAAATGATTTGTGCTTTAGGGCTGATACAGAAGCACCATCAGAGACGAGAGAATTCAGAGAACAACCACAGGCCTGCTGCAACAGGAGCATCTGCTGTGAGAACGGAAGATAACTTTGAAACACCTCACATGGAGGAAAGCATACAGTATAACTGACTACAGCAAATGTGGTTTTTACCACAGGTGATTAAAACCTCAGAGCAGACACGTGATTCAAACCTCACAGCGGCTCAGTGAAGTTTCACTTTTGATTATGCAGGCTTTGTTTTTCACTTTGCACTCCAAGCACATTTTTTTATGCACTTAGTTGATGGGACTGTGTTAGCCCATTGTCCATTGGAGTTTGTATTCAGCACCAGCATTCAGGCTTTTATTTTGACTCTTTATCAATAAATACAAACAAGCAATACTCCTTTTTGAGAAATATGGTACAGAAGACAGAAGAGCACTATTTCATTCTATCCAAAGTAAAACGAGAGAAGTGACATCACGACTGGTTGGTTCAGGAATTCCTATGAAGACATAAGTAGCAATTTAAGTTTTCATTGACAGATAACATTGAGAAATTTATATAACGCAGTATATTCTGACATCTGCTGTGACGAGTTCTGGCAATGTCAAATTAGCCCAATGAGAAAGGCTGTCTTCAGACTTTTAGGATGTGTGTCACCCAGGCTCAACACGCTGGCATCGGCTAGTGCCAGTTGGTGCTGAGTGTGTGCTATACTTGCTATGGACAGTTAGGTCATCTTTGACATGGGTGCACGGTGCCCATTGATTTCGTCCCCACGGCCCCCCGCTGAGGTGTGGGTGTAGGATGAACTCATCGGAGTCAGCCGACTCAAATACCCATCGGCCACCTGTTGTACCAACATCACTCGCATAGCACGGTTCAAGGGTCAACAGATGGAACTGATTACTCACAACAGCACCAGCATGTCTTTCAACATGGCTGTAAGCAGGGTGTGAAAATACAAAGAGAGAAGCGTAGAGAGAAAATAAGAGAGTTGTAGATGCTCACGGGACGTCCTGGTGCTTTCTAACAATGCTACCAGTCTCTCTTTGGGCCTGTTAGCATTATAAAGTTATTAATTGTTACCCTCTTCTCAGGCTTAAGGGCGACTTGTGCTTCACGCAGAAACACGGGACAGAGCGTGTGTCGTCAAAATGGCGTAATTGTGTCCGAAACGAGGGGTTCATTGGTCACATTTGGGAATTGCGCAAAGTCACGCAAAGTCACGCAAAGTCACGCACCATCTGAAATCAGAAACAACGCACACAGCACCGCAGTTACGTAAACGCACCTCCGTCCAGCATTGGCTGAATGAAGAGGAACTGGAACCACCGGCTGATTCCTGTGGGGGTTTTTTTGTGGGAGGCTCTACAGCACTGGAGTTTTCAGGCACGCGGTTTGTCATGAGAAGCATGAATGTCCAGGGACATTGATGGCACAACTGCATTCATATGACACTCACTCGTGTCTAGCCACACAGAAAGCTTGAACCGGGCGTTACCCTAACCCTAAAGATACTTGCCTCAATATTGAAGCATGGCATAGATAGTGCACAGGTCAGAATGTCTAGAAATACATTTAATCTTGGCCACACAGACTGATCAGATCAAAAATGCCAACACGGATCCCTGCACAACGGGTATTAAAAATGGATGAGAGGAATTATCATCTTTGTTCTCTCCGGCTCCCTGGTGTTTCCCGTCGCTAATTCCTAATCTTAATGACTACCAGATAAGCACACGTGTTAATTAATGAGCGCTGCATGGTAATTATATCTCAGAGGGACCAGTGCCAGTGCCCCCTCACCACCTCCTCCAGCTGACACTTCAGCCCGGTTCCTCCTTCTTCACTTCTACTCCCTCACAGCATTAGGCATCCAACACTCTCTCCCTCACTCTCCTATCTCTCCATCTCCCTCCGAACCGATGCTTTCACCCAATTTGTGGAAGCGGAAGGTGGATTATAAAACTGCGGCTTTTTAGTCTCGTCTCTGTTGTTCGGAGGTGGGGGGGGGGGGGGGGAGAGTCATGGGCGTTTTTGGAATCCTTTCCAGTGAAATCACGGAAAACCAAATTAAAGTCAACATTATCCCAAAGCGGTGGCATGGAAATATACTGAAAATGGATTCAGCTCATAAAGACAGAGACTAGAGAGACTGCCGCACATAGCGTTGCACACTATGACGTCTGATCGCTGCTGCTTTTCCCTGTGAATAAAGAGGGGGCGGAGGGGCCTTTGGTCTTATGAAATTACCATGACATAAAAATACATCACAACCAGCTTGCCTGCGCGGGTGCTCGCATCTCCACCGGAACGATGGCAATCTGTCGGCTCATCTGTGAGCCCACCCCAAGGGGGGGAAGGACGGGCAGAAAATAATAACAGAACGGACAACAGTGGGTTTTGCCAGAGTCATGTGGTTATGAGTTGAGCTTATTAAACCACGGTGGAAAATAAATACCCACGCATTGCCCGCCCCGCTTCCCCCCAAGCAGAAGACACAACAAAATATGGTGTGAAAGACAGATAGCGGAGAGGGAGGGGGGCGTGGAGAAAGAGATACCCCGGTGCTAATTTAATAAAGCGACTATAGCGGGCTATGCAATTCCATTATGTTGTGTCATCTGTCCCGCGGAGCTTGGATCGGATCCTTGGGGTAGGTCACGCCAAATGACAGACTTAATCAGATACAATCAAGTCATCTGGGATTCCAAAATTAAACACTGGCCCCCGGCGGGTTTTAAAGCTGATGACCATGCTATTTGTTTCTGACATCACTTGTCATTAGATGAGCGTGGCGTGTCTTACAATGATGAAGACTGAGCCTAGCATTGTGGATTCTCGTTGGGATTTGTACCATGGATATTCCCTTGCAACGTGTCATCGTACAACGTTCGTATGATATCTTATGAAGTTACGCACCCTTGATTCATACTATGCCTACACATTTGATTTGTACTGTGCCTACACATGGCCAGTGCCTAAGGTTACAGTTATAGTACAACAACTCTGGTTAAGGTTAGGGTTAGGTATTGGTCATGGCCAAATAAGAAAAACATCTGCTGAAAATGAAAACTTCTAGCCTGGTTCCAGACTCCTGAATCGCGACCCGCCCACTCGATTCAGAGTCTGGTGTTGCTCTATTCAAAGGCGATTTCTCGATCGGAAAAACGATGGGGCCAATCAGCGCCTTTGTGGGTGGGACTAAGGTTTGAACCATTCATGCAACGGTTTTTCATTGCCGTTTCGGCCGAATAATATTTGAAATCACTCCTTAACCAACATATTTTTGTCAAAAACGACCGACATTCTTGGTAAAGTTAGTAAATACGCCCAGCATCAGTGTAACTGAAAATAATGTCAGAGTGGTCGGATACGTCAGTGCCCCCCCCCCCCACTTGATTCGTAGAATATGATATACAGATTTGATATGAGAAAGCCTGGCCACGTCAAAAGCCCCATGCCAGTCATATGAAATCCCTACATTAGCAGGTCCAAACTGAATCTGCACACTCCTAAACCCTTTCCTTTCATATACACACACTACGTGTCTCTGTGCTAGTAAATGCCAGAAAAGGAAAACAAACAGACTTTAAAGATTTCCGACTGATTTTCGGGAGAATGTACCACTGCAAATAAAGGAAATGAAGAAAAGATTCCATTTAGGCCTGCTCATTAGTCACAGCATAAAGGCTGTCACATGCGTATTCGTTCGGCGGGTGTGCAGAGGAGCGTGGATTTAGTCATTATGTGCTGCACTGCTTTTGTGTCTCAGATTAAATTTTAGACAAGAGCCCAAGCGACTAACCATAAGGGCTACGCTGCCCTCTCCCACTGCCCCTGTGACTAAATAGGGCTGTTTCTTACCTATTACTTTTGTTTGCAAACAGCATAAACAGAAAGAGAGAAATAACAGAAAAAAGAAGACTTAAGTGTTTCATTAATATGTATAAGGATGCTGAATTATTTAGCCCTGGGTCTGACAATAACACTTGTTTTTAATGAGTAGTTCTCTTTTAGTGCAGTCAGGGGCTGTCATAAAACTGACGAAAACTGAGTTGTCAGAATATTTATGCGAGTTAAACGGGTGACAAAGGGCAAGAACGTGGCTTCTTGAAATCAAATCCCTTGTTGGAGAAAAAAAAACTGTCAGCTGCAAAAAAACAAAAAACAGTTTTTTAAATCCCCACTTTTTTTTGCCTTCATAACTGCAAGTCATAGAATGAGGTCATGCTGTTTTGTGTGAGTGCAAATTGCAGCCTCCTCTGCACCATCAGGAAATGATGCGTTCCAAGGGTAGGAGTGGAGGGGGATATATGCTTGGCTCTGCTGCCTGTCTACAGAGTACCTGCTACTCTGTTGTTTAGAAATGCTCTTCCAAGACAGACATCGCCAATTTCATTAAAGGAGCTGCATGTAGCATTTTAAACATCAATACATCATTGTCAAATTAATACTGATACCTTGGTATAGTTACTGTAAACAAATGAGACCATGGTGGAGATCATTTGTGGCCTCACGCCAGTGGTGTTGTCAGTAGTGTTTTTCAAAAACATTTCCCATAATCCCTGTCGCTTGCTGTCACAGAGGATGTTGCTACTTGCCCCCCTCCCTGGCATCAGTCCGAAGAAGGATAAGAGCCAATATGCATCGCTCCTTCCACCACCTGCCATTGCGAGAAACTCTGAAAGCTTTAGCTCTGTTTGCTCTGGAAGAGCAGTGCCCTCTTCCTGTTTTGTGCCGTAAAGCGATCCAGCAGATTTCCCGCCAAATCCGACCAGTTACCACACAGTGTAAAATACAGAGTAGAGGCTGGCAGAGGCTGGCAGTCTTCTCGTTTGTTTACGGTCATTCCATTAATGTCTCAAAATGAATGCGCTAATGATTTATTGATGTTAAAAAGTTATATGCAGCATCTGTACAGCCCTGCACAGGTATGACAGCTTATCAACATAACAGCTGTAGCATCGGCCCAGTCCAACAGACAGGCCATTGATCCAGCATGCTCTGATGCCCTTTATTCAAACTGCACTCAAAACAGTCAAAAGAACTTTGAGGAACCACAGAGGGCTTGTTTTAAATCCCTGCATAAACGATTCATGAACCCTGACATTACTGAGCGCTCTGCTTTCAAGTGACAAACGCTAAGGTGCTTATTACCTTTAACGAACCCCTGCTGAACCTGTAGTTTTTAGTGTGAAGTATAGAAAACCTGTACTGCCAGGGGGCTTGGGGGGGAGGGGGGTCAGAGGATGGGACAGGGGAGTGATGAGTGGGATGGGAAAGTTGGCCGTGGCCCTAATTTGTTGTTATGTTCTGATTTTTTTTATGTTTGTTTTGTATTTTCTTTGTATTTTGGTGCATTTTTATTATTGTATGTACTCTCAGATATTTTATACTGTTCCACAAAGCGTTAACCATGCTCTTGCATAAGCTTCCCCACTGGACTTAGACTTTCATGATAAGCACTAGGGCTGTACAATTAACCAAAACACAATCTTAATTACTGGCTACTGCAATTTACAAATCACACGAGGCAGCAATTTCTCATCAGAGGGAGAGGTGTTTTCAGATTGCCTCTGGAACAATCTTTTCTGATAATGCGCAGAATACCTAATCGAATCAGGTTTTACATTTGGGGAATTCTTCCATTATATTCCAACTAAGCAAACCCAAGCATTAGCATCTTGTCTTTTACCCCCAGTTAGTTTTTTATTCGTGCTGAAAAATAAATTTACATAGAGCAAGCTGTTTCCGTATGTATCACGAATCGTGTTTAGCAAAGGAATCGCAATATGATTTTTTTGTTGGTCAATATTGTACAGCCCTGTTTGGCACCAAGTTAGAGAATAGCATTTACAGTCCCTTCTGCTTTATAGTTAGAGCCAACTCATTCAAGGCTTTGAATATGAGGGCCAGCCCACACTGACAGCTTACACCTTCTGGAGTGAGATAGCAATAGCATTAGGCCAACACACAATATCAACACAAACCCTGTTTTTGCAAAATCAAGACACACATCTCACGTATGCACTAATGCACTTTGCAGCTCCTCTCTCTCTCTCTCTCTCTCTCTCTCTCTCTCTCTCTCTCTCTCTCTCTCTCCTGTCAAACACAACCTCAGAATGTGTTGGATTGGATAAACCACTACACCAAAAACACGAGTTAACATTCTTGTCTCCTATGTAAATCCAAGTAGGCTACACAATGGCTTCAAAGAAACAGAAGTTGGAACTTGTTTGATCCTTGCAGCCATAAATACCTATTTGGACTGTTGTTGCTCTGGGGGGTTTGATAACCAAGATAGGCGGTTCCTGTTACCAAGGTGGGTCTTGAGGTTCAAGCTAAGGGTAATAAATATTCAAGACCCTGTCAAGCTCTTTTGTCTGGTTGTGTAATTAGATGAGGAAGATAAGCAGTGGTTATTCCCCAGCATAATTATCCAATTATAGTCATATTACTTTTCCAACTGGGCCAAAACACTGAGCAGATCATTTCCATCGCCAAGCTATCAGCTTAATGTGTTTTTTAGTTTGTGCACTGCAAAAGGTATATATATATATCCTAATCAAATATTGAGTTTTACAATTATGTTTTTCTTAAAGCAAATGAACAAATCTGCCAGTGGAGGGAGATAATTGCGCTTGTTTCCAATGCAAATGCTCTTGCTCCAAGCATTTTCTAATTTTCGAGATACTAGAGGAGTGATTTGCCTGATTCTGCCTCGTTTAAAGATACTGCCACTTGCCTCTAGAAGATTCCTGAAACAAGTGGAATTACTTCACTCCATTGGCAGAATGTTTCACTTGTCTTAATGAAAAAAAGATTCAAAGGCTGAATGTGACTCTAACTGGCTTGTTATGGTGGGGTTTTTTTTTTTTTTTGCAGTGTGTGAGCAGAGTGGATTCAGGACACAAGCCTCCAACACGGACCACCAGGGGTCAAACTCTGTCCAGTCACGCTTCAACAAATCACTGATGAAGGCTTGCATTCCGACTTTTCTTACCATTTGCGTTCTTGCCACATATGAGGTGCTGGTAGGGCTGCAGCAGACCCCAGATCTCCGAGTCGTTGTTGATGGCTTGCTCCAGTGACTCCAGCGTAAACTTGGGCACGCCGTTGTCCCTCTCGACCAGTGCGCTGCGCTGGACACGGCCGAACACCTCTCTGAACAGGCTCTCCATGCAGGCGGTGAGGTATATGGCCGCGTGTTCGTGGACCCTGAGGGCCACCCGACTATCCACCATCCATTTGAAGAACTTCCCCACGGAGAAGACCAGCCCGCAGCGCGCCGACTTGCCCCGGCTGAACTTGTCCCCGGTGCTCATGTTGTAGAGCGACAGGGCGCTGAGAGCCGCCGTGATGCAGTTGACCGAGATGGTCCAGGACAGCACCACCTTGATGGCGCTCTGGATCTCGTGCTTGGTGCACTTGGCGTAGCGCAGGCTGAGCCGCTGCGCCTCCCGGGCCACCCGCACCAGCGCGCGGCTGATGAGCGCCGAGAGCCGGGCCAGGACCTCCGGCGACGGGCTGCCCACCATCAGCTCCTCGTCTTTGCTCAGCGCGCCCTCCACCTCGCCCAGGCTCCATGGCACGTCCTCCAGCTCGGGCAGCTTGGCGCACTGACCCGAGCACTCCAATATCTCCGTGTCCTCCGCCAGGACGGTGTTGACAGTGTCCAAGCTGTTGTGTCTGCTGTGCATGGATTCCGTCAGATGCCAGCAGTTGCCCCCATGCGCGTAGGACTGATGCGTGTCGGAGCAGCACAGCGACACGCTGGACGACCTGACCGAGTCCGCGGCTCCACCATAACCAGAATCAAGCGTTAAATCCTCCAGCGTCCTCACAACTGTCTTACCCTTGCCTGCCATAACTGCACCGCATACTGTTAGGTATGCTTGGTTTTTTTTCCAATTAAATGCCACAAAGTCGTCTGGTGCTATTTCCCAGCCGCTGCCCGAGGACTTCAGTGTATTCCCCCAACTCAAAAAAAAATATTGATCCGTGAAATGAAGGAAGTGAGCGTCTACTTTCCCCTCTTCTTCAAGTGACTGGACGTCTTCGATCCGCTGTTGCCCACAACTTCATCCGCGTAACCTGAGAGCGCACAAACCCTCTCAGCGCTCACTGCAACAAGCGCAGCACGGCACTCTGATGGGGAGGAGGGGCGAGGAGCCTAGCGGGCTGAAACGAGCCAATCCGCATCTCCATCAGCCTTGACTGACACGGATAACCGGTTACCTTTCAGTGAAGGCTATGGTGATGGTGTTAAAACACAGCGGCAGAGGCAGAGACACATATTTACTGTACCAGCCAATCAATTATTCATGTAGATGTACTGTAGTTTAGGAGGTTTATTTACCAATACACACTGACTACCATATGCCAACTCAATGAAGTGTAAACTTATGTCTGCAAAGGCAACTTGAATTCATATCCCCATGAGGAGAAACGCTGATTTGGAGCCAAACTGAATGAAGTAGGATTCAGTTGACATTCTTCTATCCACTTTATTTTCAGAGGCTTTAAAAGTAGGGATCATATTATAATGAGTTCCTTGGATTTCCCTAGTTGAATTGGAGTTCACTAAATCTGCAGTTCTATCTCATTCTGTTCAACTAATATTTAAGTTCAGTTTGACTTCTAGTTCAAGTTCGTGTTTTGGAATTGGATGTGACTAAAATACAAACATTCTGAATTGTCCCCAATCCGGAATGGTGAACAAAATCAAAACAGTGTTAAGTAGCTCACATTATTCCCCATTTGTGGGCCTGTAGGATCACCACTGATCATTTTAGGTGAGAAGTGAAAGTGGGTCTGCAGCAGCAGCAAAAGTAGCTTTCTTCAGGAACGCCAGAAGCTTTAATGCCAGATCCCCATAAATATTTTAATGTCCGAAGCACGCAGCTTGGAGCTTTTTGAGATCAGACATGGAACTCTGCCCAATGTCCAGCGTTTCCAGAGGTTCAGCAATACAGACCTACACTCCTGCTCAGTGGATTTAGATTTAGCATCTTTTCATCATTATGCTGAACTTTTTATCTTCCATAATACAGTGTTTTTGTCAGGTTATAAAAACAAAGTGTGAGTGAGTTGAATTCTGGGGACATGCGGAGAGGAACAGTTGGTGGAACGATGATTCATCCTTCTGCTGGGGCTTCTCCTTGTACGTCTGAGTTGGACCGACCATCTGTCCACACAGCCTCCCATGCCAGAGGCCCCCGATATTTTCTTTGCATGACACTGCAGTATCCATGGTAAAAACTTACTACACTGAAATGAAATGAGATGTGAGAAATGGGACGCCTACTCTTAAAAAGTGATTGACAGGAAAAAAAAAAAAAGACAACAAATCAGGCCAGGTTTTAACTTACTGCTGGTTTTTCGTTGATAAATGATGAATGATACCAGACCAGAGCATCTACAGTATCTTGTGGAGCAGGGGTTCTCAAACGTTTTTCATGTCACCCATTAGGTCACAGACCCCCATTTGGTAAGATTTTGTCCCAGAGACCCATATGGGAAGGTTGTTGTTGTTGTGGCTTCAGGATTGAACTGTATAAATACCCAGTAAGTGAGGAGATAATAGGTGAGAGTGAAACCTGTGATAAGAATAATCATTCTTACACATCCTCTAAGTGGGATCATGTAGTTAATTCAATTATAGTGAAATTGAACTATTCCTCACATTGCTGGGGACCCCCTGAAACCCCCTCATGGACCCCCGAGGGACCCAGAGCCCCACTTTTGACAACCACTGTGTCAGAGATATCGAATGATGAATTTCGGGTAAAATTTTTCCCTAAATTATCCCCCTAATCCCCTAAATTATAGCATTTTCAGTCAGGAACTGTTCACTTCTAAGCAGTTGTCTCCATGAATTTTGTATTCATCCAGATGTCTCCAATCTAAGACTGCAGAAAAGACGTCTCTCCACGTAGTAAAGAGGACATTAACTGAGTTCATCAGCAGTCTGCCATGAGCTCTTGATGCAATGCAGCAGATCTCGCTGACTAACTCAGGTGAGAGTGGTGGAGGTGGGCAGCTGTTGGCTGTACGTGCACTGTAGTCCTCTAAAGCCTGTCCTCACTTGTTAAGCCTTGGTTGCCTGGTAACAGCAAAATGATCATGGTTTTGCAGCCAAGATGATAGATTATTAGTATTTTTTCCCAGAAGAACAAGCGCTTGTGCTTCCTTCGTCACTCTAAACACTAAAAATAACTTACATTTTTTGTGTTATGAACCATCTTTTAAATCCCCTATTTTTAAAGATTTGCTTTTGTGTGATGGCTTTCATCCTTTTATTTTTACAGCATATTGCTTTTACATTCTATTATCTTTTGATCTTGTAGTGCCTTCTTGCTTTTACATGTTTTAATTTAACATATTTTGCTTTTATTTGATTGTTAAAGCACTATTATTATTATTGGGTCTAATATTATTAGGTTTATTATTATTAGGTCTACTATTCTTATTATTCTTATTATTATTGTTGTTGTTGCTGTTGTTATTGTGTACTGTTTATTGAAGGATAATACACTTTTAGAGCCTACATGAGCATGACAAAGTGCAAAACAAGACAGTGCAGCATGCAGTGGGAATGGCCCATCATTATCACCAGGCATAGAAGGCTTGACTACTCAGCTTGTAGTTCATGATGTTACACTGCCACCTTGTGGGCCAAAGGACGTCACTTCCTTCAGCCTCCAACCGCATTTAATTCCTTGCATAATTAGAGGCCTATTTATATAATAGAATATTGTGACGCATCTCAGTCGAAGGAATTCAAGTCCAAAATAAGAAAGCGTGGCACAGCAACAACATGGTGAAAGTTTTGTGTCATATCCCAATAATAATCATAACAACAATACTAATAATGTTATTGTTACATAATTTCTTGGCCCCAAAACGTTGAAAAAAGTCCAATTTGTAGGCATTATAGAGAAATGGGATGTGGAGAAACGGAACTAAGTGGCAACAAAGAGTTTAGGCTACTTAATTTTTACTTTAATCATACATCTGGATTTAATATCCAGTATAAAGTACTAACGTACTTCAGCTACTGAGAGGCCTGCTAAACACAGGCTGCTTACCACAGTATACTGTTGGGTCCCCTACTGTTAAAGCATTTGGACAAAATAACTAGATTCATTAAATCATTTACGTAATTCCACCACTGACTTGGACTGACTAGCATAATTTTGCAGGGGTCTCAAAAAATACCTGACCAATCACTCCAGACTACTGCACAAACTTTTAGTTGTGTGTGGTAGCATGCCATACTTCATGTGCGAATCCGGAACCAATGACTAGTTGGAGAGGCAAAGTCAGTGAATTCTTCCTTCATGTTAGGATATTTTCTGTCGAAAAATGTTATCTATATACACAAATAACATTTCTTACTTAACTACAACGGCAAGGTGTTTCTGCACATCATATTACTTATGTTTTTTATTGCAGTTATGAACCTGTTGGCAAATATAAACGAAGTGAGAGGATTCACTTCTGCTTACTTCCGTCTTCGCTTAAATCCCGCTAGGCAGACTCTTGAGGCAGACTAGATCGCTTCTCTTGTGGCTGGGAGTGAATGCGAGTGTCTCACAATCAGTCACATTCAACACCTTTTTTCTACGGGAGGCTTGTTTGAACACCGTTGCCACTTGCTATTCACACATGTTCTTGCATAAATTAGCTGGTGTATGCTTTAGCTAGGTCTTGCTAGTAGCCCTAACTTCTAAAAAATGTTGCTGCAAATTATAATTTATTTGCTTTTTAAACCTTGAAGGAAATCTTGACAACATACTGTGGCGGTGCTTCTTACATGCTACAGAGTTCAGACCAAGTTTGTCATTGGTTCAGAGTTCAGAATTGCAGCGACGTCTATGGTCCTATCCCACTAGGTGGCTATTCATTAATACTATTCTAATTTTAGGCCGTTAGTTTGAACTATCTTGACAGATTTTCACCTTCTTTGAATAAACATGTTGCAGAAACGTGACTACGTTATGACGCACACAGCAATTTCGACCAATAGGAAACCCCGGGGCGGTGTGCGTCCTCCTGTGGGTGGAATCACGGCTGTAGGTGCGGCGAGGAGCTTGTCCAGCTATTAACGGCGGTTGGAGAGAAATTACAGATATAACGTTACTACTGAAAACAGCTATTCTACAGTGAGGAAGAGCAGTTATACGAGAGTAAGACTTGTTTATCAACAGCTAAGTATTCGCCCACGTTATACCCGGACGACGAATTAAATATCATTGGACGAAATTGTATTTACATAACCAGCTTTCCCATGTCTTCACGGCGAAGAGCAACCGGTCTTGCCACGGTCTCCGGCGGTCGTTAGCAACACCAACTGCACCAAATTACAGGCCAGTTAATTATTGTTACTCAGTGTTTAGAGTACAGGCACATTAAAGCCGTTTAGCACATTTCTAGATATATTTCTAGACGCATTTTTTACCATTCAGAAAAACAAGTTATACAACAAGTCAGGCTGGTGCTCGTTAGCGAACCAGGTCCTAAAGCCCGCCGTGTAACGTTCCGCATTGCCAGAGAGCGCGCGCTGTCTCGTGCCCAAATGGTTCAGCTGCACCCGGTTTTTAAATTCTTCGACATTATGGAAAAGGTTCTATTAGAGCAGGGTTAGGTGCAAAGTTGGACTGTATTACTTAAAACAAAGGCTTGTATGCACAAATAGCTCTAGAGACACTTTTCTTTTTAAAATTGGATTACCCAGTGGCCTTTTTCCCCTTTTTTTCTTGGACATAATTAAAGAACGTCAGTATATCGGAATCGAAAAGTGGAATAAATACATCTAAAGACTTGCAAAAGGAAAAGGACTCGTCCAGTTGAGTAATGGTCGTTAATACGATCCACTGGTTCAGGAAGGGCTTGCGGCTCCACGACAACCCGTCGCTCAAGGAATCTCTGCAGGGAGCGGATTCTGTCCGCTGCGTCTACATCCTCGACCCTTGGTTTGCAGGATCTTCTAACGTTGGGATCAGCAGGTGGAGGTGAGGAAAGCATGTGTTAGATGTAACAGAGTTGTGTGTGTGTGTGTGTGTGTGTGTGTGTATGTGTCATTGGAGTTATCAAGTTGGTCCTATCTAAAAAGAAAAAAAAATCACACCAGGGAGCATTCAGGACCAATGTTCCCTCTAAGTTGTGTACTCTACTGGTCTAGATTTAATAATTTATCACATTGACCAAATAGTAATGCCTTATCATTCATCAGTCATTGTTCCACTTGTTGCTCGACATGTTTTGGTGCCAAAGCAGGTGCCAAAGTTTTGGTGGCAAATCATATGAGATGCAGGGACTTTACAATAGCGTAGGCCCTCCATAACCATGGCTAAATGGATGGCAGGCTATGTGTTGGTTATATTGTATAGGCCTCTTGTTTTACACTTTTAGACCATAGATCCCCACTTGATAAAGGTTTTGTCCAGGAACCCCGGTCTGAGAAGGTTTTGTTGTCTGTTTCTACTGTAGGTGAGGAGAGTGAAACCTCTGATCAGAATAGTCACTTTTATGCATAATCTCCTAGTGGTAACATCTGGTGAATGAAGTAACAGTGAAATCCAACTAATCCTCATTTTGCTGGGGACCCTCTGGAACCCTCTCAACGACCCCTTGTGGTCCCTGGAGCCCAGTTTGCGATCCACTGCCTTATAGTGTGTAGTTTACACCAATTTCAATCTCTCTCTCCTCTCTTCCTCTCCTCTCTCTCTCATCTCCTCTCCAAGTTGCGGGCTGCTACAGCACTGTCCTGGCAGGATAATCAAAACATTATTTTCCCCCTTCCATAGGGATTAGAGAGCTGGCAAACGTTGGCCTTTCCATATCCTGAGTAACTCATACATTTGGAAACACTGTCCCGATTTAGAATTAGGGAAATGTCTAGGTCTCCAGACTTATTTAGGCTTCCAAGTTAGCCAGAGAGGGGAGTATAATTAATTAACAAGCCCGTTTTTGGGGTCAGGCTCTATGGCTGAGAGATTTCCAACTTCAAAGCAATGGAAGGGTGCCGGGGCTTAGGGACATTCACCATTCCACATTTACCCATACATTTGAAAAAGATGAATGACATAAAGAGTCAGTAATGAAATCACACCATGCATTTTACATGTCAGCAATGGATTACATCTGTTTCTGTAGTTGTGTTGTGTGTGTGTGTGTGTGTGTGTGTGTGTGTGTGTGTGTTTTGGAGCTTCATCAACTTTTCTCATAAATAATATGTCAAATTCTGACATATTGGCCTATGTCAGAATTTGACCTATATCCCTGCATTCGATAGGTAAAGAGAGAGTGTACGGTTCAACAATTGTAACTGTATCCTACAGCACTTCGCCGAACTTGAGACAATCAGAAAGTGTGTGTGCTTGTCTGAGAAAGGAAGAGGCCGTTTGGATCTGCTCACACAAATCAATATGTGAAGTCTCATGTGACAGAGATAAAAGCAAGGACTGTTAAAGTTAGTGGTGTTTTGGTCGGTATCTGTGAAGCCGCTCCCCTTCCAGCCCTGGCTTCGTCCTGCATCTTAACCCTAACCCATCAAACTAACAGTCAGGGTTAACCTTCAGTGTGGCGTGGAAACTTTTCTCAGTCAAAACAAACCCATCACAACCTCACTCCAGCTTGGTGTGTGACCCAGACATTCATTTATTACAACCCCACAAATGTGTGCTGTAGCCTGCAGTCACTCAGTGTTTCTATGTGCAAACTACAGTAAATGATTTGTCATGTAACAATCTGCACATGTAGCCTACCTGATCTGTAGCTGTGCCTCTCTGTTCATGACTGAATGAATGACTCGCTGGTCTTGGTCATTTCCTTTCCTGCTGTGCGGTCTGGTTTGTATTGCGTTCCCATGCCGTGAGTGGAAGAGTGGGGCAGTAGCAGCGGCGCTCCTGTTATGGAGCATCCATGTTATTCTTCCACAGTTATGTAACAGCAGCCTGGGGTGACGCAGAGCTCACACACAGATCACTCAGTTTGCACCGATTCATTCCCTTTATGTCTTTTTTCATCTCTGTCTCTTGTCTCTGTGCAATGGTTGTGCACGTCACTGTCTCCAGCAACTAGGAGTTTTATTTTGTGCATGTAGCGAGGCTCAATGGTGATTTAGTGTTTGGAGCAAGAGTCATATGTTAATAGGAATGCAATGCAATGATATATAATTATAATATTTAATCTTTCAATCGTAAAACGTGACTCATATTTGATGTTGGCTCTGATTGAGACATTATTTCTTATCAATTAGTCTTGTATTTTAAAGTTTGATCATCAAAGCTGCATTCTAAGTATTTAGGAACTATCACAACAAGAATCAGACATCTAGGGGGTGATCAGGATCTAGGGGGTGATCTTCAGTGAGTGAGGCAGGTCTGATGACATAACCATAACAACCTTCCCTCCCTGCTAACATCTCCACTCGCGGCCTAAGTAGGTCAGCGTGTTAGTAGAAAACCTCCCATCCTCCACATCTTTTTTGACCTACTTCCGCTATCCACCACTGCTATTGCAAGAGACCCCAACTATCTCTGGTGAGCAGCACAACAGTGAACAGAGAACTCATTCTACAAAGCTGCTTCCATCTGATTTCTCCTTTAGCGTTGCTGTTTTATACATTCAAATGTTTAAGCTGTTTGAAAGAGTTTTGTGGGTTGCTTTGGCCTTGGCACATGATCATGAAGGATTTTATTCAACTGAAAGGAGTTCTTGAAGCCATGGTTAGAGTTGTTTGTAATACTCTATCTAGTTCTGTATTTTGTAGCAGCTTTGTGAACACCAGACGAGGTTGAAATTTGCAACCCATTAATCATCTTGTGGAGTACAGCTCTGTCTTTTCTAAACACTCCCTTGCTGGAGCTACGTTAGGTCACTGCTTTTCTTTTGGAGTCAGATGGTCTGGGTCTGGTTTTAGACCATTATACTGACCGGGGAGGTCAGGAGAGCACGGCAGCTAGCATAGCGAGTGACCCACTTTTCTACAGAGGAGTTGCCTTGGCTCAGACGGGATTTACACCTAGTGTCATCTAGCATAGGAGTATTGGTTACTAGAAAGATGTGGGCCATGTGCGTTTCACTTTGCAGTGAGTGATCGTAAGTCCTATAGAAAGACATTGCTGCCATAGAGGATGTATCTGCCACTCCTTTGCAATTTTTAATTGTAGACACTTGGCAGTCTTAAAGTTAAAGCAAAAATAGGCAAGATTTTTTATGTAGAACTACACCTGCCTTAGTAAATCACAAAGTGGGGCTGTGGGACAGAGAAGAATGTCCCATTCCCATCACAAACCGGTCCGGTTGGTAAACATGAGCATGATGTGTGCAGTTTACTGATGCCATGCCACATGATTTGTGGGTATTGAATTTTACATTTTTCATACAGTTACATCTTGCTGCCATTTGGATCCTCCAGCGTGCAAAGTTGCCTAATTCAGGTTTAAAGGATAAGTTTGGTGATTTTGGACCTATATATAATTTGTCTTTTACATAAGCTTCATTTGACCATGTGTTTTATCTTAAATACTGATTTTACTTTTGCTTTTTATGTGAAGCACTTTGTAACTCTGTTTGCTATACAAATAAACTTGATTATTATTATTACCTGTAATACTTAGACCCACAGACAATATTGACTCTTGAGTCAAATGTTGGTTGAAATGGCGAGCTCCGTTACTAGGCCTCTTGAGGCTAGTACAAACAGGGTTTGTCAAAATATCTGCAAAAAAGCCATTTGTAGGCTCCACAGGGGAGTTGAGAGCAAACAAAAATTTAAATTAGCTCTGATTTTATGACACAATTCCGCCATTACACACACTTTCACTAATCAGGAAATGACAGAACTATTTTTCTCTGCCGCAGCACAGACTGCTGTGGGGTGAAAGTGCGTTACTGGCAGTGTGATGTAGTTTAGTGGACGGTCAGGTCAGATAGTAAACAGTAGAGTTTGGTTCCACTGAGTGGTGCTGCTGCTTTCTGGGCCGTGGATATAAATACGTCAGTTGGTCGCCATATTTTTTTCACAGACTGGCTTTTTTGGAGATATTTTGACAAACCTTGTTTGGACTCACTGTTAGCAGTAAGAGGCATAACAACAGAGCTCGCCGTTTCAAGTGACAGTTGACTCTGGAGTCAATATTCTCTGTAGGTCCAAGTACTACAGGTATGTAAAGAGACACATTATATATCGGTCCAAAATCGTCTTATTCTTTAATGTCATTTTTGCATTACTCTCCGGAAAAAAAATCAGACACCCGCTACCTCCCTCGCCCCCTACACACACACACACACACACACGTTTTGATTCACTCAGTTTCTCAGGTA
The DNA here is from genome assembly GCF_046629955.1 of Centroberyx affinis. Classification (NCBI taxonomy): domain Eukaryota; kingdom Metazoa; phylum Chordata; class Actinopteri; order Beryciformes; family Berycidae; genus Centroberyx; species Centroberyx affinis. The sequence continues at coordinate 229,172 of NW_027278821.1, read as the reverse complement.
TTTTTTGCGTCAGGAAGTCTGCACAAGTGCACATCATCCCACATTACAGGATTATACAGATTTCCTCATAATAAATGTTTAGCCATATTATCAGAATCCCCACAATAGCCATGCTATAATGCAAGCATTGCTCAGATTATGGTGCTGGCGAGGAAACAAGGAAACCTTTTTAAATTCATATACTTTCACTGTCATTGAAAACTTTTCACAGTTCACCTGCTACACTCAACTGGCTTTCATGTCGGGGGGGTGGGGTGGGGGGGGGCTAACCATGATTAGGCGTAGATACAGGAAGTTTACACCTACGAACTTTGAATGGTACCTATAGCAACAACACGGGAAGGACCCTATTACTGCCGCTCTGTGTGTGTGTGTGTGTGTGTGCGCACACGTGCTGTGGACACACTGGACTAGCCTACAGTTGGTACAGTCTTGTTCTTGGGGAAAGAGATAAAGCAGACATACAGAAAAAAATAAGCATTAACAATAATTCTATAACTTGTGGTGAAAAACCCTTCAGTTGGCCACGTTTGACTTCATTTGAATTGGGTTTTTTTTTTATTTTATTTTTTGCTGACGTCACATACAGTGATGATTAAACTTAGTGTGACGCAGATGCGGGCTGGTTGACTGCCAGTACATTAAGAACTGGTCATCCACTGGCCACATGATTCAGCCTTAAGAAGGTGGTCAAGGCCTGCCTTTTTTAATCTATTGATATGTCACTGCATAACACATCTGCATACCGCAATGGCAGTTTTCTCAGCAGGCACACTGACAAACACAAAAGTCCAGTGTTATTCCGCTAGAAATTATACTGGTTATGAACAAGATTTTGAGATTAAGAGAATGACAGTGTAAGCAGTGGGTAAGAAATATGTCTTTCCAGTGCAGCAGGCTGGCAGGCAGCCTAAGTACTGCAGCCTGGTCATACTTATTTGTTCATGCAAAGTGGAACAACAAATTTGGCTTTTTCTGAAGGAATAATGCTTAGCCTAAAGATTAAAAGGAAATCGGTGTTCTCAAGGAAAATTATTTCCTTTTACTCTGCCGTACTACGGCCTTCATGGAGTTAGAGAGAGGTGTGTATGTAGTAGGCATTTATTTGTGGTTATGAATAATTGTCATATGATATGGGCTAAGTAATAGCATGTGATATTATTCATAATTACATGAAGAGACATTCTCATGCTTCAATCAAGGAAAAAGCCACCTTAAACACAATTCAAATACATTACGTCAGTTAAGTGTTGATTTATGACAACAGACTTATCATGGTTAATTATTATTACACTTTATTTGGATAGTCCAACGTTAATACTCAACTAACTATCAGGTGACAAAAAGTAGATGTTTAACAGAGTGTCACTTGCCTGTTTAGTGGATCTCCACAGAATATGTAGGCCTAACCCTGACTTATGCCGAACCCTAACCTAACCCTGAGCCCATTTTTAAACCTAAACCTAACCCTATCTCTAACATTAACCCTAACCCTAAGATTAATCAAACACTGAGCAAATAGTCTATATATAACATATGCTGAACTCCTTCTGTAAGCTCCAGAAAGGAAAGATTTTATAGAATTTCCTATTTACATGTGAAACATTTGTCAGATTACTGTGGTCCTACTTTGGAAGATCTCCTCACAGAGCCAAGCAATTTCTAAACTTAGCCAAAATTTCTGTGATGGGGGTATTTTTGTTGTGAGTTTATAGTTTGCTGTGGTTTCACACAGATAATCTTTCTTGCTTTTTATTTCCCACCATCATGGTATGCAGGAGTCGTCATGATGACATCTGTGTATGACTGTGTTTAGAATAACTCAAGAACAATACATGATAGAAACTTAATACTTACACCACATGTTCTCCCTATAGAATAGATGATCTCAGTAGATTTTGGAACACCTTGCTGCATAAATTTGCATATTAATGAGGGAAAACTGATATTCTTGAAATTGCTCTAACTGTAATACTTTAAGATACAGGATTCATATTAATGAGATGTGTATGTGAAGACAAGTACTAACCTATGTTGACATAGAAATATTTGCTAATTAATGCATTCTTTAGCTTAATTAATGACTTCATTACATAACTGGTTATTTCACATAAACCGCATTATCGCAGGACATGAGGCAGCTCAAGTGTCTCTTGTCCCCTAAATATATCATTGTCTAATATGCCATTTTGATGGATGCCTCTATCCAAAGCACCTTATGCTGCCATGAGTGCATATACAGTACGTTCAGTTTGGACTGCTCCTTTGGGAACTGAAACCTCTAACGCATGCTGTGCCAGGTCTACTCACTGCTGAGGAATGCAGGACCACAGTTCACATCAACTGTGATATTAACCATTGGGAGCAATGAGCAACACCTCATACACCACTACCCCTTAGCTCAAGATCTCAATTTTAGTGATGTGTGGTGTATGAGATATACTACAGTGTATATATATCTAATACTCAATCCTTTGTAAAGTAGTGTAATCTCACCATGAGCCTTGGGTTCCTGCGACTCAATTGGGTTGTAGTGTAATGGCTCTGTGGCTCCCTCTGCTGGGCTGTATATTACATTGACTCCCTGCCGCAGTGTTACATAGTCAATGCAGGCTGCCTCAACAAAAGAATACAGCCACTTTGACTGAGGATCCCCCCAATGTTCCATTATTTATGAGTTTGCTTTTTTATTTATTTTTTTTAACACAGATTGCTCACATTGTAAACCATGACTTTTATACTGCCTTTTCTCAGCATGTAATTACTGGTTGCCTTTGTTTGACTTTTCAAACACAATACAATAATACTGAATAATTTCCCTAGCACAATTAACCCAAATTGCAGATAGAAATCACTCATTAAGGTGTGTTCATTCCCATCCCATTTATTCTGCTGAGTTACTTATCCTCTGCTTCCTCCTGTGGTAAGGCATCTAAGCAGAACCATTTTTTCCACAAGCGTCATTACCGTCATGGCCCAACTATACACAACCCCTGTATACTTACTAATTATCTTACGTAAGAAACTCCATGAAGGATGCAGCTTATATTTGGTAATGGTATGTCTTTTGCAGATTAGGTGCAGCTGCTCATGCCCTTTTATTATGCATTCCACCTGGTCTAGAGAACATACCTTTGGATCCAGTTAGTTGTGACTTGTGGCATTGAATAATATGTATAGGTGTGTTTTAATGACTTGAATCTTGAATAGAATTGTTTTCACTAAATCCTTAATAGGGTCTGGTCACTTGGCGTATGATAGCAAGGTAATATCTCACTCATGTTTGACATGATGACCTTTTCACCACAAGGCAAAGCTTTTCCTAGTAGCACATCATGAGATTCTACTGACACCATGTGCTAGATCACTTTGAATAAACTATATATTAGTAAATGTTTTAACCATCCTGTTTTTCTCCTCAAATCCTTTTATCTGACCCCCCAGGTTCCTATTGCAGAGTCTTGAGGACTTGGATGCCAGCCTTCGTAAGCTCAACTCTCGTTTGTTTGTGATACGCGGCCAGCCCACTGATGTCTTTCCCCGACTTTTCAAGGTGACACGTTGATCTGATTTAACTACCGAAGATTGTTGATAACAATATTACATTTTCTGTGAGAGTGCATGGAAATAGGTGTGTTAACCCAAACTATTCCATTGTTAAGTTTGTTTTATTTTTATTCACTGTTCTCCAGGAGTGGAAGATCACTCGTCTGTCTTATGAGTATGACTCTGAGCCCTTTGGGAAAGAGCGAGATGCAGCTATCAAGAAACTGGCCCGCGAGGCTGGTGTGGAGGTGACGGTCTGCATCTCCCACACACTCTATGACCTGGATAAGTGAGTTGACATCCCTCATTCTTCATGGCTTATAGTAGGGTTACAGTGATATGTTGGTTTGCCAATATATTGGGCAAATATTGGCCTTATATTTTTTGCTCATTAATTCTTTGCTTAAGGGCCCTAATGTATCCCCCAGTTTCCCCTACCACTAAATAGGTGGGGTGTGTCATTGCCTTAAAGAGCTGCTAACCTCTTAAAAGAATATGTTATCCTTGGTTTAGTGGAGAGTTTTAGTGTCACATGATGGTTTAAATGCTGTTTCAGAGGCCTTTCCAACCTGCCAAGAACAAAATTTGGGGTAAACACTGAATACTTGTAATTTTTGTGGCGGGAAAATTGTCAAATGTAAGGATACTGAATATCGGCACAAAATATTGGCTATCAGTGACTTCATTTTTGGTGTCTGCCTTCAAAGCCCCTACCTTATAGTCCAAACACTGACCCGCTGAACTATTAAACTTTCCCTATGCATCTGTTAGTTCCATTATTTCTTCTTTTTCTCACACTGTCTATCTCTTTTTCCCCTGCAGGATCATAGAGTTGAATGGGGGCCAGTCCCCGCTCACCTACAAGCGTTTCCAGACCCTCATCAGTCGTATGGATGCAGTGGAGGTGCCTGCAGAGTCCATCACGGCTGAGGTCATGGGGAAATGTACCACGCCCCTCTCTGACGACCACGATGAGAAGTTTGGGGTCCCCTCCCTGGAGGAGCTGGGTGAGTAAGGCCAGAGAGTCGTGGATGCAGATGCTTTTTGTCCATGTCTCCATCACCCTCGCATCAGCTGTGGGGCAGTTTGGGTTTCAGGGTGATAGTGGTGGGATCTGTAGATCTACGTACAACTGCTACTTCAAAGAAAACATATAGACATGATCACACCAAACACTCCAATGCAAAAATACAGGGTGAGTCCTTAACCTGTCATTGTCCTTTGTGCTCTTAATGTGATTCCTGCAGGTTTTGATACCGAAGGTCTGTCCTCAGCTGTGTGGCCAGGGGGAGAGACCGAGGCCCTCACACGACTGGAGAGGCATTTGGAGAGGAAGGTATGTCAAAATCATCTTTTTCACACACACATACACTGTGAATACAATATATAGTACTGTACACAGTGTTTCCCGCAGTGCTTTATAGCCTTAGCAAGAATTGTCGGCCGCCTTGGCTGAGACAATCCCGCAGAATTAATATTTCATTCAATTCAATTCAAATTCAATTGAATTTCATGTGGACCAAACTGTCACCTGAGTTTCTAGGTTGGGTACAGTAATTAACCGTGACATCTCCAGGTCAAAAAGCATCACTTCAGAAGTAGAGGGGAGCATTAATGAAGGGAGCAGCAGTACGCCCAAGCCTAATCTTACACAAGTCTATTGTTGGCGTTTATAATTAATGTTGTTGTAACCGCGCATTTATATTCACTGCGCATCACTGTCTGCATTTAGCCTAGGCTAGTCAATTAGCAACCTAAATGGACACAAAAATTAAAAAAACAAAACAAGAAACGAGCATGTTTAGAGCATACCGCGCAGCTTCTATCCCCAGTTTTTGCTTTGATGTAAACAGAAATGTTATCATGACATACAAAACATAATGCAATGTGGTGTTATTTTCATTTGCATATCTGATCATTTGGTTGTGTTGCTGTTTCAGGCATGGGTGGCCAACTTTGAGCGTCCCAGGATGAACGCCAACTCGTTGCTGGCTAGCCCCACAGGTCTCAGCCCATACCTGCGCTTCGGCTGTCTCTCCTGTCGGCTCTTCTACTTCAAACTCACCGACCTCTACAGGAAGGTAAGTCATTATAAAATGTATAGTTCTAGTGTACAGCTCAGATTGGCTGAGTCACATTCAAAGCCGTTGTAGATTAACTGTAAACAGTTCATTTTGATAGTAATGTGCTAACCGAAAATCACTACTTATACCTAAACCACCATGTTGTTTAGCTACTGTATATACAGTATGCTGCAGTTCATTTATGTTCTATGTTAAATTCAGAAATAAAAATTATTTTGAATGTGGGCATTCGAACAAGTTAAAGACGTGATCGCTCCTAAATAGTAGCAGCGAGATGTCCCCATTCTTTCTCTTCTGATATGACATGAACGCGGCAGTATTCAGTAATATTTATACATGTGTCACTTCTCTAACCCCCAAGGTGAAGAAGAACAGCTCCCCTCCTCTCTCCCTCTATGGTCAGCTGTTGTGGCGTGAGTTCTTCTACACGGCGGCCACCAACAACCCTCGCTTTGACAAGATGGAGAGCAACCCCATCTGCGTTCAGATCCCCTGGGACCGCAACCCCGAGGCGCTGGCCAAGTGGGCGGAGGGACGCACCGGCTTCCCCTGGATCGACGCCATAATGACCCAGCTGAGGCAGGAGGGCTGGATCCACCACCTGGCCAGACACGCCGTGGCCTGCTTCCTGACCAGAGGAGACCTGTGGATCAGCTGGGAGGAGGGCATGAAGGTAGGCCGTGTTGGGGGGGAAGATGATAAAAGAAGGGATGAGATGATCAAGGAAGGGATACGATGCTTATTTTCTTGTTTTTACATGATGCATTCACACACCCTGCATATATGCTGTAATTGTTATTTTTTGTAATTTTTATTCATATATTTTTACTGAATACATTCTAGTGTTGTAACTGTCAGTTGCATCATGTTTGAAGTCTCCCTATTTGCTCATATTTCTATATATCTCATTCATTCTTATTTACATCCTATTTTTTCTCAGATCATTTCACAATCATTAAAGTTTTGTCTAATCTAATCTAGTGGTAGGAGCTACTGAGCAAGTGCAAGAGATTATGTTTTGCAGCTAATTGAGGCTCATGTTTTTTGTGTGGAGGTGTTTGAGGAGCTGCTGCTGGATGCAGACTGGAGTGTAAATGCAGGCAGCTGGATGTGGCTCTCCTGCAGCTCCTTCTTCCAGCAGTTCTTCCACTGCTACTGCCCCGTGGGCTTCGGCCGACGCACAGACCCCAACGGAGACTACATACGGTGCGCTTGCATGTGCTACTACTATATTGTACTGTGAAGTCTGTCTCATTCATGTACAAACTACAATTCCTGTGGGAATCTGTTGTTTTGTTTATATGTAGCTGTGGTCACGGAGGAACCTGTATCATATTGGAGGTGGATGACTTTGACTGGCTGTTATTTGATATTTAATAAAAGGCCAATATCAGCCTGATATATTGGCTGATATATCTTCCAGCCTTGTAGAGACGAGTCTGAGATCTTTTTGTTTGTTGTGGAAGGAAATTACACTACCCTGCAATGCTTTCTGTACTTACTTACTTTTCTTCTGTCCTCCATCTCTTAATTTAGGCGCTACCTCCCCATTCTGAGGGGATTTCCGGCCAAGTATATTTATGATCCTTGGAACGCTCCAGAGAGTGTACAGAAGGCAGCCAAATGTATTATTGGAGTGCAATACCCCAAGCCCATGGTGCACCACGCGGAGGCAAGCCGTCTCAACATTGAACGCATGAAACAGATCTACCAGCAGCTGTCCTGTTACAGGGGCCTTGGTAAGGAAACCACAAGATTGTGGACTCATTTCTCACAACAGTGTTGATCATGAACATGACACAGGATGGGATAGGGTAATTAAACAAAGATCACCTGAAACATAGATTACTTTTGAAGTCATATGTAGGTTGGAGTATCCAAAGCTTCCTGCCAAAAGAGACAATACTACTAATAATAATCTTAGGTTATACAGTATTTTGCAATACACAGTTACAAAGCACTTAACAAAGGAGTTAAAAATAACATAAAACAGCAAAATAAATGAAGAAATGGAAGAAATATCAAAGCAAGGCAAAAAAACAAAAAAAGTAAACCATAAAAGGGAGTTCAAAACATTAATAAAAGATTGTTGCATAAAAGTGAGTCTATAAAAGTGAGTTTTAAGAAGTGATTTTAAACAGGTTTAGCCAGCCTAAACTCCTTAGGCAGGTCCTCCAAAGTCTTGGAGCCCTAATGGTAAAGAACCAAACAGCCTCCTCACTGCCTCCTGTCTCTGTGTCCACAGGCCTTCTGGCTACAGTTCCGTCCAACACCAACAGTAATGGCGAGGCGCCCTCAGGCATGACGGGATTCTCCATAGAGGCTACACATGATGCTGCAGCTCCGTCCAGTAGGTGGCCCACTACCCAATGCTCTGACAATCCAGACGTTTGGGTTCTCCTAACTTCTTTTATAGCCCGCTGTACTCAATGGCATTTCAGTTGTGCATATGAAGAGCTAGAGATTGAGTGTTTTACTTATTTTTGCAGGTTACCAGATGCCAGTCCACTCCCAGGGAGACTGGCAAAGCGGTGTCATGGTGTATCCCCAGGGTGACCCACAAACCAGCATCAGCACTCACCAGCAAGGTGAGACTCTCAGCTACTACACATTTAATTCATCTGTCTCATTTGTCTAAATAACTTTGGCTCACTTTCCCCCTTACTCCACATTTGTTTTCCTTTACTTTTCACTTTTATGTTGCTTCACACAATACTCCTTCTTTGCTAATCCTTGAATCTTGTTTGAAATTCCAGGTTATGTAGGCACCAATAACAGTATGATGTGTTACACTCAATGCAACCAGCAGATTCCTGGCCCTGCAATGCAACAAGGTGAGTGTTGATGTGCTATTACTGTATGATCTGAGCTTATACTTCTACACCTTTATGCTAAACTACTTCTCTTATTATCTAGTTAGTCACAGAGATGACAAGAAAGTGATTCCAGGTTGTATCTAAGCCCTGTTGTTGTGTTCTTAGGGCTTGGACACCACACCAACACCCAGACCAGTGGCAAACGCCACAGTGAGGACTCTGGAAATGGGACTGGCTCTAAAGTCCAGAGGCAGAGCAGCCACTAGACAGGTTAGTTGGAAACTTAAACATAACTAAACTATTGGTATAGCACTATAACTATTTGTACAGCACATTTCTTACTAAAGTATCATAGTAGGAGAATATAAATAGAAAACAAATTCAGACCTGGAATGGAAACTTTGGGATCCTCACAGCCATAATTGTGCTAAGGTTATCAAACTACCAGAGTTGACAGAAAACTGCCTTGTTAGGAGATAAGAATAAAGCAGAATGTGTAATTCCCACACAATCCCTAAGGTAATCAGTTAAGATGAAAAGATCTAAAGAAGATAATTTGTTATTCTGGCTTTATACACCATTGGACATTTTTAAGGGTTTCATTTTGGGAACATTTAGTTAAGTGGTTCTAATGTTTTCAGTGTTTCCATCAACCATGCAACAATAGAAACAGACAAAGGTAGCCATGAACTGAAAGTTGCCATTGATATAAATAGAAAAGATATTTAATGACCAGAAAGATAGCAATTTAAGTAAATGCTATGTTAATTATTTGTAACATGTATGCCTAGTATACAAGATGTTAAGTCTGGTGAAATGTGGTAAAACAATGCTTACATTTATCATAATGGAGGAGCTAACCAATGAAACGGTGAAAAATTAACTGTTAACTCTGTTTTGCATTTGACAGTGTGCTGCTGCATTCGATAACTGAAACATTTTTTTTCCCTCCCATGCAGGAATGACTTCAGACTCGCTTTCAGTCACACTGTGTACACAGCTATCACAAAATGGACGCAAAGACTGAAGTTCTGTTACAGCACCACACTGTCAAGTTGTTACATGATGGGTGAACATAACGTCAGTAGGAGCGTATGATCCTGTCATTAAGCACATTCACAAGTTTCTTAAGTATCGGACTGTATATGATCACATGGACTGAACTGCCCAGCCAGTGCTGACATCCTTGCAGCGTTCCAGTGGGAGAGGCTGTCGCACTACGCTGCTCTGAAAGTTAATATTGCCAGGACAAAAATCCTTGTGTATATAATGAATTTGCTAATTTCAGCTCACATACAACTTGTACATATTTGATATTGTATGTGTTTTCTCTCTCTTTGTGTAGCTATAGACCCATTGATATATTTTTGATATAAAGAATCATTGTGGATGGACCTTTCTTTATGAAATTTTTAAATAAAAGTGAAAGCATTTATAGACAGTCCAGTCCCTAGATGGTGAGGAACCTTGTTTCTCTAATACAGCTGCCTATCCTTTCATTTACTCCCAGTTTTCTCCTGTCTTTGGACCACCCAGTCTGTCTATCTGACAGACTCTACTTTTCTATCTCAATATTATGTAGTTCACTTTTACTCGTTTTATTCTTAACCACTGTAGAGGCGATATCAGTGTGATGTTACTATCAAGTTATTGCCCTTGTCAGTTGTTAATGAGAAAAGGTGACAGCAATAGAATCTCCTCATTTCATGGTTTCCCTCTGTGTAATCACCAATAAATGTACCACTGGAGTGTACTGCTTCACGTGCTTCTTGTTCTTCTCAGTGTGCTTGTTTAATTAAAATCGGGTTAAATATACAAAGGGTCTCAGCCTGTTCTTTGAAGCTGCAGTGTTAAACAGTTGACAAACTATAATATATCCAAACTGTAGCCAGGATGCCTCCCAGTCTAACAGAATTGGTATTTCAAATGAGATCAGTCTGGATGATGCTTTGGTTTTCAGACTACCCAGAAACCCTGTCAAATGTAACATAGATCATGATGCACATTGTTCAGTACAATATGGATCAGTAGTTAATTTGCCCCATTGGTAACTGAGTATATTATTCACACAACAGTATACATACTAAAGGTTTTTTGTTGAGGACACTTTCCACTGAAGTCTGACTCCTAGGTGGAGTCACTTAGAAGAAAAAAATTATGTGACAGTGACCGCTGCAATTAAAGGACACAAATATAGAAATTTCAGCTGGTATTTATTTTTCCACTCTTGATATGTTCAGTTACCACCACCAGTTTGTTACTTGCAGTAGTAAAGGTCAATGTACAGTACAGGAATGACAAAGCCAGTTACTGCAGATTAAACAGTGACACTCATTTCATTAGGCCACTGGTTCAATGCTTGACAGTATATTCCTGTACATATTTTGTCATATGAAATACCAAACATTTCCAGTCTTGTTAATTTCAAAATAGTCACAATCTTCTATTTTCCCGAGTCCCTCAACAGACACAGAATGACTTTCCCAAAGCTTGTTTTCCACAAACCTTCCCAATATATCGTAACATATCAGCCAAAGCTACATTAACATTCACTCCTCTGCAGATCTGAGGGGAGCTACAGGGTTGAAGAGCGGCCGCTGCTGTCTGAGGTGCAGCTTGCTATAGCTCATCTCAAAGTCCTTCTTGGTTCCCACAATAACGTCCAGGCTGCCGCAGCGCACATCATACCCATAGGATGCCAGCTTCTGGATGCGGTAGAGCACGATCTGCGTGGTGAGCTCCAGGACATTGGGAGATTCTTTCACCTGCTCCATGCTCACCCCCAGGTCCATCAACCCCTGGAACCGTCCGACCAGGGTGGGCAAGGAGTAGTACAAAATGGCAGGACAGCGGACCACTATTTCCTTGAGATCTTCGTCCGAACACATGAGAGCGCCCTCGATGTAGGCCAGCGCCTGGCCCATGGCCTCTGGCTGCAGCTCTGCGATGGAGGCCCTGAGGCTGGAGACCAGGCTGAGGAGCTCCTCCGTAGTGAAGCCCCGCTCCCTCAGGAAGCCCAGGCTGTCCCTCCAGGCCTCGGCAGGCCGCATCAGGATGTACGGGTTCTGGCTGAGGAGCTTCTGGAGCCAGACGCGCAGGTTGCCCTCGTCTCCGCCCAGGTCCAGATAGATCTCCCTCAGCGTGTGGATGACCTCCTGGTTGCGCTCCACGGGCCGGCCGAAGCTCTGCGGGGCGCTGGCCATCAGCTTGCCGATGATTCTCTTGCTGAGGCGCAGGCTCTGGAGGTATCGGATGTTGGCCCGCTGGTTGCCGTGGTGAGTCAGTGTGAAGAAGGAGGCCGGGAACTTCTCAATGATGCTCATCAGCTCGCGCTTGTTGGGGCACACGGACACCCACAGGTCTCGCTGGGCGGCCACGTCCTCCGGCCGGCACAGCACGGCCTCGGGGTGACTCTCCAGCACCCGGGCGATCACTGCAGCGTCCGCACCCATGTCCCTCAGCAGGCGAGCCGTTTCAGGCACGTACGCAGAGCTCTCGGACAGAACCCAGCTCTTGAACTTGCGTACCTTGCGGATGTCCACTGACAGCTCATAGAGCGAGTCCACTGTGTGTTGGTTCTCGGGTCTCTTGCTGGGAGAAGTCACTGTCGAGGAAGAGGCGGCACCGGGAGGGATGAAGACCCTCATTCTCTGGCAGTAGGTGCATAGAGAGGCAGTGGTGGCACGAAACATTGTTGACACTGGACTGCAGTGCACCTGTGTGGAGAGCACAAAAATAATCAGTGACACATAAGGGAACTCACATTTCAATCGGAATCTAATAAAATAAATGACAGTCACAAGCAGAGTCAATTGCGTATGAGAAGGTGTGGCACTCGCTATACCCGAGCTTTAGTGAGTACAAATTCTATTTTCTAGATATATCATTAAAAATGAGAGCAAAGATCACACAGAAATCTAAAAAAAAAATCTAGTGTGGAAGCCATGCATGTAAAAAAAAAAAAAAAAAGCACACACAATGGGAGAAACTTGCAGTGTGCAGACTACCAATTTCTCAGCAGAACCTCAAAGAAACCACAAGACCTCTATGTTTAATAATACTTACTCAAGACAAAGTATAATTAAACGTATTCAAGAAACTTTAAACTCAGTTTAGAGTTTCAGGGCCTGCAGACACACTGTTATGACATTGACCAAATAATATTTTATCAGTCATCAGGAATTACTCTCTGTACAAATGATATTAGATTGGGCGACTTTGCAATAAGGGTTTAGTGAATTGACATCAGAAGCCTATAAAGACTTGATCACAATATTGTTGTCAGTAGTTAAATGTTGCACATATATCAGTGCGTTAAAAGTCGTGGACAGTGGTTGTCCTCGGCCAGCAGAGGATGGAACAGCTAGGGAACACTGCGTACTAGTACATGTGATGTGGCGAGTTATGTAGGGTGAAGACTCATTGTGTAACCCGCGAGCCCTACCAGCGCTTAAAGCTATGCAACCACACACCAACACATTACACACAAACACCCATGAAAAACGCCTGTACAATGTATTGAATATGACAGTTCAATAAAAGGAATAGAAATAGGTTGTTTACCAGTTTCCAAGCCTATACGCTCAGCACTGCCGCCGGACGACTCCACTTCTCCACACACCCACTGCTTTCATAACATGAGTGGAGCCGCTCTTCACATGGGCTTCGGGCTGGGCGGAGTCAGATATGCTACCTTCAGGTACTGTCGGACATGCCATGATCACGAGAAAAAATGCACAAAGTGAGAAATAAATACGACTGGGAAACTGCAGGGATTTTCTGTGATGCTGTATTCACCTTATACAGTATTTCATGATAACTAATTTATGGATGTTTTCAGCATTTATAAATGTTGCAATTAATAAATAAAACGAGTTTCTATGAAGTAAACGTGTATGGTCTTTCATTACACGGAATGTACGTGCCCTTTTCTGATATGATAAAATAGTTCCGATCTGAAATCTAACACAAACACTCGTCCTCACTTTTCCACAACTTTTTTTTTTATTTACGACGTGCCACATGTTGACAGCTGACAGCTATGGGGGTTTCATGTTAACCAGAGCCATAGCTACAGTAAGAAATGGCAGCTATAGCTATACCAATGAATTGGTTCTTGTAAATGGTGAGAAATTACCTGATCCCTACCGTCCCAGACCGTTGATGAGTCCAAGGTGAAGAGGTGTAGAGCTGTCAGGGCGCAGACGCAACGTCCGGCACCCTGCACACCAAATGTGTGGAAGGACAAGAAAAAAAATAGAACCAAGAAAATTGAGGAATGTATACTGCCGCACAGCTCGGGGCTCTTCCTGGTCTTCCATGACAGCTGCCAACACCTTCAAGCATTCAAGTCATTTTTGCTAATGACTTTTATTTAGTATTTTATTTTTGCACGATATTGTGTTGTCTTTGTGTAATGATATTTATTTAAATTCTGTTTGTTTTGTTAATACAAATAAAGTATATTTGTAGTAGTAGTAGTAGTAGTAATACTAGTAGTAGTAATAGTACTAGTAGGCTAGTATTAAATTAGGCCCTACTCAGCGTGCGCGCTCCCGTGAGGTGCATGCCGCTCCCGGCAGACCAACGGCTGTTCAGTTTAACACATCCATGTTCAGAACCAACCGCAACGGACAGTATGGCGTCTGGCTTAAACAAGCTTTGTGAGTCCCAGCTTTTTACAAGTACATGAATTAACCAGCAGAGGACTGTGTGTATGGATACCTCTATCTGAATGGCTTTTTGCATTTTTCCTCACAGTTTTACCTCAGATTCATCTCCCTTACGTTAGCAAAGCTAGCTAGCTGGTAGGCCCTTTTCATGTTGTCATGGTAACAGCTTTTGCATTGAGAAACAAATTTTAATTTTAACAAAATTCCATATCCACAAATGTAAATTTACCAACAGAAAGCCTGAATTTTATGTGTTCTTGAAGGAAATGAGTCTTTATGTTGTTGTATGTTGTTGTATGTTGTTTTCTGTATTACTCTGCTGTATTTTATGAAAATGTTTTCAATAAAAAGAGAAGCAGGTGCATTACAACTTCCTGTTGCCAGCTCTGGCCTTCACTAACGTTAAATCGCCCCATAACCTGCCCAAAATTAACATTAGTGAAGTACAAAGACTAAACTAGTGAAAAGCTACAAGTTCTTCGCCTCAAGTTACCTCTTAGAAAAAATAAAATTGCCACTTATTATTGTGTAATAATAAGTAATAATAATAATGATATAACTGACAAAGGGAATTGCACTTCTATGTTTCAGTGGCTAACGACACAGATCAGTTCCTGTCACTGTGTGAAAATGTCTAAAATACAAAACCTGAGAGTGTTGGTGAAGCAGCGAACAACTGCGGCTGTTGAAGAGATACTTGGACTGTTGGAAAGCAGGATAGCAGAGTGCGAGGAGGAAGCTTCTCGTTTAAAAGAGGAGAACGGCCGACAACGAAAGCTGCTGGACGCTGTTTTAAATCCTGAAGTGTGCTTACACAGAGCAGGTTTGTGGAATTGAAATGTTATTTTCACATTACTCATACGCATTGTATGATATTTCAGTTGTGAGCAACTGCAAAGTAATGGTAACAAGCTTAGGTTAAAATACAATCACGGGTTTAATAATAATAACAATAATAATGATAATAACACATTTTATTTATATAGCACTTTCTCAATAACTCAAAGCACTGTACAGCATACAAACAGCATTAATAAACAGCATTAAAATAGAAAAAAGTATACTTAAAACTAACAATACCACCATAAACGAAATGCTTCTCTAAAAAGGTGAGTCTTGAGAAGTGATTTAAAGAATCAACACTGTCCGATGCTCTGACTGAGGGAGGGAGCTTGTTCCAGATGCGAGGGACAGCAGAAGAAAAGGCTCTGTCTCCCAGGGAGCCGAGCCTTGTGCAGGGGAGAGCTAGAGGATATATGGTCAGGTATGGGCGGATCTGGTTACATTTTGGGGTTGAAAAAAGGCCAGCTGTCTGGTTTTTATGTGGGGTTCAAATGAAAGTGCAGAATCCAGGATGACTCTGAGGTTCTCTAATTGCAGGAAAGGTGTGACTGTCATATTATCATCAATAGAGAGGCAGAGGTTGCGGAATGTATGTGTGTGTCTGTATGTGGACTTGTAGCCGATGAGGATTATTTCGGTGTTGGAGTTTAGTTTCAAAATGTCAGGTGTGGTATGGATGTATATTTGAGTATTGTCAGCATACATGTGGTAGTTTAGGCCGTGATTGTGCATAATTTGTTTTCCTTAATGTGTGTATGTCTGTATTTCAGTCTTACATCCAGACGTCCAGCAGCTGTTGGTCAGTAAAGAAGAGGTTCCCCCTGAGCAGCGGGAGTGGAGCCCCGGTCTGGACCAGTGGGACCCAGAGCCCCCACACATTAAAGATGAACAGGAGGAACTGTGGACCAGTCAGGAGGGAGAGCAGCTTCAAGGACTGGAGAAGGCTGATATCACCAAGTTCCCATTCCCTCCTGTCCCTGTGAAGAGTGTAGATGATGAAGAGAAACCTCAGTCCTCACAGATTCATCAAAGCCAACCTGATGATGATTGGGAACCTCACTCAGGTTTAGGCTCACTGAAAAACAATGAAGTCCTTGTAAGTCATAAGAGATCTCATACTGGGGACTGTGCTAAAAGATCTGACTGCAAGGGACGTCTGCAGAGACCCATGAGAGTCCACACTGGGGGGAAACCATTTAGTTGTACAGTTTGTGGTAAAACATCTAGGAAGAAGAGTCATATGCCTATCCACATGAGAGTCCACACAGGGGAGAAACCATTTATTTGTACAGTTTGTGGTAAAACATTTAGGCAGAAGAGTCATATGCATATCCACATGAAAGTCCACACAGGGGAGAAACCATTTAGTTGCTCAGACTGTACTAAAAGTTTTGGTTCTAAAGAAAACTTGAAGACACACACGAGAATCCACACAGGGGAGAAACCATTTAGTTGTACAGTTTGTGGTAAAACATTTAGGCAGAAGATTCATATGCATGAACACATGAGAGTCCACACAGAGGAGAAACCATTTAGTTGTTCAGTTTGTAAAAAACAATTCACCCACAGAGGAGACATGATTTTGCATAGGAGAGGCCATACTGAGGAGAAACCCTACAGTTGCAGTGTTTGTGGGAGAAGTTTTCACCAGCATTCACATGTCAAAATGCATGAGTGTCCTGGTGAGAGCAGCAGCAGGTGAAGCTGCAGAGCTGCTGGTTGGGCTGAATTGTTTAGTAGTAACAGTATAATAAACTGGCATCCCATGTTAGTTTCATTTCACTCAGTTTCAGGTCACTTAATACCAGGCTTGGCAATAATTCAATGTCATCATTTATTGTCTTTCAGTAGAATCATATTGTGATATGATTGTGCGAGTTATTGTGATACACAATTCCATTCTAAATTAATGACAAAATGCAAATAAAGTTATTCAGTTTATTCAGTTGTTCAGTTGGTAGTGATATACATGGAGACACACACACGCATGCATGCAGCCAGTTTCATTCACCGGTTTCCGTAGTGTAGTGGTTATCAGGTTCACCTCGCACGCAAATGTCCCGGTTCTATCCTTATTTCATCCAGTTTTGAATGATTCAGACAGAAGATGAAGACAAGAAAGATGAAGAAATCCTGTCTCAAAACACATTTTTATTCCTTGGCTTTTAACTCAGTATGAGAGTTGCCTTTCTTTTTCTTATGGTCTTACTGCTTTTATTATTTTATTGTCCTTTTGTCTTTAAAACTGGTCTTTGTTTTTATTGTGTTGTTTTATGGTTTTTGCTATTTTGATTGTACAGCAGTGTACAGCACAAAAACCAAGCAGTTAAAACCTGCTGTGGCTCCGAGTGAAGCCTCCATTCCAGCTGTGTTACTATCTCATGTTGTTCATCATTTGCACTTCTTGTATGAAGCTGAAAGGCGCAGCTCAATGCTCAAGACAGATCCATCAGTAGAAATATATTGAGAGTCAAATATGGAACAAAATAGT
This sequence comes from Centroberyx affinis, assembly GCF_046629955.1. Classification (NCBI taxonomy): domain Eukaryota; kingdom Metazoa; phylum Chordata; class Actinopteri; order Beryciformes; family Berycidae; genus Centroberyx; species Centroberyx affinis. Next base: position 211,720 of record NW_027278821.1, on the reverse strand, counting down.
GCAAAGTACATTAATATTAATATTGTTTCATATAATGCCGCTCAAGTTACAGCTGCTAGGGCAGAGTAGCAGTAGTAATCATGATGATAATTGTCAGAATAATCATACTGTATGTAGAAATTTAAAACAGCACAAACTAAATTGACATAATTAATAGTTCATTAACACACTTACACCAGACCAAGCGATGTAGACGAGCTAAATCATGCATGTCTTTGAAAGTAATCAATAACATTGATTTGACTGAAAATCAATTCTAGTGGAAGCAAAGGGCGCCACGTTGTGGCTAAAAATAAATCATATCGGCAGTATTTTACACTCGAAAAGATTTTGTCCTCGCGCACTGTATCACTCCTCATTAGTAGAGGGGTGAGTATCCCCATTTTCAGTATATTCTGTGTAACAGTGACTGACTCATTTGAACACTGCAATAAAAGCAGACAACAGGATACAACAGATTATGTTTTTTTATGGATTTTCTTCTGGTTGAAGATGAATTTTAATATTTCAAACATACATAGCTTACCCCTAAACTATTGTCTTTAAAGTAAAGTAGAATCTATTGGTAAACATACATTGCCAAAAAAGACAACAAATACCAAATAACATAATAATGATATAAAATTACAGAAATAGATGTGACAAATTAGTGATTACACACAGTCTGGGTTTCCCCTTGCCATGTTGAAAAAGCTCTGACATGACTAAGGTAGAACTTTTGCCTTGTTGCTACACAACCTCACAGCCCAGACTTGTAAAGAAGTAAACTGCATGATTTTTTTTACAAGGTTTCCTAAAGGCTGGGATATGGGGGGAGATCTACTGACACCAGGGGTTGTGTCTTCTGATACGATCCCCTTGCCTTCAATCAGAGGAGAGAGAGAAAAAAAAATCAAGAGTAATGTTTAAACAACCATATGGGTCAATATGTGACTATATTGACGGAGGTGAAGTGAGTTTCTAACACTGCCATTTTCAGGGAGGCGACTTATGTATAAACAGCCTCTCTTCATGCACACTCCCACTTGCTAGTGGTTGTAGCTTTGGTTTATTGGGAACAATGTCTTTGGCTGCAATGGTGCCCTGAATAGCAGTCTTTGCTTTGCGTTGCCTTCTCACAGTGACAATAGAGCTAGCCATGTTTTACTGCCAATCTTACCTTTTATGTGGCTACTGTTTTGCACTGGATGTCTTTGAACCGACAATGGCTTGTTGACTTCTTCACATCATTTTGGACTATGTTGACTGGCTTTATTTCAGGATACCGGAGCTCAAAAAGTTCTTGATCAGCTTAACGTTATCCAGATCACAAATCCATGCATACATGAATTATAAACTATTCCAAATGTTACCATGGAAACTGAACATTCACAGGCCATAAAAACAGGAAAAGGTGTAAAGTATCCCGGCTACTATCCTCATTATCATTTTGAGTTTCTTATAATCAGGATATGAGCTTATCAGCGAAATGTGTTACATGTGCTCAACTCAACTTAAAAAAAATACTTCAGTATTGCAGTTAATATCAGACTTTTAATTAATACAGTCTTGTGACACGTATTGATGGGGTCATACAATACCATCTGGTCAGCAGTACAGTGTAGCCGCTGCCTCAATGACCTCTACACCACTGGATGAGGACAATATGGCTTGTCGACTACAGGAGCATGTGAGTGATAAATAGAACCCAACTAGTCCAGCTGACAAATTTACACTCAAAGTCAGGTGGTTTAGAAACAGAGATGAGACTCAATCAGATTCAGATTTACAATCAGAAGTGTGCTCTTTTCACACATGCAATCACACAATCTCTCTCTCTCTCACTCACACACACACACACACAAAACGATCTAACTCAATAGACATGTTTCCCTGAAAACTGTCATTAAAGAAATGAAAACAATTCAGTGCTGGCTCTGCTTCTTCTAGGACTGCTTGAAAGATTGTCATTAGGCCATAGGAAATGTGTTATTGGGCACTCCGAAGAAACTTGACATTTTGACTTGCCATGCCACAAAGTGCCACAAACCCATGCTACAAAAGTCAGTCTCTCTGCCTTAGTGTGGGTTGAGGCTTCACTCACAGCACAGGCTACAATCTAGCAAAGACATCCAGCTGTTTTCCTACATTTTACTTAAGGGAATGATAGGCTAATGTTTGATTTCTCTTGTAAATTGAAATTCTTAAAGGGAGAGATAGACTTTGCATTTGTGTGCATGTTACGCACGGGTGTGTGTGTATGTGTGTGTGTGTGTGTGCCCGCGCAGGACAGATTAATGATGGCTAATAAGAACTTTATAAGCAATTGTCGATCTATTAACACATATTCAATCATAATTAATAGGATTTTAGACACATTTACCCTCTATTGACATGTAGTCACATTTTCTTCTGTGCGTCCCTCTCACACAGCCTGTCTGCTTCTTCGACTCATACTAGGTGTTATCTTGCTCCAGCTCCAAACTATGGCTAAGCAGCTTTAACCTATTCAGCCAAGGCCGCTGTCTGCTCACCAGGTGGAAACAAGCTGCAAGACCGACTGTCATTACCGGAGGACATTAGCAGGACAAATTAGGCTAAATTCCAATTTTCAGTGCAGTTTACATTTCAGTCTGGTAAGAATATAATTTTATCAAAACTCGTCCAATTGACTGTGATAACAGCTGATGACAAATAAAAAGATGTGTAAAATATAACCTCCAGTCTGTGATCTTCAAACATTAATTTGTGTTTTATCCCTTAAAGGACCTTATCCTCATAATTTGCATCAGTTTGATTCTTCTTACTATTCATAGGCGAAGTTTGGGGAGCCAGAGCTGAAATTGAAGAGCTGAAGTTTTGCGTTATTATTTAAAAAAAAAACAAAAAACAAAAAAAAAAACAGAATAAATGATGTTATGTAACGCATTGTCCTATTATAGCAAGTAAGATGGGGAACTTAATATGCCGTGATTCTTTTCCTGAAACACTGATTGGGTTGTGTGTTTTTGCCTTTGTTAGGGCAATTCCCCTCTGCTGTGTTCTTCCAAACACAAAACTGCCTTCACATCTGAAAGAGCACATTCTGCTGGAAAAGTGACAATCATAAGAATTTTGATGATGATGATTGTATCTGAATAACATGAACTGGTTGTGGTCTTGAGTCATCTACACCACACTTTTACACAAGTCACTATTGCCATCTACAGGACTGAAAGGGGGATACCACTGAATTTCAACACTTCCATAACAATATAACATATTATGGTTTTTGTTATTTGTCCAAGGCACAAATCATCAGTCCTGCCACCAAATGAGTGATGTCACACTGATATACAGCTCCATTGAGAAAGAACTGGAAAAACTGATGAGACTGGGGCTAGATAGATTTTCTGGTTCAGATTAGTTAAAAGTCACTGCTATAAAATGAAGCTCATTTGGGTGTTAAGGCTCAAGCATCTTATCAAGTCACAATGTCAGGCTCCCATTCATTGTCAGTGGTGTGGCTTTAGATTGTAAATATTAATGGCATCACAGATTAGATTATGAATTTGTTAATGGTATTTCCCTGGCAGTGACAATAGGGCCCAAGGTAATATAGTACAAAGTATGTCTAGAATAGCTGGCCAGTGAATCTCTGAATGTACTGCAATCAGATCTTCTAGTTTTCTGATAATATTTCATATTATCAATATATTTTTCTTTATCAACAATTGTACTATTAATTTACATTAATTTCAGTCTATTTTGTGCAGATTGCTCTGAGCCAGACACAAGATCACACCAGAGGCGTCAAATCAATAAAACCTCAGAAACAGCAAAGTTCCTGCATCTAATATCATTTGATGCAAAAATTTACAAACCTGCTTATATCAAATACATTTCTGGGGACAAAGTAGAAAAATGGCTGATGACTGAAAAAATATTATTTTGTCAGTGTGTTAGAAAGGGGTGTTCAGGAGACTATCACCACCATGGTACAACGGTCAGGTTGTAAGAAAGACGTCACACAGTCCCGTCCAGATAGATGCATCAAAGTTTATTTATGGTTTATGTAGTATACATGTCTGTGTGTGTATGTGGTTCTGCAATACAAATAAAGAGAAAGGAATACAATAATCAATAAACAGAATAATCACCTCAATCAAGTTCATTTCAGATATTCACATGTGCACATTACTATAGGTACCTGAAGAATCATTGAATTAAGTTAAACTGTAACTTACCTACAAATATACTGCTGAGACTATAAACAATCTAGAACAACAGCTACAAATACTACATGTAACACTACAGATAACTGGCAACGACTACAGCAGACATATCCAAACACCAGTTCAATGCATCAGGCATATATTAACAACTGTACATTTACTCGACATATCTTTACCATTAACAACATAATTCAAAAGGTAAATCATCACTTGTCATTTGTCATTTACGCACAATCTTAAGGGCAGCGGGAACGCTGGTAATTCGGAAGTTGTGGGAACACAATTCTCAGACAAAGGAAACAAACTGAGTAGATCAGACCTAATCATCCTCAGCTTGGTAATGAGGTGAAGTGGCAGGTGAAAGTTCAAGTGGGAGGGTGTACAGGATCATGGGAAACTGAGTTCTATAGGGGAAGTAACTCTTTTCTACACAGTGTGAAAAGTGATTTGACATTTCTCACCAATTGCACAAAGCTTAGAAGGACCAGTGGTCCTGAATGCTCCCCTGGTGTGATTCTTTTTAGAATGTCAAGATTTTTTTTAGAATGCCGTTACATTTCAAATAGGCCACGCCCACAAAGTCAGTAAGTTCACTGCTTCAGGTGCAGTGTCACCACGCGAGGTTGGGGTAGGGTTCTGTGGGAGACAGTGACACACAAACATAGAAAAATGTAAAGCAAAACAACTGCAGTTTTTACCACATAATAGTCAACAAAACCACAATTATACAAGATATAGATGTCTAAATGTTGTTAGCATTTCAATTATCCAATATCCTTGTATGTTCAGTGTCAGACAAGTAACCCATTATATAAATATTAAAACCCACTGGATTGATGTCATCCAGTCACCCCGACAACACATCATAAAGCCATATTCAGAAAAACTCCAGTCATACCTCTCCTCGGGGGATCTGTGTCCTGGTGAGTCCTGCTATTGGAGGTGGCAGTACTTTGGCTAAGACACCAAGCCTTCTTGGGTCATCAGGCCTAAGGGTTCTCCTTCTGGGGAGTCCCTTTCCGGACCTCAACCTCTTCCCTAGGATGGAGGTCAGGGATGTAACTGTGGTCCTTTGGGGCCTTCATGGTGTAGACACTCCACCTCTTGGACTTCTTGTTGAAATGCGTTTTGTTTCTAAGCCATAGCAGTAACAAATTTGAATTAAAGTTTCACTGACAACATAGGAATGTCAATAAGAGTAAATTACAATGAAGGTATAACATTGCAACCCAGACATAATACCTCCTATGTAATATTTTTGAAGTATGCGATTGATTCGAAAAGATGAAGGTTTTAAATCATTTAGCCAGTTTATTGGATAAGTACATGGTTATACAATACCACATCAGGTTTATATAATCCACTGCAAAAAGCTCAGCAATGCACTACAATTGAGTGAAAGCATTCAAGCTATTACTCACATCTTGCTGCTGTCAACAGTGAGTGCTGCTGGTAGGTGGTTGTGGTGGTTGTAGTCCAGAGCAGCAAGAGGGGTCCGTGCTTCATACACTGGTGGACTGTATGCAAAGCACTTTCCGGAGTGGAGTTCCACTTCCACAGACTGTGACCAAAGGGGCAGAAAAAAAGGGAAGAAATAAACAATAAATAATCCATTCCAATTTATCAAATTGTATGGTTGTTTGTAGTACTTTAGATTCCCCCTTCTTTGTATATTTGTACATGTTTGTTATTACCTTATTGCTTACTATTATATTTGTTTTGCTGTGCTCTTTGATGTAGCCCCACACCCTTCTTGTATCCTGCTAAATGTGTATCTGAGTTTTTGAATGTGTATATTTGCACTACAGGATGGTTATCTAAAATGACTACAAATTGAACTACACTTCCCTCTGTGACATGTTGGGTGCCACAAGACTGGTGCGGCACAGGTGGTCTGCATACTACTGATTACACTGCTGGGACTCTTGTCCCTTGCCCAGTTCATTGTGTGTATTGTTTGCCCTGAAGAAGGTCTGCTTGACCGAAAGCTTGGTTCAATAAAGAAACTTGCATGGATCTAAGTGTGCAGAAGTTTTGCTCTTCCACTTTATTATTGTTTTTTTTTACCTCTAGCACCTTAGCATAATATAGTAGTCGAGTGTGCGGTGACATTTATTCTTGAGTCGCAAAAATTTGAAGGAGCAAGAAACAACAACAAAAGGATGCCAAAGCATCTCTGTGCTTGGCCCCCTAATAAAAGTAATAAAAGTCAAAGAACAACAAAGGCATGCATGGTAATAGCTGAAAAATGTGGCTGAGGCTCATTAGTGCTTTAGAGTTGTTGGTATACGCAATCTGAATCAGCTGAAATGCTGGACACAGGTGGCGGTGGACATAGTTTGCCCTTTTTCATAGCTGTAAAATAGTTTCAAAGTGAGTAACAAATACCATATTATAATCCTATGTGCATTTCACCATACAATAAGATACTACAACTAAATCACATGTGGACAAACTGAATACTTAATTTAGATAAGTTGTGCAGTGTTGCAGACAACTGGATTATGCATTAGTGTTTATATAATTTCTAATAACAGCATTGTACTATAAAGTCTTTCTTTGTGGTGAAAAGTAGGATTAACATGTTTGGTGGTTGTGAACATAGCCTATCCAACATTTTACCATTCAGATAGTAGTAACTGCAGCTAATGGAAAATATTACTGCAAACACCATCGAAGTAGACTGAACACAAATCTAGTAACACTGAATACATACTTTCTTCATGTAAAACATGTGTTACAGTTGCAATGATGAACCAGAATCCTTAACACATTTATTTTACCATTGTATACATTCAATTACTTTTTGGACTCGAATAGAAGATTATAATATTGTGTAAAACGAATCATAATATTAAAATTGAGTGTAAAAATGTCATTACACATTTTGAACAGGATATATATAACGTTGAATTCATTGTAAACTTATTGATTGATTTCTATATGGTAAATTTCACATCCATAAATGCAAAATGACAAAAGATACCCCCAATTTCACAAGATTTTTATGTGAATTTAATGAATATTTTAAGACTCTCAAACTTCTAAACACTAAAAAAAAGTAATAAAACTGTCAAACTGTACGGTGAACTCTTTAAAGAAGAATAACATGTTTGTTTTTTTTGTTTTTTTTATCATAATTTTATATTAATGAAGTTTATTTATCCCAACACTGTTTTGTTTTTTTGTTTTTTTGGGGGGGTAAATAATTATTAGGCTATTATTACTTTTATTTGTTTATTTAGATTCATATTCTTGTTTTTTTGTACTATGCTGAGCATATATTTGAATGTTTTTTCAATAAAGATTGAAAAAAAAAAAGTGTTACAGTTACAGTGAGTCTCTCAGTTACTGCAGTTTTCAGCTCAAGTAATTTGGCTGACGGTGGTGTTAGCGAGCCAACACTCCCAACAGTTTACTATTCAGATTGTACTAGCTGCAGCTAAAGGAAAATGTGATTGCTAACGCCAACAAACTACACAAGACACATATGGGGTAACACCGTATAGAACTATGTTTATGTAAAATATGTGATTTAGTTACAGGTGTCTCCTGGATATTGTAATTTTCAAGTCAAGTAACTTTTTGTTGGCGTCTGTCCAAAGCAAATGCGACTGTAGCCCCATTCCCAGCTACCGACAAGTGAAGCTAATCTGCTAGGTTAGGCTATAGTTCGGACGATTCTGCTTCGGTTAGTTACATAGTCACATTTTCGAACTGCAACCTCCACCCCCCTTCATTTTGAATTCTGTGGGACAACAGAGGGTGTGGCTATTTATAGGCCTGGTTATTTGCTGCCGTTCTTTGTTGATAGACACAGTTGTCCCTTGACACCAGCAACCAATGAGTGGCTTGATTAAACTGGAGCCACCTGCTGTCCTCATGTTATGCACAGGCAGGGTTGAAGTTCAGTAGAGTTCAGTCCACTGAGGGATGAGATGGGTGTGGGACTTTTCAGACTTGTTTTGTGTTCTTCCAAGGCCGGAGTGAAATATACCCCCAACTCAAAGAAGTCCATCCACTACAAGCTCATATTTTGATATTGATCTGTTCTAATCAGCCTATCTTCACCCAATTAAAGCTCCAGAAGATTTCAAGCAGTGAGTTTAAAACTTAATCCCTTAGAAACACTATATGTTGTCAACTGCCACATATATAATGTAGAATGACGTCAGATGCTTTATCCTGAGGAGGAGCATGTCCCAGAGCTAAAAGTTTAATTGGAATTCTCTGAGTTGGCGGGGGAGACGCCACAGAGCACCTGTCTTTCCCTGTCAGTTATCCCATCCTCTAAAACTGCGTTTGTCCTTTTGCACTCCTATAACTCAAGACTTGGGTACATGAGTGCTTCACATTAGTATTTTAATGTTGCCATCATTGCTGAGGAGTAAACCGTATAGAAGCAATTACTGTTTAATCCACTCAGTGCTGAAAGCCGCAGTCTCCAATAGCAAGAATGTTTTAATTACATTCCAAAGTAGAGACAAGGCAAGAGCAGTGCTTGGGGAAGCTCATCTTGCACGTCATTGTTCTTATTGGAGTCTGGGGCCCGTCTTTGGTTGAGCATTGCTTTCTTTACAGAAATAGCTATTCAAATACTAATGCAAATTTAAAATGTATTGTCTGCCTACCTCCAATTATTATATTATTTGTACACACTTTTGTTTACAGTGTTGTTAGATTTTCTAACTCAAACATAATTTCAGGTATAATTATATTGGATTTATTTGTTGATGCTACAGTGCACAAGGTTTCAAGGTAAAAGCTCAATTTGGAAAATGTGACAGCTGAACTCATCATTAGCTGTACCCATTGGCTGTGACATTCCTCTAGGGTATTTTAGAGATTGCAATTTGCTTTGTTAATGGAAGTTCTTAAGCACCGTAGATTGCTATGGCACTTTTAAGCTGTTATGCAAGTTTCCCAAGTTGTGTACAATATGGATTCATTATTTGCTCTTTCTCTCTTGTCAAATGTAGCGACTCAGTACAAAAGTATGTATGTTATTTGTTCTGGATAACAACCTATGTTATGATGAACGCTTCTTGCTTTGTGGCCCTGGAAAGCACAAGTGTGTGTGCATCTGTTGTGTATCTGAAATAGTCACTCATCCTGTCCTTACAAAGGAATGAGCAGGGAGTGTGCTCTAGGGTCAGAGTAGAGAGCAGGGGTCTAGGGGATAAGTGGGGGTGTGGGTGGCTGACAAGACTTGGTGAAGGAGAAAATAGACTCCATTCCATCTGTCTGAAAATCCCCCCTGCTGCTGACCCATAGACTGGGGACTTTGGTCTGGCAGCAGTCACATGGTAAAGGCAAACCCTTAAAAACCCCAAGCTGCACGTCTGAGACCTCACTCTTCTCTTGTGTGCAAGGCACCAGCCGGTCTGGGTGTGTCTCTCTTGGTCGCTCTTCCTTGGACTGCCTCCTAGACAGGGTGAACATCATGTCAGACACCGAGGAAATTGTGGAGGAATACGAACAGGAGGAGGAAGAGGAGGAGGAGGTGAATGAGGATGAAGAAGCCGAAGAGGAACAGGAGGATGTAGTCGATGAGGCAGAGAAGAAAGAAGAGCCTGCAGAGGAGGGTGAACATGGCGAGGAAGAGTCCAAACGACGGCCTAAGACGACATATGTGCCAAATATTGCTCCTCCCAAGCTCCCGGATGGTGAGAAGGTGGACTTTGATGACCTCCACCGCAAGAGAGTGGAGAAAGACTTCAACGACCTCCAAACCCTGATCGAGCTGCATTTCTCCACCCGTCAGAAAGAGGAGGAAGAGCTGGTGGCCCTGCGTAACCGCATTGAGCGCCGCCGCTCCGACCGGGCCGAACAGCAACGGGTCCGCGCCGAGGGGGAGCGCGAGCGCCAGGCGCAGGTGGCCGAGGAGCGGGCCAGGCGGGAGGAGGAGGCGGCCAAGCTCCGTGCTGAGGAGGAAGCCAAGAAGAAGAAGATCTTCACCAACAAGTCCTTCGGCGGCTACCTGCAGAAGGTGGACCAGAAGAAGGGCAAGAAGCTGACGGCGCGTGAAGAGAAAAAGAAGGCGCTCATGGACCGCCGTAAGCCCCTCAACATCGACCATCTCAACCAGGAGAAGCTGGCAGCGAAGGCACATGACCTCTGGCAGTGGCTCCACCAGCTGCACGCCGAGAAGTTCGAGCTGGCCGAGAAGCTCAAGAGGCAGAAGTACGACATCTATGTGCTCCGGAACCGAGTCAGTGACCACCAGAGAGGCTCCAAAGCGTCTAAGACCTCCCGCGGGGCCAAGGGCAAGTCCGGCTCCTGGAAGTGAGGGCTAAAAGTTTGCCATGACAACTGTCCCATAAAGTGGACGGCCTTTGTTTCTGGACTGTTTGGCTACCACTTCCCACTTGTATCATATTTCCCATGGATTGTGTTTGTTATTTTTTGGGAGAGGACTCTAAAAATGAAGTAAATTAGGCCATAACATCTTCAGCAATCTTATTATCTCTGCTTCTTTACTTTTTTTTTTTAGTTTTGATTGAGATTAACTGTAACTAATTAGCCTTATGCTGGTATTCACCAATTAGGTGCCCGTTCACAAGGTGTGGATTGAAGATTTTATTAAATTTGATTAAATGTTTGTTTTGTTTACTATGCCACTTGAGTTTGCTTTGTGGTTATTTTATCCTTGACTACTAACACAGTGATGTCACCTGTGATGATGTTTGTGGACAAACATCATCATTATTTATCACGGAGTATGCTGCAAAATATCCATCTGATCTGAAGTGATTTTGAGTCCCAGAATCTTATTTTTCTGAAAACAAGTTGAAAAATGTACCTTGTTTCCAATGCAGTTAGACTTATTTAAAAAAAATAAAAAATAAAAATACAATCAAGTGATCCGCCTTATTTCAAGACACTGTCATTTCATTCTAAAAACTTCTCTTGAATAAGTCACATCACTCCACTAGTATCAAGATAATGTATCTTGATCCAAGAAACCTCTTGAAACAATTTGCTTTGAGAAAAAGTGAAAAAGATCTCACTACTTTGGCATAATTGTTTGCTTGTTTTGAGAAAGATAATATTTTAAGACTCAGTATTTGATTGAATAACTTGATATTTTTGTAGTGTTGGTGGGGTTGTGTTAAATGGCTGAAAAGCTGAGGCCTAACAGGTGTGGTACAGCTGACTTTTTAAGGAGCTAATTTAGTCTCAAGCTCAGGACTAGGAATGTTACAATGTTTGGACAAGAAAGACTTAACTGTAGACTGAAAGATTGAGTCCACCACCATGAGAGTTCCCAAGGTGACAGAGGTTTTATAGATGTGTGTTTGTCTGATGTCTGGTATTTGAAAGGTATCAAGTTCCAATCCCAGTTTTTCAAAATGTCCAATCAGGATCAGAGTTATACAGATTTTCGAATCCCCTTTTTGTAGTCCGACTGATCTCAGACTGATTTCAATTCATTTTTTCAAAATACTACCAGATAGAATCATTCTGATCCAGATACTTCAAGATCACATAATCCAGATTTGCAGTGTTTAAATACACCTTTATCTTGTCTGTTACAATGTTATAACATGTCTGTTCAAAAAGAGAGCTAGATGGAAAAAGTGTAAAAGACAGTTTGTATGTTACTTTTATTCACTTATCTGCACAAGTATACAATGCATAAGAACTCAAAGACAAATGTTGAGTGTCTCACTGGATGGCAAAAATTATTAAAAGAAAACTTCCCATTTCCATGCAAACTGTTTTTATTGATTCATTCAACAAGGTTTGCAAGAGCAGATGGTAGCCTACAGTCCGTGTATGGAAAGTTTTATTTATTATTATATATTATAATTTAATAAAATGTAAGTATTTTCAGTCTATATTATTTGGCACCAAAACTGTCCTAAATTATGCCTTTAAGTTTTGCAGAAACAACATTTAAGCTTGATTAAAAGCAGGACTGGATTATCCAATACAAATCCTATTATGAATTATCTCATTTATTTGTTTTGAATATAATTTATTTAGTTTTGGAAAACTCAATTTTCAATTTGATTATGGAAATTCTGTTAGAGAGGTTTTGAAATGCTGAGCTCAGGAGCCACAGGACAGTAATACAGGCCTAATATCAGGCTGCAATGATTTGAATGGCCAAATGTAATATGATTTACAAAAATAAATCCATATGTGCCCATGGTAGTCCTAAAATATTCTAGGTCAAATGAGTGTCAGAATTTGTGGCTGCACAAATCTATTTACTAGATTAATCACTAGGTGGCACTAGAATACCATTATCTTACATACATTGCAGGAAAAGTTACATTATGTAGTTAAAAGCTTTAATGATAAAATATGTATTTCCTCATTGTTTAAGTCATGTCATTTACTGAGGCAGGAAATGTTCTACACAGCAGTTTTGTGGTTAAATCTAATTTTAGATGTACCTGAAAAGTCTTTATCTGGCATGATACATTTCTGTATAACTCAAGTCAGAATTGATTCTAACTATAATAATGGTACAAAGAATACAAAGTGGACTAAAGACTTCTGGTCTTTTTTTCATGCATACCAGTTATCTCCTTAGGTATTGTAGAAACCACCGACAATCACATTCAGCAAATGCCTAGCAGGGAAAATTCCCTCCTTTACCAACAAACAGCAAATCAGTGAACTCTGGTGAAAGCTATGTCAGAACAAGGGACAGGGAAATTTATCTCCCCTGTGGTTTTTGATTGTCACTTGGGCTTGGACTGGATTGGAGCGCTGTTTTGCTCTCATAACCGTGAAAATCCATTAAAGCCTTCCAGACATTTCTGTATGCCAACAGGTTACCATAGAGACTGGTGGAGGCCATCAGGTTTCTACCCCCGCCCGCCCCCCCCCCTCCCCCCTCCCAACACACACACACACACACACACCTCACCACCTCAGCTGAAAGGTGGGGGGGCTTGTATTGATGATGGTGTAAAAAATGTCTGGCTCGACAAATGTTCAGACACCATTAGTGCAGACGTGTTCATCTGTTCGTCTGTACATCTATCCATCCATCACCGGGGAACAAGACGTTCCCAAAACTCTGCTGTGCAAGTGTGCATGTGTCTAATTCAATTGGACAATCAGCAGTTATTGGATAGTGATATGCGTGTGCACAAGTTTATCTACGCCAAGTTTATTCTACTGCTGCCTCCGTTGTATCATCACTTTTGAGCCCCACCCAGCTTGTGATAGACCCCATTAATGTTTTAAAGAAAGCATGTACTTTATTACGATGCACATGGAGCTGATGCACGTGTCCGCTCGTATCAGAGAGGCTCGACGTGTGTGTGTGTGTGTGTGTGTGTGTGTGTGTGCACACCAGAGACAGCAGCTGCAGGTTCACCGGGGGGGCGTTGCTTGCTCATTAGTGCCCAGCAGAGACTAGAGGATACTCTTAAGCACAGCATGACTGACTGCTGCTATACTCCAAAGCCCCACCCTTAGGCCACAGCTCCCACTCCCATCGGAATTAGAAAATTAACATTTGGCTAACATTGATTATGGATCTGTATTGTGAATAAATTGAGGCTGAACCATAATCTATTCAGTTCAATTATCTGTTGTTTTTTTGGGGGGATCAGTGTAACAGCATTGCAAAAAATGTCCATCTTAACACGTCATTTAGTCTATTATTAAGTCTTAAAATCTTTTAAAATCTTTAGAAATATGCCATTACAGTGAGACAATTCAAAACCCTCCAGTTTCACCTGTTTTGGCAATTGACAATATTAAGATGTCTCACCCCATTGGTGTTTTTTGATCACTTGGTTTAAGAAAGATTTCATGACTCCTTACTTGCCTAAATGCCTTATTAAGATGGATTTGTTTGGAGTATGGATTTTAGAGCTACAAATGGTTTCCTGCTGTTGAGATCAAAGATCAAAGAATCCAGACAGGAAACATTCCCACTTGGGGTGGCAGAGTGATAATGTTGCAATTACTATTTTGCAGTCTTATATTTTGGGTGTAGACACAGCTTTTGTCTTCTTGTTTTAAGTCCTTGTTCATGGCAGCCAGCCAGCTGATGGTGTAAAAATAGAAATGTCACTTTGATGTCCATTCTACAATATGCAAATGGGTCTTCCCAGGGTTCAAATTATAATCTGTCACTGTGGGGGGGTTGTCGCCTGCATATAGGCTACAGTTATGTCTGTATATCACTTCTCCTACAGGCAATGCAATGCAGATACTGTACACACATGTACATACATAAATAGTGCTGTACGTCTATATCAATTAGGTTGCTGGACGCGTTTAGATTCATATTGAATATAATCTCTGCTATATGGAAATGGTACACACACTCCTCAGTGATAAATAGAGGTCTGACAGTCAACTGGACTCAGTATAGACGCTGCTCTACACTATGTTACACAGATGAACGCACACACATCACACTAGTGCCGGAGATGGGCAACAATGCATCAAAAATAATCTTTTTATAAATTACAAATGCTTGCTCATCAAATGTATCAGACAAATTACAAAATACTGGTGTCATGAAATGTATTTAATTAAAATATATGCAATTTGTATGCTCAAAATACAAAAAAATCCAGTGCAGAAACAGTAAATTCTGGCATTGTTTTGACTGGCATTTTCCTTGATGTTCAAAACAGCGTTTTATGTTGTATGTTATGTTATGTATGTTCTTTCTCTTGTATTAAAAGTAAACTACTATGGCTCAGTCCAAGAGGGATTGCAGATTGTTCTATCTGTGGGTGGGAAGCCACTGTTGTTAATTATTATATTCTGTTAATTGGTTTATTTATGGCAACAGGGAGACACAAACACAGGATATCAAAAGTTTTACATGTAAACAGCTTAACCCAACTAAGACCTGAGACCAGAGTATGGCCAAAATACTCAATAGAATCACTACATTAAACATGGAGTGAAACTATATATGAATAGAGGGTCTGGTCATTTGATCTATGCCATGCATGGTCTTGTCCTGTGTAATTTAGTGTCCTGTCCTGTGTAATTTAGTGTCCTGTCCTGTGTAATGAGGGTCTGGTACCATAGGTGTTGTCTTGTCCTGTGTAATGTGTGCCTTGTAGGTGGCTATTGTCTTGTCATGCCACATCATTTAACTCAAGCATTGGCACCATTATTTACATGTTTGGTAAAAAAGTGAAGCTTTTACCAAGGTTGTAATTTTTAAAATTGCAAAATTGGTCCGACAGAACAATGCACCGCAGTGCTTTCCAGTGACTTTTGATAACCATTTATCATGTCATTTAGCAGAACAGGCAGCACAGAGAGACACGACACAGACGGCTGAGGTCTGATTCAGGACGGCACACAATAGTCTCCTAGTGGTACAAGAAACCTCCGTACAAAAGGACAAGACACTTCACTACACAGGACCGGACCCTGCAGAAGAAAGCACACAAAATGATGTAACCCCTACTGGAGATATGACATCTTGCATAGGCCTATATGGCTATGAGTATATGACATGCTGGGAAAATGACTAAATGGAAAAAACAGCAATTGGTACAAAGTTTTTTTTTGTTTTGTTTTTTACTTTGAAAGTTACAATCAAAAGTCCTGAATTTATTCTGGCTAGCTTGACCCAGGTGGTGTGTGTGTGTCTGTGCCTCCACACCCATCAGGACATGAGACATATGAGCTTGTCAGTGATTTGCCTTGACAACATATCCATCACTGCGCTATAGCCCGATGAAGTGAGTTCTGATCTGAATTTGATAGTGCCGGTTTAACTTTATAGGCATCTGGTCTAGTCTAGAAAGTACTGTAATTTAACTATTTTGAAATACAACAATTCTGCTTCCAAAAATATCTTGATACACATCCCAGCTTTTCTTTTTAACTCCATCTAAATACAAATGACAAAACACACAAAGGTAATTCTATACATATTTCAGTTACATTTAATTCAATTTCTGCTAATCTCTGACTAGCACATCTGATCCAAACCCAAACCTGGATTAGAGACTGGGCTGCTGTGTTCCCTTGGGAGTTACATTCATTTTATCGTGTTGCATTTTTAATCACTGAGCACTAGCCCTAACCCCCTGACCCTAACTAACATTTTAAAGACTAAGAGAATGGTGGTTGATTATAATTTGTATCTGTGTGTGGTTAGCTCCACAGTATCTTGCATAATGGCCGTCAGGAGCCTGTGTGATGTAAACTGCTCTTGGCTCCTATTAATTATTTACAACATCAGTAATGGAGAGAATCCTTTAATGAGAATTAGATTAGATTATGCCTGTTGGTAATTACCATGAGAGAAAAAAACACATTTTCCAACTCTTTCGCCCTGCTTTGTGATTTGCCGGCTATACAGCAACGGCCTCCTGTGTTTTATGTCCTTATATAATTATAAATGTGCCATTTTTATCCCTTTTTGACCCTTTTGAGAGAACCTTTTTACATCCAGTCAAAGCAAAGATATAAATCAGATTTTTTTATAATACGATGGACACGGTAAAAACATAACAAAACAACAACAGAAAAACCCTTTATATCACATTATGGCACTTTGCATGGCTGAGTAACATAATTTGCTCCCACATTTACTCCCATTCAGACAGACTGTGGGTTATTGTATTTAATACGTTAAGTAGGCACTATTTGAACCAGTCCACAAAGACAATAGAGTGGAGCAGTGAACAACTCTGAGTGTGGGAGTAAACTACAAATTGAGAAATAAAAACAGACATTTCTTTTCTCCAAGGAAAGGACAAAAAACTGTGATCACATCATAATCCAGAGATTTCTATTTTAACATTTGACCATTGAAAATATTTGAGTGGTTGGACTTGAATTGGCTCAGTTGAAGTAATTATTACCTGTTACATTATTAATTAAGCAAAGAATGAGGTACTTCAGTAACCTGAATTTACCCAAGAGGTGATTTGTAGCATACTGCAGCTTCACCACACAGATCGAGTAAAATGTTAAGGAGTTTCTTGGATACTTAGATATTTAACTAACCAACAAATTGTGAAGATAGTGCTCTCTGGAGGGGGGGGGGGGGGGGGGGTTGTATTTTCCCTTAAAATGAATGACAGATACATTTCCATGTCTTGTCATCTTGTATTCACTCACACCACACACACACACACACTCACACTCAGAGTGAATGCCAGAGGGGAGCCATCCCTGAGAAATGTTAGAGCTTTGGGTCTCTGGATGCCTTTAGCCTGTGGATAAATTAGCCTGCCCTGGAGATTGGGCCATTTGGGCTTATCTCCAACCTCCTCCAAATTGAGGTGGGACTTGGTACCAGCCAGAGGTATAAATGAGATTTAGCCTATCCGACAGGGCATTAATCTCTGCACCTCCTCGGCATCTTCCAAGTTTGCAAGCCCAGATCCCTCTGGCCATATAAAGATTTGATGTCACCATGCATCCTATCAACAGCTCGTTCCAGCCCTTTCAGAGCGCATAAATGAGTAGCTTTAGTGTCTTTCTGTTGTGGAATTCAGCCATCAATCTAGTATATAGTCTAAATGAGAGTAGCGATGGTGGATCCTTAATTGCTTCGATACTTAACCGACCCCACTTAAATGGAGGTTCATAACAGCGGATAGAGGAGCTATCAAGTGGCTTAATCTAGAGATGCTGTCCGTGCCCTGCACAGCGGTGATTGCTGCTGAGGATGCTTAACTAAGGCTCTTTTGTTGAGGGAGAGTCACGCAAGAATGACACTGCTCTTGAATAACCTTCCTGTTTGTGTTTAATAATAGAGCTCACTTGCTTCCTAAGGTTAATCTGTTGGTTGCAGATTTATTTGATTGTAGGATGGTATACTTATGTAGTACTCAATGCCTATGAGTCACTGTGTGTGTGTGTGTGTGTGTGTGTGTGTGTGTCCTTGTGTTGTCATGGAATGTGAGGAGACACTCTAAATATAACCCCATTCCATTACCTAACAGCTTCCCAGCGGCGGCGCCCACAAACACATTGTAAGGACACAGGTCACAAGTATGACTCACCACTTCAGTGTAGGAGTTCAGGCCAGTCATTCATAGAAACACAGCTCAAATACAATACCAGCTGACACCACACATCTGCCAGCCAGCACACACAGACGTCAAACTGAGCAGTGCATGGCTAACATATTCCACTGGCTTGGGAATGTGTAGTTCATGGTGAATCGCATTATCAAGAGGACTGAGTGTGGACTGTGTGTTTGTGTGCTTGTGTGTTTGGGAGGACTCACTTGTATCACAAGTATAGTCCATACACAGCATTACATGCTCATCAATCATCAGTGTTAAAACTCATTTTTATCAGTTTATATAAGTCAGAACCCATCAGAGGCATATCAGTCTATGAGCGGACAAACAACTCTCCAATCAACACATCAAGACCAAATAACTGAAAATCGACTCTTAACAACTCTCATCAGAAATGATGTGAAATTGTGTCTGTAATCAGCCTAATAGTCATGTACATGGCAAATTTTCCAGTGTTAATAAGTGCTGATTTTTCAATGACAATTACTTGGAGTTGAGAAGTGTTGATTGGAGAGTTTGTCCACTCCTACAGCTGATATTCCAAACTATCAAAAAGTCTAAAATGAACTGTGATGGCTGTGGACTTAAACATAGTGTTGATTTTTACCACGGCTGATTTTGGTTCTATATACTGTATATATATATATATATTTCTGTGTATGTGTGTTTGCCTGCGTGTACTAACTATATTTGTGTTAGTGTAGTTTGTGTACTTGACAGATGCACTGAGACAGAGCCGACTGCTCTATCAGTATTCATGTTCTTTGCTGTCAAGTGGTTTTCCAGTATGGCATAGATGGCCCACCTGTTTCATTTGGACATTTGACATGACTCAGGATATGAATGGCCATACTGCTGCGTGAGCCACAACTGTGACGGAATCAATGGCGTCTGATGAACGGCTGCATTTAGATTCAAGCTCACGTCCTCCGCTGTGTCCTCCCTGTCTCTCCGGTGATTCATGCCGACTCCTCCACCTCTGCTCGCCATGTAAAATCAACAGAGCAGCCGGAGCAGAGGAACCTTCATCCCGAACCTGTTATTACCACGTCTTGCTGCCGCCGCCGAGCCGGTGATGATAGTGCCACTGTTCGCACCTGTTGGAGCCACAGCGAAGGCTCTTGTTTCCCCGTTTCGGCGGCAAAAGACGGTGTTCCTCCCACGTCTTAATTACCATTCTCAGACACTTTCTGAGACGGGCTTTACACAAGTCTGAGAGAAAGAGGCAAACAGAGCAGCGGGGATGTTCTCATGGGAGACAAAGTCTTTAGATGGCCTTAAAAGCTTTAGTCTTTGTCTCTGACAGTGTGAGAATACGCTGTGGGAATCATGCCCTTACAAAGAAAACATTTGGATGGTGAAAGAAAGACATTTGTGAATAATGATGCAGTCAATTTTTTCAAAATAATTGAAAATGAAATGCATCCTTCAAAGGTGTAGATGACATCTTAAACAATAACATAGTATTACGGTAACCATTTGTTATTAATGAAATGTGTATGTTGCTGGTATTCCCCTAGAAATAATGGTTTTGACAATAGGATAATTAATAACAAAGATGAGCATGTACTCGGACAAAAAGTCTGTCGTCTTGTCCAGATGTACAGACAAGCATTCTGATCACAACAATTCAAACATGCACATTTTGTGGTTCAAAATTTCCCATCGCTGGACTAAATACTAATTAGCATCATGGTTTTTCATGAGTTGGGTGCTTGTGTCAAGACAAATCAATCGAAGGAGGAAGAGTAATGAAAGAGGATTCCTGTGCTCTTACCCATGGGGTAAAGCATCTATTTTCAGCCACTTACATCAATATGTTTCCCTCAGCGTTGCCTCTGTCTAATGCTTCAAACAGCAAGCTTCACAACCTTTCATCTCCTTTCTGCTCCTGATGGTGACGGCTGGTTCCAGCAGCAGTGCTTGACACTGACAGCTTTAGAGACTCTCATTTTTGGTCTCTTGCTGTCATTTTTTTTTTTAAACGCTTATTACTTGTTATATTCAAAATTAAGGAACTTTAAACGATATGCTCGCTGAACCATATTTTGAAGATTACAGCAAACAATGGACTGACAAAGGCAGATATGCAACCAATTTAGAGCAATAGAAAAATGCAATTAGAAACTCAACAAACAGCTAATTATTCAAAATTCAACCTCTGCCAAACATCATAAAATTCCTGATTATAGCTGAGATCAAATAACACTTTCTGCCTTTGATGGCTTTATTAATCGCCCTCCAGACTAAACATTACCTCTCAACTCGTACGCATTATTCATCCAGCCGGTCACCCTCTGTGCCAAGACACGAGAGGGGTATTAATGGGAAATCAATGGTTGTGGATGAGCTACTGTTACTCTGCCAGACAGAGATATCATTCAGCAGCCACAGTGCTGCGTCTGACTCTCAACAGATGTTCCAGGGTGGCAGGGGGTTACATTCAGCCCATGAAGATGACCTATGAAGATGGTATTACTGAATGCTTCATCTCTCAGGGGGATTGAATTGAAAATTAGGATGTGCCTGTGCTGCGGGACTCGCTCCTAATCATACTGGCTATTTTTCCTGTCTGTGATGCGTCCAAAAGCGGAGGAAATGAGTTATATGATATATAATATAATACCGTAATAGTGTACAATTTGGAATTTGCTGGAAATCTTTTACAGCACAATTTGAGTTGAAATGTGCACTGCAGTTCCTAGCAGATGTGTTAAATTGCCTGTACATTAAATATGACCGTGTGTCAGAGATGGCATGCCGTTTTTAATGGAAATTCGGAGGGCCATAAAACTGACCGTTAGGCTGTAATGGGCGGTGGCATTACATAATTGTCCATCCATTTATCCATTTATCTATTATCGTCCTTAGAATAGAACCAGCCCTGCTCCCTCACAATTAATGAGTTGACCTTTGACCCTCTGTATCCAATGTGCCGTGGCAAATCAAACTACAATGAAGACCTGCCTGTGCACAACAATATCTTGAGCCGTGAAGTGCCACTGCTTGGGAAACATCCAGTAAACATCCAGACAGGTCTCACATAACTGGACCTGTACTGAATTAATTAATATTTGAGATCAGATTGTTATGATACAGTACTTTGTATGCAGAGTCTTGTGTAGTTTTGAGTAAATGAAGATATTGGCTATCTGCCTCAGTATAATGAATGAAGTTTTTTATCGTATCATAATAAAATCTCCATTCTTGAATAAGGTACCATAATGCAAGGTACCATTATTCAAAAAAATTTGGAAAAAGCCTGGTCTTTCTTTTACATCTATTTCTACACTGCTGACAATCACGGGTGCATTGCTTTGAAACTGGGAAGGATAATTTCCCCCAAATCACGGCTAATCCTGCAGGTGCATTGTTGACGCGAGCCATGAGGCCAGTCCAATCTCCTCCTAAGTCCTAATAAAGCAGTGGTGTTAAATACCCGGCACAAATAACCATCCAGGAAATGACAAAGCTTTAATTACATGCATCACCACGTGGAGCTATTAGCCGGCGCTGACTAAAGATACAACTACACTCTAAATATGGGTTTGGCATTCAGAGAGGGGGCGGCTTTCATTACCAGGGAAACTAATGCAACACCCCCCTTTTGTCCGTTGCTATCCATATCACGGATCAAAAGGAAGTTGAGCTGTCTTTTACACTTCACGAGAGAACAAAATGTTCTCTTTATGTTTCACAATCAAACAGATGCAGGATGAGAAAGAGTGAACCAGCTCTCTGACGAGCCTTTTGGTCATGTTGGTCTGAAAATCATTTCACAAACTCAGGGCCGCTTATCGCTCAATGGGATGGTTATCTAACATCTATTCTATACTTTAGTTTGAAAGTAAGTAGTCCTTGAGGGAGGCAAAGCATTGCCAACCAATCCCTGAGACAAAATACAGTTTGTAAAAATCAAATCAAACATAGGTGAGAAACGCTGGTCTGAGAAATGCTCAAACAAAAGCTCTATAAAATGAAACACTGGTCTGCATTTGTGGAAAATGGTACTAAGAATTTTTCTCTTTCCCTCACACCGCTAAGCGTTCTGAAGGGACCAAAGTGGCTTTTTTTCCCCAAGCACTGTTATTATCAGCAATTATGCCATCATAACTGGGGGACAACACATCTTGCTTTCCAGTCCAGGGAAAGGGATAAGTCATTCTCGTTATTGTCCTGTCAGTGTGTCGAGAAACCATTACAATGGGATTTGTGTCAGACACCACTAGGAGAATGCGGCGCGAGAGAATAAATGGAATCTCGCTGCCCGGCTTGAGTGACAGAACCGCAATTAGAGTGACAGCGCTGTGTATCGACGGACAGTGGGGTGGTGGGGTGGTGCTAGGGAGGGGGGGGTTGGGTTGCCCCACAGGCCACTACTTAGGAGACAGGGCGCCAACAGACCAACAAGGTGACTCACCAGTGTTCTCAAGTTCTCAAAGGAGGACTACGGACAGAGGTGTTCACTTCAATGTGCAAGACTTCCGCTAAGACCGCCACACTTAGTTTCAAGAAACATAAGCTCTGACAATACCAATGGTGTAAGATAAAGGCCGTCAATAGTCTCAGCCATGATCTCATCTGTTTACAGTAATTATACAAAGGCATCACAGTTTATTTGAAAATGATGTATTGATGTTTAAAAATGTTCCGTCGTCATCTCTGACTGTGGCTTTACATTCTGTATTTAAAGGTCCCATATTCTACACTTCCCAGTGTTTTATTTTATGTCTTGAGGTCCATTCAAATCCATCCATCTCAATCCATTTTTACATGTTCATTTTCCAGCATCTCTCTGAGCCTTACCAAGAACAGGCTGTTTCTGTCACTGTGTCTTTAAGGCTCATTAATATTAACAACCCTCTGTTCCGATTGGCTAACCTTTTCAAGAGTGAAATGTGAGACACCCCAGCGCCTGCAGCTACAGGTAGGGAAAACTCTCCGGTAATAAACAATGACAACCGCTCAGAAAAAATACCGCTCAGAAATATCAACGCTATTGGTGGTGGTGTTTGTGATAATGATGATGAGTTATCTTATGCTGATTGCCTGAAACCAATTGCCCATTGGGACGAATAAAGCTGTCTTGAACTTGAACCTTCTTCTCAGATGAGCAACAATTTTAAGGTATGTGTGTTCCGGCATGTGCTTCGTTGCGAGATTATGCAGTGATTTTTTTCTTTCCCTACTGAAAAGAGAGAAAAGAGAAGTAGCCACAATACAAAAACACAATTAAACACTGTTGGACATGAAGAACTGTGGATACTGTGATACTCGTTTTTCTCAGTTACTATTGCTTTACAAGTACATCCCTTAACGGGGAATGGCACCCATTTTCAGTAGTAAAATATGTCTTTCACTATGCTTCGGGGAGTACTGTGATTATAGGCCAAAAGTTAGAAACGGTTCTAGAGCTGGAATTGCCAGGTCCAGCTGGGTCAGGTCACATGAGCAGCTTACATTCCTCAGATGATAATTTATCAAACCCCTTTTCAGTGTTGACTGTTTTGTAAAGGAAAAAGCAATTTTGTCTCACGAGGATCCACCAATATTTTCTGTTTTTGGGAGTATTTCACTGCTATGCTGTGGATGGAAATTAGTGCGCATGTGCTACATCAATCATAACAACAACAAAGGAGGAAGACCAAGTTGGTGCTTTGTACAAAAGTGATCAGCTATCAAAATTCTAAGAGCCGTGTTCATACAGCTGTCCGTCTCTGCACATACAGCGTAGCAGTGAAATACTTGCAAAAACAGAATATTGGTGGATCTTCGTGAGACACAATTGCTTTTTCTTTTGGAAAACAAATAGCACTTCAGAATTATTTGGCTAATTAGGATGGGGACTTTCAGTTTGAATGAAAGTACCTTGAATTAAAGTTGTACTGTTAAACAGAAAGTTTATAGGTCTCCTGTTTCTTCATGGTTTTCAGTCCATCTGGTCAATGCTACATTTCTTGAAGCAAGTATATGTTGAGGATGAATTCAAGCATTTTCCACTTTCAAATTGTTTTTTCCTTTTGCATTTATTCAGTGGGTCATACTTAGTGTGTTATTAATCATACTCAGTTTTTAGATTGTCCTCAAACTCATGATGATAAACATGACATGAAAATTGTATTCATCTGAAGTATATACTGTATGTGGTTGAACTGGTTAACGGTGACTCGCTTCCAGAGCCTCTTACTGCAGTAACAGAAATTTAGAAAACCAAGTATTAAGCATTTTACAGATTTGGCAACCAGGGCACACTCGTTTCAGCACCCAACCTCCGATAATTCTGAGACGCTTTTGTGTTCACTGCTTTGCAAGGTTGAGTAAGCAGATCCTTCAAATACCATTGTAAAATCCTTGTCTAGCTTACATCTTTAAATCAGCCATCAATGTTCCAGATGATTTCTTATCACATGATGAAGAAAACTAAAGATCTACTGCTTAGATCAAAGACAAATACATTAATTTTTAATAATGGTATAAACAAGGATGCCATACTATGTGCTTGCATGCCCATTAAACTGTTAAATCTGCAGCACGCAATTTTAAATGAAAGTGGAGATTCCACAGTACCAATTGCTAATTATCATAGAGAGAATGATACTCAAGATATTCCAGGTTTTAATGATGATATAATGGCACTGCCGTAACAGAATGGCATCTCAAATTTGAATCACTCACTGGTAAAAAAAAATGACAATGGCTCATACAATTATTCCATAGCTACTTAAGGGGAAACTGGGGTAAATGAAAGACAGTTAGAATTTTACACGACTGAACTATTGACTATGGAAAGATAAAATAAGCAAATTCTATGGGAAATATGGTATAGTATGATTAATTGATTCCTTAATGTCATTATTAGTAAACTAGTACAGTTTAGTCATCTCTTGCCTTAAAGGTGCTATGTGTAACATCAATAAATCGTTACCACATTCATTTGGTAATGAATGTAATAATAATTTGGAGACATTACTGAGAGGACTGGCAGCCTCTGCTGACTTCTACTCTTTTACCTGCATTGTGTGCCACTGGGTCAGATTTGGAGGGAAATCTGCTGGATTGCTTTATGGCACAAAAGAGGAAGAGGGCGCTGTTCTTCCAGAGCAAACAGAGCTAAAGCTTTCAGAGTTTGTGGCAATAGCAGATGGTGGAACTATGGAGCTTCTACCTTTCCAAACAAAGAGAAGTGTTGTGACTCTTCATTTCTTTATTTTATTTAGTTAAAATACATAAGAAACAGATACAATAACTTATATTCCAAATGTTTACTGTAAATCGTTACAAAAGTTATCACAAACTGTACACTTCATGACAGTAGTTGCAGTTGCTGTTTTTGCTCAATATAGATTTAACCAATATGCAAACAATTACAACTCAAAGCGCTAAATTCCTAAACATGGAATATCTTGATAAACTAGAATTGGCCTCAATGGGTTTCCCATATTACTAATTGTTCACAACTATTACAGAACGTGTATAAATTCACTCGATTACAAGTCTGAGCTGTACAAATTATCACCAAACAATATAAATACATAGTAATGTCTCTATTTCCATAAGATTACGACAACTTTTTAAATTTTTTTGAATATATACAAACATTGCCATTGACAAGCATATGTACAAATGTAAACACAAAGTTAGAAATTTGAAATACTCTAACATATTAATTTCATCTTCCCTCAGTCAGTCAGTTTTTTTTCTTTTTTAAATATGTTGACAGACATGCTACAAGCAAAAATAGTCATTTTTAATACTGAGGGCAGCGCAGGGGAAAAGCATCATTATAAGCATGTGCAAGTTAGTTAACAGTACATAGCCTTTTTCTATTTGCTATGTTGATTTCTCATTAGTTTCTTATTACTCACATGTAAACAGAAGCTGAGTCAATGTAATATTTTAGATGCACTTATCTTAATTTCATATGGCTTAATGCAATGTAAAAATATACACAATATGAATGATTGAAGTGTGAGCTTGATGCAAGACCTATCACTTGGGCAGGAGCACATGTGTAAGAGTTAAAGACTGTTTGCTGATATCGCACAAAAGCTTCTTGTCAAAGTTTATTCTTTTACGTATTTAAATTCCCTGAATTTCTAACTGCTGAGGAAAAGTTGTTCACATTAAATACACTGTACATTAAATTTTGGTCTTATTTTTTCTGCCAAGTTTTTCCGTTGAGATCAAATTACTTCGATGGACAAATATAAATTGATTATCTAACTGAATTATCATTACTTTGACATTGATTCTGTTGTTGTGAGTCCTGTGTGGGAGTCATTGGCACATACAGTATTCTCCATGTGTTTTTTTTATATTAACATTGTTGATGAGTCAGCTGACAGTCCGTCCATCAGATAAATTTAGAATGCGAAGCCAAAACATCAATATTCATAAGCATTATTTCACTTTTTCTTTTTTTTAATTTCAACATTAAGTACATTTGCAGCATAAACAACAGTTTAAATCAAAGTGAATATAAAGCTATAGGAGTAATAATACAATGTATCAAACTTAGAATAATTTCTCTACTTTGCCATTTAGTTTGCATTAACTTGCTGAAATTGTTCTGGCGTGTGCAAAAATAAATGTGAAACTGTTAAATTAGGTTTAGAAAGGGTCAGCTGTGTTGTTGGAGACATACAAATGAATATAAGGTTATTGTTGGATCTCTTTATTGACTCAAAGAGACTTTGCACTGACTGAGTTGTTTGTCTCTCGGTACAGAAGTTTGCTACATGCTGCGGCTACAGTTGCTCCATGTCTGTGAATCCTGTTGACTATTCTAATGACTGCAAGTAACAATGGGTGGTTAACGGCTGGTGATGTTGTCTACACATGCGACAGTTATGTTTGATGGATTTTCTGAGACATTTACCCAGCCCTTTGAAACGCTAAATTACCTGCTCTCTACGGCCAACACCTGGATCACAACTCATTGGATTATAGAGTATTTTTATGAAGCATACGCTGTCTTGGCATTGAGCAGCTTAGCCCTTTAACATTGTGCCATTTCAAATGAAAATGGTAACTGACTAAAGAGCTGTCTCGTGCCAGAAAATGTTGCTTTGAAGTGTATCACAAGGGACACCTTGCATTGAGTCCTACTGTTCACATGGTCTGTGTAGAAGTTTGGCAAAGATGCATTTTACTGAGAAGTAATTTCAGAATAGATATATGAAAAACAAATACTTAACTGTGTGACTATACAAGACAGATTGAAATGACTTGATTTAAAGACAATAAGTGCTATGCATAGCCAGCTCTGTAGAGCACTTGAAGAACTTGAGTAAAAAAGAAAACAATAAAAAGTGTTTCAGTACAACCTTGATTTCATGAGTGACTTCCATTTTCATACAACATTCTCACGAGAGACCAATTGGTAGTACAACTGAACAATTCTAAACAAACCTCTGTTTTATTATGGGGGTGATGTTAACACGCTACCTGGGATCCTCAGGGTGTCAGTGGAGGTTTGGGTGAAGGACAGGAACCTTGACTCTCAAAACTTGCTGCTCTTCCAGGCCACTGCAAGTAAAAATAACACAAAACCCAAGACATAAGTGGAATCAGAATCAGCTGTATTTTCCTATGGGTAGGGTGGGGAGAGGGTGTGGCAGGAGGATGAGAGGAAGAAATATTTGTAACGTTTAAAAATATGACTTTCTATTTCCTCATTTAAAATAACCCCTTAGGTTTAAAAAGAAGACATGCAGGACCTTACACACAGCGCAGGAGACAACACAACACTATTTAGACTATGCAAATAAATATTCAAT
Source organism: Centroberyx affinis (assembly GCF_046629955.1). Lineage (NCBI taxonomy): Eukaryota > Metazoa > Chordata > Actinopteri > Beryciformes > Berycidae > Centroberyx > Centroberyx affinis. The sequence continues at coordinate 183,757 of NW_027278821.1, read as the reverse complement.
ATAATATTAAATAACTAGCTAACCTAGTATAGCTAGACTGAATACATTGATAGTATAGTATGGCTAGATTGCATTTTTTCAGTTAGTATAAAAGCACTATGCTTCATAGAATTAGCTACCTCTCTTACCTCTTGCCTTTTTCACTGGGCTTCAGTCTAACATTACATAAGAAAAGCTGATTCTTTAGCTCCACCCGATGAGATTTACCTCAACCAATGAGAATAATTCTGCCTCCGGAGCAGCTCTGCCTCTGAGAAATGTTTGTAGCCTATGATTAAAACTCCAATCTGCCAGCATAAGACTAAAATATTGTTGGAGGTCTAGAGAGGTAGTTAGGGTGGGAGACCACAGTTTACAATTGCTTAGACTACCAGAATGTGTAGCTTTGTATATTAGTTGTATGGTTGTATGATTGAGAACACTGTTAATGCTTGCATTTTACTGCTTGATAATCTTGTAACACCCTAACTTTGATCAGTGGAACTTCTAGCAAACACTGCAAATGCACCGTATGATCCTTTACACTGAGTGATAAAAAAAACACGTCTCTACCTCTCCAAGAGCATGCCAGTGTGTGATGGGCTTCCGTGGGTAAGCTAACATTTCGTTCCAGTGATCTCGTCCAAGACCCTCAGCATCTGGTCCAGTGCGACACACACCAATCACCTCGTTGTGTCCAACCCTGTTAGTAAAACACACACACAGGATGCACACAGTAAATCTTTCAGTAATCTTGAACAGACACAAAAAAACCCAATATATATACAAATAAAATATAAATGTACTCTTCACCAGGCTTAGATAGAATAAATGTCTGATAGTTGATGTGTTTGATTTTCAAACCACAAAATGTTAATTGCCATCAATCAACACAGTGGTGTTGAACACAGAGCACTGTCACGCTAAGGTAGCTACACTGCCTAGTGATGCAAACACATACGAAACACTGCAGAGAGACCCCAGCAGCAGATACAAGAAGAAGGTGATAGAACACCTGCAATCACTGGAAAGGCACAAGGTTATAGATCGCAATTTATACCATCAGCTTTACCCTGGGGAAGCTACTCCATGTTTATACGGGCTACCCAAAATACACAAAGATGGAGCTCCACTCAGAACTATTGTCAGCAGCATTAATTCGGTGATGTACAACATCGCCAAACATTTGGCCACCATCCTAGCCCCTCTTGGCAACACTGTGCACAACATACAGAACTCTAGGGACTTTGTCAACAAGGTTCAAGGACTTAAACTAGAAGCAGACGAGACAATGGTATCATACAATGTCACGTCACTACTCACATGTGTGCTGACAGTGCTAGCAGTTTAGACTGTAAGGGACCAACTGAGGCAGGACCACACCCTGAGCAATAGAACGGAACTCAATCCAGACCACAAATGCTCCTTATTGAATCTGTGTTTGAATACCACATATTTCAAATACAAGGATGTTTTCTACAGACAGAAACAGGCTGCACAATGGACTCACCAGTGTCTCCCATTGTAGCCAATTTGTACATAGAGGAAGGCCTTGGATATGTCAGATATGTAGATGACACTTGGGTGAAGATCAGAACCTGGAGGTTAGGGCTTTCACAGAACATATCAGCTCGGTGGACAGTAATATCAGTTTCACAAGGGAGGAAACAAATTGCCCTCTGCGGATTGTGCAGTCTACCTAAAAGAAGGGGGTAAATTTGACATTGAGGTGTACAGAAAACCCACTCACACAGACCAGTACCTCCTTTTTGATTCACACCATCCACTGCTGGGAGACAAGCTGGGAGTAATCCGGACCTTACACCACCGGGCGGACACTGTGTCTACAAGCACGGAGTCCAGAGACAGGGAACAAAATCACATCAGTCTTTGAAAACCTGTGGTTACCCTGACTGGGCTGTCATCAAAACAGCAACAAGATCCAAAAAGAACACCAGACTAACAAGCAAAACAGATCACAATGCGAGACGGAGCTATATTGTCATTCCGTACATAGCCAGAGTTTCTGAGACGTTCCAGAGGATTTTTACTAAACACAATATCCCAGTGTTTTTCACACCTGGCAACACACTGAGAACACGCGTGGTTCATCCGTAGGACCGCATACCAAAACACCAACGGAGCAACATTGTCTATGCTGTCAAGTGCAGTGAGCAGTGCACAGACTAAAATGCATGACGCAGCATAGAAGAGCAAACACCTCGTATCAAGACACTCACCTACAGGGCAAGAAACACAGCTTCGAGGGTCATGTTGTACACATTTTAGACAAAGATGACGGACAGTTTGAAAGGGGTGTTAAGGAGGCCATATACGTCAAACTGGAGCAACACATAACGTAACTGTCATAACATCTTTACCTCGGCAATTCACCAAGACGCCAGCCTATTCACAACCTGGAGGAGGGGCGTCACCATAGGGGCAATGCTGGGTTTCAACATCTTACCCCGGCAGTTTCACACCAATTCACGCCTCCACTCATAACACCTCTCACATGACTGTCATGTGACTTCAACAACTCTCATGTGACTTCAACAACTCTCATGTGACTTCACTGTATGAATCACCCACAGAGAATAAATGGGAATTCCCCACCACAAAGTAGTACTGATGAAGCCTCTCAGATGAGTGGTGAAGCATCTTCAGTTCTTCATTTTAAGTCCAGTGGAATTTGTTTTCATAGTTTTTTTAGACAGTTTAGTTCTCCTTTCTTTACGTTATGATATTCAACCTGATAACTGATATGTACACATTAGTTACCTGATAGCTATGCAATGCAACTCCATCGACAATTGCAAATCTCATTCTAAAGCTGCTTAACTGAGTGTGGCTGTTGTACAAAACACAGTGTTATAAAGCACATAGTGATTGTTTAACTCACCGGTCATAGTCCATCACCACAATGGAAAGACTGACTTGCTCCACGTTCTCTGGGGGAATGTCGAAGATGATGGCCTCGTTGTACACTGGGTTAAGGGTGCTTTTCTTGGTGGTTGTTTTTCGCTTCTTTAACCTCCGTCCATCACATAATAGGGAAACCTTCACATAGGGGTCTGTGAGACACATGGTCACTGTCATTTATGTAGGAACTTGATTATTTGTATATTTGTTCACATTATAGTGAAACTATTGATGAGGATGGAATCAACAAAGATTGTAAAAATACCAATGGCGTATTTATGGAATCAACAAAGATTGTAAAAATACCAATGGTGTATTTTTTTTTAAATGTAGTTAAGTCTATACTTGAAATATGAGGATATTTAAGATATATACCACCACACTCTGACAGAGGGCAATATTTTCAATGTCTGTGCACTATCTCACTCTCCCCATTGCCATTCTAAGTGGCCACATGTTGCTTGGTCTCAACAAAGTCTGTGAATTATGGCATAAGTAGTGGTTTTCATGTGAGCCATCTCATTTGCTGCTGGGTTACCTGAAGAGCCTGTGATGTCCATGGCTTTGAGGTTCCTGCATTTGATGACTGTTAGGGTCATTCTCCCTGCTGTGGGGAGGTAGCACAACGAGTACATGATCTCTCCTAGGTCCACACTCTCCTGGAGAAAAAAAAGGCAGCAGAGAACATACTGTCCATTTTAAATGGTCTGGCCAAATACTGTCAATATACATCTAAATGCCAAAGCAAAGTATACATGAGTAAATGAGGGGGTAGTATATTGACAGCAGGTTGGTACATTTTGCTAGCATGGTAAGGCAGGCAGTTTTGTCATTTATTTCTTAAAATGCACTAGTCACTAATCACTATTCTGCCAGCTACTATTTGCTATTGTAATTTTGCTAGTTGCTATATAATACTGGTTCTAATTTAATAAAACAAAAGCAAAAAAAAAAAAAAACACAAAAAGAAACTGCAACCAGACGGCTATTTTCAGGACACTTTGGTGATACTCTGAGTTGTGAAATGAATGTCAATGAGTACCGCAAACATTTTAAGAACTCTATGGCAGTCTAATACTTCCAACACCTTAATCTCCAGTATAGTGTTAAACGTGTTAAAAACTAACTAAAGCTGTCCTCAGGTTTATCCGCACAGCAAGAGGCTTATTAAGCTGAGGGTCTACTGGCCTGCACTTTGATGATAACAAGAAAAAATAATCTTCACACTAGAGATTAGACTACGCAAGCAAGCCAAACATACACAGGCTGAGGTATGGTTGTATTTTAATTGCCTTTTAGAAAGAGTCTAACATTAAACAAACAATCACCATCAAAGATTGAGGAGAAAGAATATTTATCTGATTACTCTCTATTCAGTGCTGAATATAGGCTATTGTTGCTACCAATAGAGCCTGGAGAAGCCATCTGAACCAGGATGGCACAGTGTTTATCACACAAGAAACATTCATAAACAATGTAGAGGCTGTTGAGTAAACTGTGATAAGAGGTATTAATGTAGGTGTTAAATGAATTCTGGGGTAGTTTACCATGTCCTTTGGTGGAAAAGAAAGAAAAGAGGTGACGTGTCAGGAGCTGACTCTAACTCTGTACACCCTGATTGTTTTACATATTTGCTTTGGTGTTGGAGACATCATTGCTGCTGATAAATGAAACAATTCATGAATTTGAGAATTGGATAATTTAACTCTGTTGCTATATTTAAGTATGTAGTATATCCAGTTTTGAGAAATGTGTGTGGGTGCTTGGCTGATGAAATGCATTTCCCAGAGCATTTGAATTATGCAATGTGTTCCACCTACTGCTCTTGTTGAAGGGTGCTGATGAATTCAAGAAGTGATTCAGTGGAATATTTCATAAAAGGATCTTTCTAAGAAAAACAAGATGCCATTCACTACCTCCTCTTCCTCAATGACAGTGCATAACTCAGCTGTAACATTCTCACACGGCAAGAGTATCCATCTACATGAGGATTTGGCAGTATGTCAGAGTGAAAGCCTACTCACCATGGTCGCTGCATGAATGTCCTTCCACACCACCGCCTCCCTGGAAAGGTCAGAGAGTTCGAAGAGGTTGTCCACGACCACCTCGCCAATCATATCGTGGCTGGTGAAGCGGTCAAAGTCGTAGACGCTGAAGTGCAGCTTGCGGTTGCAAATCTCATCGTACACCACAGGGAAACAGAAGGTCTCGTCAAACATGGGGTTTAAATTCTTGCGGTGGACACGCGTCTGAAACTTCTTCTTCCTCTCCGGCAGCAGGTAAATCTTCACGTAGGGGTCGGAGGTGCCTGTGAAGTCCTTGGCGGGCAGGTCCAGGGCCTTGAGGATCCGCACCACCAAAGCCTGCTCCTCGTAATCGTAGCGTAGCGAGAAACTGAGCTTTCCGCAAGTCTCCACCAGCTCTTTAGCCTCATCCTCTGAGTCCACAGACTTCTGTTTGTAGAGTTCAGGTTTTATTCTTCCAATGCTTACAGTAGAAGACTGGCGGATAGGCAGTGTGTCCATGCTGAAGTCAACACTGGTGACATTCATCTGACGAGGCAGGTGGCGCCGGAATGAGTTGTGCCTGTTGATAAGGGTAGAGGGGATCTGGTAAATGTCTTAAGTGTCAGTGATTTGAATCAGTGCCCTCATTCTGGTTTGCACTAATGGTTTGTCAGGAGAGAACTACATCTAAAAAGCACAATGCCTAATAGTATGAAGCTCAATGGAATATCTCATTAATATTTTTGGACTCTTAGCAGTTATTGTGTGAATGCAATTTCTGATGCAACCTCGCTTACGGTGGAATGAAACAAAATGCACTTGCTGAACCCGTTTCTACCCACTAACAGGAGGACCAAGTGTTAAAAGTGGTCATAATATAAAGCATGGGCTTTTAGAGTGGGATTTTCTTTATTTGAAAGTCACCTACCATGGGTTTGAAAGTGAGAACACCTCTTAAGCACTAAGATTGAAGCGCTTACAAAATGTACCTGAATGTTGTAATTTCTTTGAAATCTACAATTATCTAAGTCTCTGAGCCAGGTTATATGAACTGATGAAGATCCATCTTTTGAGAAAACCACGGCTGTACTTTACTCAACAATGTTGTCACCTAGCAACTGGCCCTCCTTTCTGACAGTAAGGCAATCACAGTAATCTGACAGCCGTGGCACAAATGGGCACAGGAAGCAACACATGCAAAATTAAACACTACACTCAAGTATTATAAACAACATAGCAGGTTGAACACTCTAAGGGCAAGCACAAAACCCCACTGGCATCGGTTTAGTAAACATTGCCTCAACTACAACCAAAACTTATTGAATTTTAATTGAATATATTAGACACTCAAACTAATATTTTCCTGATATTCAAGATAGCAAAGTATGAAAAAGGGGTATGGAATTACAATGAAACCATAGCAGTCTGAGTGGATATTTCTGTCTCCAATGCCTCACAACAGCTTTCTTTTTTATCTCCCACTCTTAACTAAACACCTGTAATATTAAGTTAAATAGTACTTGTTACTATGCTTTCCACAACCCCTCAGCCACTAAAGAGGTATTAAAGGTTAGCTCATTTGCTGCTGTGTTGTTCTTATCTGACTGTTCTAATCCTCTATAAACCACAATACACAGTCAACCCACCTGGGGTTTTTTCTAAACCCACTACTAAAACCCTTTTGCTGCTTTCCAAACACATTTGTTTTTGTGCAGTTTTCCATAAAACTGATTCCAACTCACTCACATAAAAAAAAAAAAAAAAAATCATAAAGTGAGTGGATGATCAGCCTAATAGTTTATCAAATACCCTGTGTGTGACATTCTTAGTAGATTAAAGTAAACTGAATAAACTGAAAAGTTTACTAGGGCTTATTCTTGCTCCCAAATGGTAAATTAAGTGTCTTGTTAATTGTTATGTAAAAGGAAAAATCAGTGACCAAAGATTGGGTGGAAGGATGGAGACGGTAGGTGGGTCAGTCTGTAACGTGGCCTTTCTGTGGCCCTGGTGGGTGTGAAATTAATGAAGAACTCGGGCTCAATATAATTGCATTAATGTCCTTAATGACAAACTAACGTAAGTGTCAATAACGGCTGCCTCTGAGAAACAGAGCGCAGCTGCCTAGTGTGTCTCACTACAACGAGCCTTCCAGCATGACAGCTCCCACCCCACAGCAATGCTAATTATGGATGCTCTCGTTTAAACACAGTCCTGGAAAACAAAGAGAAGCTGGAGCTGATTGTTTAATTACTGGGGTTGCTTCCCGGCGTTACCATGGCAGCTTGTCTCACGTGCACGCCCCAGCGCAAAGCTTGGCCTTGAGTGATTATAGGTTTGACACCGGAGCGAGGAGATATGCCGTCGCCCCGGCCGATGAGCCTACAGGAGGTGTTTCTTCAGGTCAGTCGGGGGAAAGGCACTCCCTGACACACGGCGCGACACGTGCCGTGCCGTTTCAAGGTCACTGGCCAATCCCTGATACTCTACATGACACGTGCCAAATTACCTCGAGGACACTGGCCACATATTGTCACGAACTGTCATGACAGTTCTTGCATTATGTAAGCAACATTTTTGTATGTACACAGCCTAGTAGTGGTAGAGAAAAACAAATCAAAGTCAGAATTGTACTTCCTCATACAAAGGGCTCATAAGCAACCACTGTTTTGTAATTGTAAGCAGAATGTGAATGTTTGAATTGCTGTTTGTCATCATACATTACGTCCTGAATACAGGGACAGACTGAGAGGGCATGTGTGGCTCAGGTACCTGGAGGAGGAGGTGGGCTCGGTGGTCTGCCTCTGGATCTTGGCCTGCTGGCTGAGCTTCTCCCTCAGGGCCGTCTGCACCTCAGCAGGGATGTCCGGAGACGTCTGGCTGATCTTCATCGCGGCCTCCAGGAGCTTCACAGAGCTCCGCCCGTTCACCTTCACTTCCGGCGGGGGTTTCTTCTCCACCTCCGCCACTTTAGACTCCGTGACGGGCAGGGCGTTGGGCAGAGGCGCCTCGGGGAGACCGACGTGGAGGCCATTTTCAATGTGGGCCGAGAGAGCCTTGCTCCTCCAAATGGGCCAGCACAGCTTCCAAAAGACAAAGAGAGAGACTACCAACAGGGCGAGGCCACAGAAACCCACGACCACAGCAAGGAGACTAATAGAGATATCTACAAGTAACCAGAGAGAAGACCATAGAGGAGGACAAGGAAGGAGACACAGAAACAGAAGAGGCCGAGCAAGCAAGGGACAAAGTATGACAGACAAACATGCAAGGGAGAGAAAAAGAGGAGAGAAAGCAAGCTGTAAGAAAGAGGAGGCAGCATTCTGTAGATGCACCTGTTTGTTGAGGCAGGGCAATCTGAAGTTACATACAGCCTCAATCCAGGAGCCACAGCATCAAGAGAATCACATGCACACTGGCAGAATCAAGGAGGAAAAAATCGTTTTGTGCCCCCATCTCCTATTTCAGGTTCATCATGACATCGCCTGTTCTTATTGGTATTTAAATTCACAGTTTGCATGGACTATACACCAGGTGAAAGGAAGCTTAACATTGCTCATTAGCATTATTTCAAAAACAGTTAAAAAAAAGAATTCGCCAAACAGACATCGACGCAAAGACCGAGATTTAATAGTAAAAAGCTGAAAATAGGAGATAAAGTAAGGCGAATGATTTCTTCAGTCAGACGGCCACTTTATTGTGTTCATGTTCCACCTGTTGCCATTTCATCCGTCTGTATTAGAGCAGCATGTAGCGCCTGTTCAGACGTTTTATCAACAACCTGACACGCAGATAACGGTTTCACAACAGCTAAACGTTAAAATCACAGAAAAACGAGGAAGGAAAAAAAGTTGGGATTTTACCAAACTTATCGCATACATAAAACTAGTTCCCCTGACGTCAAAGAAAGAGGAAACTCACTAAAAATGAGGGTTAGGGAGAAGAAGAAAATGTTGACTTTATCCCATTTACCTGCGTGTCCTTTACCTGGTATGCTGCTCTCCAGGGGGAATATATCCGAACATTTCTCCCGGTCTACGTGCCCTGCGAGACAAAGTTCCGTAACGATTTGGAGAGCCCGTTGGCACAAGCTGATGCTGTCCTCCGTCCGGACACTCATGTCTCTCCGGTTAAGCCATTGCACGCTGGAGGAACCGGGAGGGCGGCGGTTCATTTGGGCACCTTTATGCGCCGCGGAGTGCAGCCTGTCCACGGCAGACGGTGGGGAGGCGCGCTGAGTCCTGGTGATCCATATCCAGCGCGCGACGAGGAGAGACTGGCCGCACGCGCTCCCTGCGTTTGAATAACAGGCGGCGGGATGCTTCAGTCCAGCCCTGCCTCCGTCCAATAGCAACGCGCTTCAGTTTGATAGAATGAGTCCTATTGGGTGGTAATGGGATTACTTTTCCCAGTAGGCTAACGAACAGAGGTAAACAATATCAGCCTACAGTTACTCGTCGTTACGTTTGTCCCCCCCCCCCCGTAAAGTGAGGCTGATTTATCCTATTGTCCCCACTGAGTAGTCACTTCGATTTTATCGAGCTAAATGAATACACTGGAGGCTGGACATCATCCGTTTGGTTTCCTGATCATTCACACGGGAAGGAACTGAGCTCCCTTTGAAGGGAAGGGGATGCAGAGTAGTGTAACGAATTACTCCCAGGAAGTAATGAGAAAGGTAATGAGATCACTGTGAGTGACGAGTAATGAACATTGCATTACTTTTTGAGTAATGCACAATGTGACCGGCTCAACTAGATCTTAACTATAGACCAGATAGACTACACACCTTGGGACTTTCACCCAAAGAACTAGCTAGTTGATCTTGTAACCAACAAGAGGGTTTCCACATACAGGTTAATTCTGCAGAATTGAGACAGAGACATGTGTTTTACAGTAAAGCATAGAATTTATTTTCATCCATCAACCACAATTAAAAGTAGCAGCACACAATTTAATACTAGTTCTCTTAAAACAACTTCCACAGTTAAAACACTGTTTACAATCCAATTGGGCAAATGGAGGGCTGCAGGCCGACTGCAGTGGAGGGGGGGTTGCACGGGCATTAAGTGACACTCTGGCTAACACCACTCACACTGGAAAAGAAAAGAAGTGCTCAATTAACACTACAGGAAAGCATGCAATAAGGAGGGAGCCGCTATACTGAACACCACCCCAGAGCGAGTACGGCCACAACTCACTGGAAAAAGCAAACACAACTGTTAACAGATAGGAAATCAGAGCCGCGGGATCACTCCGAAACGTTGTGATCACCACACTTTACAGGCATGAATAGGCATGAAAAAAAACAAGGCAAAGCAGCAGTGGCAGACGTCCTACAAAATACAAAAAGTTTGTTAATTGCTCTGTTGAGAGCACATCCACACACACTGTACACTAAGTGGGATGAACTAATGTGGAGGTTACCTCAGTGGAAACAAACACATTTGTTGTGTCTCCTATCACCCATGGATCTCCCAGCAACCTATTGTGGCAGCTCTATGGTGGAAGGCCAAATACAACAGTACTGGAACCTCTGAAACATCAATGTAACAATCATTAAAATTAGCAATGAAACAGTTGCAGGAAACAAGGGCTACACAGTAAAACAGACCTCTCAATGAAGGACATCAGAGCACAACACCCAGGGCAAAAGAGGAGAGCATTCTGGTAATGCTTCTACCTGGGGAGGTATATATCTATACCACACACCCCTGCTAATTGGATGATTGGCAGCACTCTGGTGTGAAGCTCTGAGGAAGAGGGTGTGTGGAAGTCTGAGGGAGTGGGTGTGTCTGCCAACACCACCCACACTAGTAACTCTACCGGTTACACACAACACTGTGTGGAAGCCAGAAAACTGTTCGGCAGACCTCCATAACCTTTGCTCGTCCTTGAATTGAAAATATCCCAACAGGATCAAATCAACATGATGCAACTGATATTAAACAATGTGGCCATGTGAACAGTGTGGACTATAATGTAATCATTTAATTGGACAATGCTCATTCTGGGAGGATTCATAAGTATAATTAAACCTTGCTCATCTGCTTGGAAGCCTCCTGTGGCATTTTCCAGGCATGGATAACTTTAATATCCATACCAGAATCCAGGCCAAGGATTGCATCTGCCTCTTGCCAAGGATTTTAACATTCCTCTTGACGGTTGTGAATTGTGAGCAGTCTGTTATGTTACACAAATGATGCGTCTCTTGCCCCAGAGTGTTTTGTTTCTCATGGCGGTTTATTCCCAACCTCAAACCTCCTGACACGTTCCATCCAGGGGGATGAGAGGTTGTCTCCTAGACAACAGCACATATATTGCCAGTAACCTCTCTGGGAGATTGCCTCCTCCATCGGAGTTATATTATATTATTATAGTATATTGTAAACGTGAGAAAACGTGGTTCCCTCAGTCTGCAGCGTACGCTTTGTGGAGAGAAATAATGGCATCTGCCTGCTGTGACATTGGAATATTATTGGAAAATCAATTACATTTTAAAATGCATTTTATTGTCAGCTTTTGTTGAATATAGCAGGAGTGTTGGATAATGACAGTTTAGTGCATGATTATGTGAAGTTCATCCTAATATGTAAACACAACAATACATTTAAACCAACCAAAAAGACTGAAGCAAACAATTCAACCCACTAACTGCACTGTTGATGAGTCACTTGCAGTTATCCTATCAAAAGTGATTACAGCACAGTAATGACTATGCACTGCAGTGTCCACTAGCTCAAGGCATTTTGATAAAGTAATTGTATGACTTCTGAGGAATCTGTTGAAGGCTTATTCTCATTCTAAGACCCTCAGGCATGGCTGGGAGCTGTGTTACTCTGTCAGAATGTTTACAAATGTCTAATGTTCTAATGTTCATGCTTTTTCTCTCCCTTGTGACATCTGACTACTTCTGTCCATTATCTAATCTTGTGTGTGTTTTGTATGGCGAGGGGTGGCGTCAGTTGAACTTTTCTTACATTGTGTCTTACTTCTACTCTACATGAACTACAGGACTGTCACTTCACTAAACCCTAAACCAGTGGTTGTCAATGTGGGGTCCGGGGACCACTGGGGGTCCTTGAGGGGGTTCCAGGAAATTGTTCAATTGTTAAACGTCACCGTTATTTCATTTAATAGAGAATGTAGCAGAATGACTGTTTTGATCATAGTGTCACTGTTATCTCTCTGCCTACATTACAGATAGTCATGGAATTCTGGACAAAATTGTATCTAACAATAAAAATATTTTCAGATTTGGGTTCAAGAGGCAAAATCTCATCATATGCTGGTCCGTGGCCCTAATTTGTAGTAGTAATGTAGTAAATTAGGGGTCTTTGATATGAAAAAGGTTGAGAATCACTGCCCTAAGCTATGGCAAAGTCCCTGCATCTGATATAATTTGCAACCAAAACCTTGAAACCCGCTTTTATCCAATGAATTTCTGTGGGCAAGTGGAGCCTCGACTGATGACTGATAAAATATCAGTATGTGATCAATTATTAGACCGAGGAGAAACAACATTATCTTGCGCAGATGTACACAGAGACAACATCGGTCCTGAACGCTCCCCTGGCGCTTTTTTTTGTAAAGAATAAATGGGTAGGAGATGTGGTTAAAAAAGGGCAGGGGGTGTAGGAAGACAAGATGACATTGCATTAAAAGACGGAAGGTGTTCCAAATTGGATCAAAGCTTGAGAAGTAAATATGTTTTCAAAGTGGCTGCAGAGAAGAAGCAGGAGAGATCTCACATAGCTGCCTCTTCACTGATCGAATCACCGGGCCTCCGCGGGGACGTGTTGGTTTTGTGAGGAAAATTGTTGATAAAAGGAGTTTCTATTTCTAAACTTTTGGCTGCGTTTCTTTCTGTCGGGCTGTGGGAGGGAAGGATGGATTACGAGAATGTCAAATGTCATGTTAAATGTCAGTGGGGTGGCCGGTGTGAAAGTGTTCCTATCTCTGATGGAGGGTACACCATGTTCTCATGCACACGCTTCTTTTATTTCCAAGAATCAAGAGGGTAAAACAGTGGTGCTGTAGCGTTTCTTCGAGTTGCTTTTAGTGGAGTAACTGTGAGCTCTTTTCATGAGAAATACTCTGGATGTCCAGCCAAATCGAATTAAAATCTTAGTATCAAGTAGTTTTTTTAGTATTAACAAACTAAGTTGTATCAAAATTAGATATAAAGCTGTTTATCTCCCCCACTTGTATGATGCCATCATGCCACACAGCGCATTGTGGTATTGTCTCATGAAATTTATGTCAAACCAGGCAGCAGACGAGCCTCGTGCACACAGTAGGCGACAGATATGCTTTATGAACATGGGCCGCTACATTGGCTGACATTAAGCGAGCCTGCGAGTGAAGGATGATTCAGTCATTATCATTCATGAGCAGGAACGGGGCGGCTTCCAGCACGCTGCTGCACCGCTGCCTAAAACAAAACACAGCCAGCATAACGCTGAAATTACAGCCGTAATTGATTATTTTGGGGACAATGAGAACATCAGAAATCTGAATGCATCAGCAGCACATGGGGAGGAGAGTTGGGAAGAACCAATCCGCTGTGACTACCAAGCAGACTGATGTTGGGGAGAAAAAACACTTTGGTTACATGGTGTTCATCTCTCAAGAGGCGTGTAAGTTTGTAGACTTGGTGCTAATGACTGTTTGGGCAAGTTGTCTCCGATCTGCCAGTGGAGGTAGAGGAGTATAATGAATGCACTCATTTTTTCAAATTTTCTTGATGCGCTTCCCGGCTGCAGGCTCGAAGGCACGGTGCGCGGGGCCGGAACAATTTGTTTGCTAAACAGTTTAATTACACCCTAGCTCCCCCCAGAAAAAACACTGCTAAAAGGGCCCTAGATGGAGGAACACCGAGGAACTCATGTCAAAGAAGCCCAAATTGTTCCTGTCTTCATTTTTCGCCGCAACCTTTCATTTTGTGGTAATTATTTTCAGACCACTCGAAGCCATTGAAGCTGGGATTGCTAGTGAGTACCATTTGTCAGATTTAGAAGCCTTAGCAACCTGACAAGGATTATTTTCTGATGTTTACACACCACAGACAATTGTGCCTCTGTGTTGAATATGTTTTTAAAAACAAGAAGACGCTGGGGGCGCTCTACTTGTAACACAAAAATAGAAGGATTGAGGAGCTAAGGCTCAGGCAGTAGTCTAAGTCTGAAAATACAGCCAGCACTCTCCAAAAATAATTACCTGCCTTTAGCAAAGGCAGACAATATCCTATTTTGAATGTTTTTGTTTTTAGAAAAAGTGAAGTCAAAAGTTGTATTTGCATAAATAGTCATGATACTCATGGGCAGATTCGAAGTGCCCATATGTGTATTCACAGGCTAAAGTGCAGGCCTTCATCACATCCTGCATGTGGGCGAAGTTGGTCAGACTGTTTTTTCACACCTGTGGAGCGGCCATTCACAGGTGGTGTCATGTAAATCAGAACACCAGTTCACTGTATTATGTTGAGAAAGAGAATAAAATCTACTTAAAAGTCATTTGTTAAAGAAAAAATAGTTACAAAAAAGAAAAAATCTACACCAAATAGTAACTGATCATATTATCCCAGGTGCATTCTTTTGTACAGTATCATTTTTTCATGCATTTCTTTCATTTCTTTGGTTTTAAGGTGAATGATTTGGCTCATACATGTACGCTTGAATTGTATTTTGTCGTTTTCCTCACACAGATACTCTACATTCTAGTCTTCATCCTTTATCGGCTGCACCGACATGTCAGGTAAAGCACAGCATGGTGAACCTGTTGAAAAAAAAAGATCTTTTCATTTCCCTCATGGAGCAGATCTGATTTAATCATGGATTACCTAATGGCCGTGTGGTTTAATTAGGCCATTTAAAGGTTAACTGCCAGGTCTGCTCCCACTCCCACAGCAGTCAGACACAGCCATGCTCCCTCTGCACTCAGTCCTATCAGCTCCACCAGAAAACACCTGTAGAGTGTCGGGAAGCTGATGCCATTTTTGTTCAGTGCATTTATAGATATGGCGCTTGTTTCCCTCTTACACACCATTATCAGTGTGAAAATAAGGTTCCACATGGACAAACCCAGCACAGAGTCACTTCATGCTCTCTAGTTCTCACTTAACACCTATAGACTCATTATTCACAGAATGGCTCTGGAGATGCTTGTATTTGTTCTTCCACTTACCGGCACCTATTTGGCATACACACAATTACATTTAGATGAAACTGGAACAAATTTGCCTCAAATGCAGGGGGAATATTCACGCTTCTTTTTCTCTTCTTGTTTTCTCTTTATTACCCACCCGACATCGCTTCCATGCAGCCGCGCATCTATGAAATGGCAGAAAGCGCTGCGATCGATGAATTATCTTAATAAGGATCACTAAAGGAACCACAGGGCTTTGAATTGATATTCTATGTCTGCGATGGGTTTTCTGCGCTCTCTATAATCTATATTACCATGATCACCAGAATACTTCAAATAAATCACAGTTAAACTTTCTAGTGGTTGAATCTAGTGTTGAATGAATGCTAATGCTAACATTTGCTTTTTTCTCTCTATTTCATCGTTATAAAATGAATACTTTGTGGTTTTCTTGGCTGCTGCTCAGACTAAGAAAGTCATTTTAAGATGTTATTTTTGACATTTTAGAGACTAAATTATGAATCGATTAATCGAAAATGTCATCGGGAGATTAATCGATAATGAAAATAATCGTTAGTTGCAGCCCTAGTTGAATCCATGTCCGATCCACGTTAAATCGCGGTATTAATTCATGCGGCTGCGGTCTTTCTGTCACCCCGGCGTGCACGCGCTCACACACGTGCACACACATGGGTATGAGCCGACTGGTCACACTGAGAGCGCCTCACTGGGATGTTCAGAACAATTACCTCTGCCTCACTGCCACTCAGGACCCCCCAGGTGAAGTCATTATCTCAACCAGAGGCCGCTCACCACAGTCACAACAATTAATTCACATTAACAGTGGAACTTGGGCCACCAGGTCCATCTGGATGAATGGCTAAAATTATAGTCATTACTGGACACAGATTCTATGGACATTAAAGTCCAAGTCTTCTGGATTGAGCCTTTTATAATGTAACACCGAGAGCCACTTCTGTTCTTTGCAGCTTGCGGCATTTCACATCTCACATTGTTCTCTGCCAACACATCAGGCATCTTTTGTAGGCTACTTTACAAAAGAAAATGTGATTTTCAAACAGTTGATCATATTTTATAGGTTGGAATATGGCTAGGACTTCTGAACCCAATAGTCATTTTCACATTCAGTGGAGTCATTTGTGTGGCAATTACTGCAGAGAGACCCATACTTCAAAACCTTTCAAAACGGTTTCCTGTCTTATGTATTCTTTAGCACTTAAGTCACATCTTTGTTGTTTTGATGGGAAGCAAGCTTTCTTGGGCTGTTTTTTTTTTTTCAGATTAAGGGCATTATAAAAGCATAAATCAGGAAATGGCCCCGCTTTGCATTTGTTCCTGTTCTCTTGGTTTTCACTTCAGATTGATTTTCAATTCCCACACCTTTTTATGTTCCATTTGAAACAGCAGGACCAGTTGTGGTCATGGAAAGCAGTCTGGAGTCATATCCCTCTGGTTAGCAGTGCAGTGGGGATGGAATCAGAAAAGTTGGACGTTGTTTGACTGAACATTGCAATGGCTATTCAGTTATATCAGGTACAACCTCCTTAAGTCAATGATGCATATTCATTTTTTAAACCTCCTTATCTCCTTAATTAGGAGGTGGAAAGGCAGTAAAAGGCGTTCAAAATTACATAAGATGTTCGTTCATTATCTTTTCACAACTAATATAAACGTGGTGGCCTGCTCATTAGTGGACCGCTCTTCCCTCCTTCACCCAGACAAGGTGTCCGCTCTGCACATCTGATGTGCTCTCCCTCAGCTTAACTAATCAATAACCGCCTCCTGGGTGGCCATGCTCTCACTCCCACGAGGAGAGGTTACTCTAATTTATGTCATTTGATTACTGTTCCACTGGGGCTGCGGCTGTAATCCACGCTGCAGTGTGTCCATATCACTTTCTGCCATTCTCTCACTCCAAATGCTCCTCCTGAGGCAAATAATAATAACATCCTAATCACAATATTGTATGACATGAATTGATTATTTTATATTATGGTATACACTATCAGTCTGGTAGTGGACGCACATTTTTCTTTATTTTTTACTATTTTTCACATTTTAGAATAAGAGTAAAGACGTCGAAACTATGAAATGACACAAATGGAATTATGCAGTGACCAAAAAAGTGTTAAACAAATCAAAACTATCGGCCTTGATGGAAAGGCAAAGGCTTTGGAAAGAAATTCACACATAGGCATCAACTCTATTATTTATATTTGTCTAAGAAACACATTTCAAGCATTTGA
Organism: Centroberyx affinis; assembly: GCF_046629955.1. Classification (NCBI taxonomy): domain Eukaryota; kingdom Metazoa; phylum Chordata; class Actinopteri; order Beryciformes; family Berycidae; genus Centroberyx; species Centroberyx affinis. Next base: position 166,440 of record NW_027278821.1, on the reverse strand, counting down.
ACATAAGTGTTTAGATCAAAATGGTAATCAATGTTGGTAAGCATGTGTGTGTGTATTTGCCTTTTTGACAGGGGAAACTGCACAGGTTTGTACCCTCAGCCCCGAATGACTTCAGTGCAGACATTCACAATTCAGTAGCATGGGTCTTTGATTGAGCTGTTGTCATGGTTACCTGGATGTTCAATAATGGGCTGGACTGGAGAGACTCTCCCCACTTCTCACAGAGCTATAATTAAACACAATTTAGAGCGCACCACAGCGCTAATTTCCCTCTGTGGCGGCGGGTGCAGCTGTGGATAATGCGGGGATGTGGAGAGTGCATCTCAGCCAACAACAAACTTTGACTGTGATCCTCAAGAGAGAGGGATGATGGCTTGCTAAGATGAATAGGATGATGACAGATTTGTTTTTTTTTCCCCCGACAAGTGGGCAGGAGCCAAAGCAACAGCGCCATTAATTGTATGCTTTTGAGCTTAGATAATGAGGTGTTTCCACTGGAAGTACTGTAATTAAATGTCTGGTCTGTGTGTATGCATGCTTGTCACATATATGTGTAATAATGTATCAACTTATCACCGACTTGATAAAACACTGTGAAACAACAAAGTGTCACAACTCAACTAGGTTATATTTGTTATATTTGAAACAAAATTAGCCTTTCGTCAATTCTCATGCAAGTCACGTCGCAAGGGTCACAGAAGCTAACTGACAAGCTAGATAATCCCCAAACGAAAGAAAAAGAGAGCTAACGGTAAGTCGTTCAGTTTGGCAGTGCGTCCATGTGTGCTCCTTCCCCCCGGGCGGCGGGAGGTAAATCCCACGCGCGGGGGGGGGGGGGGGGGGGAGCGAAGACGAGACCGGAACACATAATCCCCAATAAAGTCACAAGGGCCTCCGCTTCTTTATTAGAATCCACAGGTACATTCAACAGAACCACAACGGCGCAGACACCCAAACAAACAGGAGAGGGAAATATAGGCAGAGCTATTTGCACTTCAGTCTCTATCCACACTGACAACCCCCAACGTACATCCGACCACCTATTCATAAACCGACGCCTAAGTGATGAATCTGCCTTCGAACGATTCCTCCTCTTCGTCTTTACTGCTACGGTTTTTGCTTTCCCAAGGTTATTAAAGGGGAAATCAGGGCAAAAGCTTGACTGGATTATTATTAATAAAAAAAAAAGGCAGGGCTGAGATTCTCTGTGACTGTTACATAAGACTGGACAGGCACCATGTTATGTAACACCTGCTGTGCAAAGTACAGCGCCTGCTGTGCTGGACACTGGGGATGAGAAGAATCATCTTCTTCAAACACAGACAGACCCGCATCGGCCCAAACGCCTAAAGAGATATTGGACTTTGCGATCGGTCTAATGGACGGATCTCGGGTTGTTTGATTACAGCTTTTGTAGTTTGCTTTGTTTTATGTTCCCCAGCCCCCAAAACAGGAGAGGCACGGCCGTATTTACATTACGTGTTGGTTCTCTCCGGCCTCAGAGTAACAACCTGACAAAAGGAGATAGTTGAAACCAGCCCGCGGCCCGGACCTCTTGCCGCTCGGGCCGGGCGATGATGCTATCTGGCTGTCTGCACCCTGTCTACGGGTGAGCCGCAGAGATAGCACGCCTATAGGGAGAGGCGGATCATCAGCAGATCATCCGGGACAAAAGGCCACAGTGAGGGGAAAGGGATAACAACATGCTGTAATCGCAGCTAAGAGAGAGAGCGCTTCACTCCGGGTCTATCTCCGTTTGTTTATCGGACTGGATTATCAGACGGAGGTAATGGTTTTGGGAATGAATAGGGCAGTGTTGGGCAGGGAGGTGAAAGCCAGCCTGTCTGGTGCTGTCAAGCTCTTCTTTATATTTCACTGAAAGAAAAACATATGGGTTCACTCACAATGTGCATCTAAAAGTGGGGGTATTTGTTGTGTTCTTTTATCTTTCTATTTTACTTGATTTGATTCTTTTAATGCAACGCACTTTGCTTGTTCTTTTATATGAATTTTATCTTTTTATCTGTCTTTTATCTGCCTTCTATTGATGTAAAGCACTTTGAGCTGCATGTTGTGTATGAAAGGTGCTATACAAATAAAGGTTATTATGTTTGAGAAATGGAGGAAATGTATAAAGAAAGAAAGAAAAAGTGCCAGTGCTGGGGGAGGGACGGGTTTCAGATGGATGGATTTTGGACCGCGGCAGCTCTGCTTATTTGCTAATGAATCGATGACAATCACGGCTCCTCCAGGCCTCCTGTGGAGACACCATGGGCCCTTGAGAGATTTTCTAATAGTAACACATCTGAAGAGAGGCTTCACAGACTGGACGTTCCCGTCTTGGCTGTAAGCCCTGGAGATCCACTTGAAGAGTCTTGAATGTGAACAAGCCACTAGAAACAGGTTGTACTTCAGATAGACTATATGCTGTAGCGGATAAAGCAATGTAATGTCTACTGACAGCTGCACTGCACTATGTAAAATTGCTCATTCTGGTACCCATGTATGTATTTTGATATGAAATGGTCATCAACATCATGTGGCCTAATTCCACGTCAACTCTCAAGACAGTTTGCAGCGTTAGACTGAAATGTCAAAACCTGTGAATCAGTCTGTTAGCAGCCAGGAAGATGGCTGGCCTCATTTGTGTGCTGCCTGAAGATTCAGTATTTTTTTTTTTTATCCGTCTGTGAAAGTAAAAAAAAATTGTGAAGTAAAAGGTTTGTATTGAATATAGGCTGGAGTGTTTTCTTCCAGGTCTGTCTGTCTGTCTGAATAGAGCTGTCACTCAGGGATTCGTCTGAATGCTCTCTTTGAATGTGGCTCAATTCAGCAAAGTGCTTCTGGCCGAACCCGCAATGCTCAAAACCTCCGAAGTATTTCTGTGTGGCATTAATAACATGACAGATTCAAAATGACCTTTCTGATTCCTTTGCCGCCATCAATAGGCAATGTTAGCGGTTTTACACGCCGCTACACATTGTATGTCATAAATCGGCGAAAGGCATTTAAGGCCTCGCCTGTTTCTGTGAGCGATCATACCTTCTTCTCAAATACGTATGCAGAGCTATCCATTAAATATCTCATTAAATGTCTGATTATGGCCTTGGCCGGAGATCCATTGAAGATCAAGGCATTTACCCGCTCATTAACCGTTCAAAATGACACTGTCTTCGCTTTCTGGCCTCCATAGTCCAACCCAGAAATAACCTCCTGTAGAGGTTATTTCTCACACTATAGATGGGACTTATACTGTTGTCTTTCATCACCCTGAGACCTTTTCTGCTTGATTTTTACAACAATTCTCTTTTTGGCCTAACCATCTGGAAAAGGCTGTGAAAGTAATAAACTTGAAAAAATTGCATCTTCAAATATCTGTCCTTCTCCAGCATCAGTTTTCATTCTAACCAACTGGTTATATTGACCCGAATAAATTTTATTACATCGTCGAGTAATTACCACAGGTGGATTATTAGAAATGCCTCAGTCTGCCGGCTCCACTTGGCTGTCCTCCTGTCCTGGATGCTGCTTTTTCCGATCCAGTCCAACGCGACTCTGGCTGTGGCCGGGAAGACCTGAGCTGGCAAGGGTAACGAAGGTTGTCCTGTGTATAATTCTCAAGGTCATGGCAGGCCTTCTTACTGTCCTAAAGGTGTGTGTGCATGCATGCATGTGTTTCTGTGTGAATTCTAAGAGTGTGATCGCACCTGCAGTTTGTTTTCTTTGGTCTGGACCATAGTGGAAAAGTTTGACGGGTTTGTAATTGATTGTCTTGTGTCCCCCAGTGTTCATGCAGTACATAATAGCATCCAATAAGTTCAGGGTAGAGATTTAGCATCCAGGTTGTTGGGTTTTTACTTCATTATTATTGATAGATCATTGTTAAAAACCAGTTTAATGCTTTAATATCTCAACAATAGCAATGGCAATTATTACAAGGAAAAAAAAAATTGGGGGGATTTCAGTCTAAGCCACACCCACTTTCTGGATAAGCCCCGCCCATCTCCATATTACAGTAATCTGAATACAAACAGTTTGGTTGGTTGAATAAATACAGATACAAAGTTCAAATACAGTTTAAATAAACCTCTCCAAACATGATTGGTCTGAACGCACTTTAATACTTGATACTTGGGGTGATACTTAGCAATAGTAATACTTTGGACCTGCTAGTGTTTTGTGTGTGTGTGTATGCTCCTACATCATCCCACCCCGTCCGTGTGTGTGTGTGCTTCATTACTCCACATCTCCCCTAACCTTTAAATACAGATGCATTTGCTCCCCTCCCGGCTGGCTGGGCGGTATTCCTGCTGCCCTAAAGGTTAATAGATTTCCCGCCCCCTTTGTGCAGCGGAGCACAACAGGAGGGGAGTCCAGGTCATGCAGAATATGCATATAGCATTCCTAACATACACAGCGGAGGCAGGATGACTTGTGTCTGACAGGAATTTGATTGCTCCTTTCACCAAGAATGCCCTACAAACATTTTCTGACCTTTTGAAAGATTTATCTACATTTTTTTTTAACTGGATTTACACAAATGACACCTGGCCATTCACAAACATACATGCATGCACACACACGTACGCATAGACTCTCACAACATTTACAAGCTGAGTTCATGTTTCATAATGAATAAGTCTCAAACTGAGTCTATGTTTTGGTCTGTGGGCAAAGTGGAAGCCCTACTAGTTACTTTTACAGCCATCAGGGACCGTGGATTGAATCAGACTCCCACTGTCAACTCATACAGGCAAAAAAGACTCAGAACGCTCGCAACAGAGAGAGGAGAAGAAAGAAAATGGATTGAGCGTTTGAAAGGGCAAGGTGAGAACGAACGGGGTAAATTAATTTCTCTCAGGGAGACAGCAGCGCTGATGATCATGCATCGTATGTTCCGTTATATAAGCGTCTTCCCACAGCTAAAGGGAATGACAGGAGTAAACAAGGCGTAATTGCAGAATATATGCAATTGATAGTGACAGGGTCGGCGGAGAGGGGCCACTGGAAACCAGGGGGAAAATGCTGCACTGGAAAGTCACCAGAAAATGTGGTCATTCTCCATGTTATGATTGTCTCGCATCACTGAGGGTTTGTTAGGCATGAGAGACGCCATAATGATGGCAATATAGGGGATCCAGGTTTTGTGTAGCTAATAATGCTGCTGAAATTCTCCCATTCCTTAGAAAAAAGTAAAAAATAATAAAAAAGAAAAAAGAAAATAGATGGCCAAATATCCTCACAACAAGGATAGAAAGATGAGGAAAATTCTCCAAGGTGAGTGGTTAGTTTAGGTTAGTTAGATAGACTTGGGTTTAAGGTTAAGATTAGAATTAGGAATACATTTTGGTTAGTGTAATAGTTAAAGGGGCGTTAAGTAATGTAACCTTACCTTAACAACCTTATTAACCCCCTGCAGATTTTGCCATTTTGTGCTATGGGGCACTAAAAATCGTACTTATTGCCCCTTTAAAAGAAAATACCACCCCAAGATACTCTCACACTGTTTGATATCATCAGTCTGTGATCTGTTATTTTGTGATGAAGTGTTGTAGTTTACTTTCTTGGTGTCCCCATTTTCCCTCAACCTGCCTCATGTACTTTTAAGTTAGTGATTTTCTACATTTTCCCCCAAGTGCTTTCCGACAACCTGCAGAGAGTATGTCCTGTGGCTGCGCTGCATTATTAAGGCTACTGTCGGTAGAGAAATTGCTATCTCTTCTACAATGGATTTCTCCCTGTATGATTGTTGAATGTCGGTCTGTGTATGTGACATGTCGGAATGTCGTTTACCGTTGACGTTTCACATCGCTGATGTGGTGTAGGAGAAACAAGAGGCCATGATGGCAAATATTGTGTGCACTAAAGGTTCAACAGAGTGCTGTGAGTTGTTTGATACCTAATTGATGGATGCTGATTGGCTGGTCTTCAGGCAAGCCTAATCAGAGAGCCAGTTCCAAATGACATCGGAAAGCGAGTAGACGTTTTGCAAATAAAGCAGTGTACGAAAAATACACACCAAAACAACAAACTGGATCCAGAAATGCAAGGTCCAACAGCTGTTTTGTGCAGTGTTTTAAGGTGGATTAGGTGTGTGTCTGAGGACTTGAAGACTGCGATCCTGAGGACAGCTGACGGCCTACCGAGGAACATTGCGTTCGGATGTGGCAGTGTGATGGATGATCCTCAGACGGATTGCCAGTACGACTCTGACTTCCACTGATTCTGTCTGGGAGACTTGCTGTTTGGTGGAGCAGTTGTTTGTGAGCATTGTTCCACACTTGTTCAAGCATGTCATATTGGCTCGCTGTATGAGATAAGATCATTTTGTAGAGGAAATTGGTTTCTCACTTTTTAGATCATTCAATGTAATATGTTCTTTTCAAACTAAATCAGACATTGGAACTGCAATTACAGTAAGAAGAGCGTCCCATCCCCACTAATTGAGACCCTGTAGATTTGTCCTATTTTCCCAAAGGAAGTTCTGGTGTCAGATACTCCACCCACAGGAGGTGACGAATCAGAACTCACAAATGAAATCCAAGCTGTCTCCTAATCAGCAGTGAACAGCGCTCCGTTCAGAGAAGGCTGGACTCACCAACGTTAGATCTTTTCCTCTCTCATCTCTTTGGTTTCCTTTGGTATAAAGCATCACAGACCGGCCAGGTTGGTAAACATGAGCATGCTGTGTGCAGTTTACTGACCTCACCTGAAGCTGAACATGATTTCTAGGTGTTGTTTTAAGTTTTCAGTTTTCAACGACAGTTACCTTTCGCTGCCAACGTGCAAAGTTGCTCTAAAGTCGTTAATAGTTAAAAGGAGAATTTAACACCATTATTTATGAAGCTTGAACTTGTGGTGCAAAACAAACAGAATGACTGCCTTGATCTATTTAGACCTGCCTCAAGATGGCTGTATAGCGAATTGAAGGTTTTACATCTTTCTTCACATTACTGAGGGGCAATTTTAATTTTTTGAATAGATTGTGCCCATGAACCGTTAACCAGTTGTAGCCTCCGGTGTACCCACAATTAAAAAAAATATGTTAGGATGAAGCTGAAGTGAAGATGAAATCCAAGTACATTTTATCAACGAGGCTCAAGGCTTCCATATTTTGCAGTGCCACATGAATACTGGAGGTTCATGGGTCATGTGTATTGATAGAGTTCACAAGTTCATCAAATAAAAAAAAGAAAAAATAAACAACGGCAAGGGTTGAAGTTGACTGTGACTTATTCATATCTGATTTAGAAAGTAATTCCAATTCTTACTGTTCACATAGAAATTAAGAGATCAGATCTGTGCCCTATATGGCAATCATTTTTTGTGCCATAGTTTGTTGAGCTTGTACACCAAAATTATGTAAGTGCCAATCGCTCTTACCCTGATAACACACTACTGTCACTTCAACAGAGCCACAATCCCATTCATTATGAGTGGAGTGGCCCTGTCCATACTCATAAATCTCCACTGATCCATCCAATGTCGCGTGAATAATTTCTGTGAATTAGGTTCTCGGGTGGATTTTGAATTTAATCGTCAGTAGTGGCTCGGTACACCAGGCACGCAGCAGTCACTGTCTCTAGACCCGCTCAAGGTTTGGCAGCAGCTGTTGATTTACAAAAATGATTCATTTTATCACTTGACTTCTTTCATCGACTTCCATGACTCCTAGTGAGGCTGTAACAAACAAACAAAAACACTTTGCTAATCAAGTCAGCTTTTACGTAAACTAGCAAACTCAAATTCAACATCTATTGAACATGAACAAGAGTTCCAATGCATTACAAGAGGTCTCTTTCAGCACTGTTAATGGGTAACTGCCTGATAATTACAGTGATGAGGGAATCTATATAAACCCTCTGCAATTTTGTTTTCCTTGTCTTTTTGCTGGACCGCAGAGCCAGGGCAGCCAATACTAGTAGTTGTCCCTAACTGACTGAATAACTAACTGACTGACTGACTAAATGACTGACTGTCTGACTGTCTGATTCCCCATGGTTGAAAATTGCATGTGAGACTTTCCCATACATAGGCTCGCTGCTCGCTCACAACTGCCACAAGATCAAAAGTTGGTCATTGTATATAAATTGATCTAAATCAATCTCTAATGCACCTGATGTGCACATCATGTCATGTTTGTCATTTGCACAGACATGCACAGACCAGCAGCATCGCACTCAATCTGACAGACTCTGACAGACAGAACGATTTGCTCCAAACTTCATGTGTTAGTAATGGCGCTGTAAACAGCAACACGTTTTAAGCGGAGATGGGTCAAACTGCTCAGCACTCAGAGAGTTAACATGAGTGCAGTGCAGAAACTGGCACATGGCCCCTGTTTTACCAATGGATTTCACCAGACACTGCTGCCACTGTAGGTAAGAACAAGTAATTAATCCTATAGATTACTATATGTGTAGATTCAGAGCACTCCAATCCATCTTGTGCCACAGCAGCTGTTTTAAGGCAGGGCATTGCCCATGAGCCTGAAAATGTTGCTCTTTGTCTCATTGACTTTCAACAGGGAGGAAGAATCTTCTGGAACCTGCATGAAAAGAGCATCCAGTACCATTTATGGACAGAAAGTCATGGGTCAAATGGCTGCATTCACGGTCTGGCTAAACTTTATTCCCATTTCCTTTGAAAAAAGATTTAGATGGCCTGTATTATTATTATTATCATTATTATTATTATTGTTGTTCATACTGTAATAATAATTACAGAAAAATGCTTAATAATATTAAATTCTATAAATAATAACCCCTCTATGTTGTTATGTATTGGAGAAACCTAATGTGAACTGTAGTGAAGAACCTTAAAGTTTTAGTAAATGTCATCATTGATTCTTCTCTTACTGAAGTTACTCAAGTTAAATGAGTTTTTTTTTCTTGTTATTTAACTACAGGTTTAAGGGATTGAACAATGGGGCGGCATGTTTAGATTAATAAATTATTAAAACTTGTTGACTTGAGTAGGTTGTTTTTGAGTGAATAATTAAAAATCAACATTTTATCAGATTTGTTGCGTCATGCCATCCTTTAGAGTTCATTACCAGTCATTTGATAATGAAACAGAAAGTTCGCGTCCGCTGCTTTGCTCTCCCCTGCCAGCTCGCCACTCAAACAGATCAGTGTGCTGCCAGCAGGTCCGAGCGCACTGCCAATACAATTACTGGACGTCCTGTTCGGTTTTCCTGTCTGTCCTTCCCAAATCCATTAACGTCTCCGCCACCCAGAACCTTTCATCAATCCTGAGAGACGCTGTGACAGACACATAGCCAGTTGCCAAGCTAGACAAGGTGTCTCTGCATTGCTCTGTTTGGTGTTGTAGCCATGAAGGGACATAATGAGCTGGATCCTGTCTGTGACCCACAGCTAATGCTGCACTCCCTCCCTCTCCATCTCCGTCCTTCTTCCTCACAAATATCAATGTCAAAAAACAAGACGGGTCGTTTCCCGCAACTACCTGACTGCCGCAATTTCCCTCTCATGTATAATTGTTGATGAAGAGAGATCACTAGTTGCCTGGGAACCCTGGTAAGTGATTACATTATTGAGGTTAAGGGGTAATTGCAAGCAAGCTAAAAAAAATTACTGTGTGCATGCATGGCTGCCGCAGAATCCCATTACCTGAAGTGAGGTGTACATATCCGTGTTGACACATCTCAGACGCAGCTTAGGTGAGATTAATGCAATGTTGTGTCCTGGATTTTGATGCATGCACACACACTGCAGTTACAGCTACGAAGAGTCACTGCAGGGGCAACATGTCCCTTGGGGAAACAACAGCTGGACTGACTAAAGAAGGTCCTGTTGCTTCACTTTGCAAGGCAGGATCAACCAAGTGGAACACTTCAGCCTCCACACCACAGACACACTGAACACGAATGCCACACGTCAGTTGAGGAGGTGCAACAAACATGCATCATGTTTACTCAGAAATTCTGAGTTTTTTCTGGCAAATTTTTGAGTTTAATCTCAGAAATTCAGATTTTTTTTTTTTGAGTTTTTTCTCTGAATATTACCCTCCTGCAGTAAAAAAAAAAAGATATCACCTACATTGGCCCTAATACGGCATCATACATTATTGCTATAAGGGTTTTCCTGCAAGGACAGCCTTGTACAAGTCTCTTTGAGTCTCAAATCTTACTAGAGGAAGTGATGCCTCCCCTATGTGTGTGTGTGTGTGTGTGTGTGTGTGTGTGTGTGTGTGTGTGTGTGTGTGTGTGTGTGTGTGTGTGTGTCTAGCCTGTCTGTAGCTTACTGACGTTAGCTGTGTCAGTATGTCAGACAAAGAATGGTGGGTGCTGAGGCTGAACTTTAAAGGTGTCTGCTGAGCGTCCCTGAGATCAAAGTACCAGGCATTGCTTTTCAGTCAGGACTCCTTCGCCTCACATAGAATAAGAGAGTAATTTCTACAAATTTTATGAGACTATTTAATATTAAATGCCCTCAAAAATTCTCCGTTTTTATTCTCTGTTATTTTCGTGTCAAAATCCCATTACTGCTACCTCCTGGAAAACAGTGTATTTTTACTGCTTACTTGATGGCATACCAGTAGGTTTACAGAAGTATTCGAGTCAATAATACCATCCAATACCAATACCCCTTCCGCCCCTCTTATATAAAATCTGCAACTTCATAACATTCAAAGTGACACTAGCGACATGGAACACTTCTGAACAGTCCCTCCCCGCGTTACGCCCCGCCCCAACATCCTGCTTTAGCTGGAAATACATCGAATTACGGAAGCAAGACACCATTAAAATGCCATTTCCTTCTGACTTTAAACTGAAACTAGAAAATGCATGAGATCAAATATCTTGAAGCGTATAATAGAAAATGGAGATGAACAAAATGGAGGTTGTCAGAGATAAGATTCTGAGGCGCTTTAGAGCATCTCCAAATATATCACACTCTTCCTCTCCAAACAAAACATATTGAGAGTTACAGCATCTTGCTGGGTGTTTATTAATGAGGCAAAGGCAACAGAAACACTGTAGCTGTGTTAATTATTGTTTGTGTTTACATAATCCTACATCCATGCCGAGTTGAATTGGTTCAAACATATTCATCTAAGCACACATGATTGCCAAGCCAACTTGTCTTCTGTCTTGTTTCACTGTGATTATTGAATTTTAACCTTTGCATATGAAATATTAAAATCTCAACCTCCGGGTCGTCCTGTGGTACTCCATGTGCTAAGATGCTATAAAGTGAAGAGCCAAAGGGAAATTCAGCAGGCATTGACAGGCTGCCACTAAACTGAACTGCTAAATTGGATGCAGATCCCACAGGCATTATAGAGTGAAAGTGCTACTGAGCCCGGGTCTGTGTCAGACGCCTCTGCTGCAAACCGGGTATTAATGGAAGGCTGATCTGAATCACTGGGTCAACCTACGCCCATCAGCATCACTACATCGCACTGCGTGGGGCAAACGCACCTCCCCAATCCTATTACTTAATGAATCAGCACCCTGGCAGCACTGGACGAGTAAGCAACTCGGCCCTTGATTGATTCTTCACCGAGTTCGTTATTCTTCCACATAGTCAACTATGCCAAAACCTGCCAGTCGGAGGTTTTTGATAAAGATACTTAGGTGGAAAATGAGGACAGTTCTCTTCATGCAGGCCACGATACTTTGTGTGTGTTATGGAAAAGGCGTGGAGTTTGTCCCGGTAGACGAGAGACTCGCCTCAATGCAACCACAAGTTGTAGAGAGGAAAACTCTAGTAGCACTTCAGAGTATCTGACCTACTTGAAAGTGATGGGTTGGGTGTTGGAGAAAGTTCTGCCTACCAGCTCCATTGGCCTACTGGGAGACATAAATGCTTATTTATCTCCCCAATGACCAGTTTGTCCTAATGACCTAATGATGACATTAGGGTGGTATCTCTGCTATTTGCAGATGATGTAATCCTTTTGGCCTCATTGGACGGACTGTAATCTCTGATGTGCAATGGAGTGGTTTGCTGCTGAATGCAGGTGGGATGAGGGTCAGCATGTCAATATGAAAGGTGCTGAAATTTTGTTGACTTGGTTTCATAATAATGGATTAATCAAACTATCTGTAAGTTATGTGATATACATCAAAGAGGCTACTGAACAAAGATTACACACACAACAGAAACAATTCTATATGCTTAGAATCGCCACAGAGACATTATTTAAATTGCCTGTAGAAAGCTTACAGCCAACTGTTATCTTGTTTAATGCAATAGGCACACTGTGTTCCTGGGTTTAATGTTAATGTATGCTTTTGTCTTGTCTGTTGCTTCAGACACTTGCCCTTGAGCAAAAATTAATAACCAGCCTCAAAATTATGAGTGAGGATTCATATAATAGCTTTTGCTCTCCGATCAAGGCAGCTGTCAAATTTTAATGACACGCTGTTCAGGCGTTCGCACAACGTTGCGGTCCGGGCGCCGGCACCGCGACACGCGCACAATAGCCTACATGACGGGTTTCACTGCACGTCAATAAGTTACTGAACATTTCTTTTGAAAATAAATTGTTCCCCTCCCTGTCCCTTCTCCAAAATCTCACCACTCCAGTTGCAGCAGTCGCCAATGGACGCCGCCCATTTTGTGTTTTTTCTCCACTTTCGCGGTTCCCTCAGTACACCTCAGCCTTTTTTTTTAAAATATCATATCTCAGTGTTTCCCTCTACACCGCTCTATGTCACCACATCCATCTATTTTATACAGAGATCATTAGTTTAAGAGTGTCTTAAGTTAAGATGCTTTTTGGAAACACCCAACAAACTATTGAGATGCTTTTGGGAAACGAGGCCCAGGTATCTCGGGTCTGGTCCACCAGTGAGATTAAAAGGGATCATGAGACCGACCATCGGTTTGGAGTATCAGCTGCAGTAATGCGCCCATTGTATTGGACCATGGTGGTAAAAAGAGAGGGCTTCCCCGGTCGATCTGCGTTCCCACCCTCACCTACGGTCACATTGTGCAGTGCCCAAAAGAATGAAAGTATACTGGGCATGGCCAACTGGGAGGACCGCCCAGGCCAGACCCATGGGGGGAGCAGCTTGTGATGCTCCAGGAGAAGCTGGATGAAGTTGAATGGAATATTAAAACATTCGTATAACAGCAAAAGAAAAGAAAGTGGTAATTTACCTCTTGGGCAATCAAGAACTAATAACGCACTCAGCTCCCTCTTCAATCCGAGTTGAAAAATTAAATAGAAGTTTCATTTTATTGAAAAAGGAGAGCTGATTACTTCTTAAGCCACGCGGGCGGCAACATCATATCATCGGGAATCATGTAAGATTGCAGTCAGGTTTATTGGAGCAGGAGCGAGCTGTCTAGACAATAGCTGACCTTTCTGTTATGACCAGTGTTTCTGCAGATTCCAAGGCTTTTTGCTTGTTTTTGCATAACGTGAGCAGACTGGGTAACAAGACTTGACCTTTTTTTCTTTCACAAACACCATTCTGTTCTGTAAATACTGGCTTAAGAGATAGATATTTTCATAAGAATCTGTGATACAGCATACAGAGCTCTGGTTTTCAATAAAACACAGACCGAGTCACATGGACACTTGCTTTTGTTGACCTAACTTTTCATAAACTCTGCAAGAAGTTTATTCTAATATGAGAAAGGTTTAATGCTTATCTAATTGATAATGTATGTCATCATAATTATTTGATGAGAGCATGTGGGGGGTGGGCTATTCTGAGTTTATCATGCAGTAGGATATTGACATACAGCAAAAGTGAAACTATCCAATCCAATGCTCATTCTGTTTCAGGGACACAGCAGACCCAGGTAACGGAGCAGCAACCGAGCGCCCTTTGACCCTAGTTGCCAGGTGGGATTTAGTGTTTTTGTTTGTCCTGTGATGTTCCTGTCAGAACCCCCCCCCCCCACCCCCACCCCCCTCTCCTCTCTGTGCGGTGTTTGAAGGGCACACAGTTGGTCCTTCCCTGGCTCCGTGCCAGCACCACCTGTTGAGTTTTCACAGGGAGATAGGGCTGGTTGCTAGACCCATCATCACCCAAAAAAAAATCACACATTTTTAGAGCACATTACATTTTTAAGAAACTGTCCCCTCATATTAAGATGAAACTTTAATTATCCTTGTCCAGGAAATTGGGTTGTAATAGGATACAGCGAGAAAAAATCCAAGTAAGAATAGAGCAAAGGAAGGGTAGAAAACAACACAAACAACTATTACAACACTAGAATGTATAAGACCTATAAGAATAAAAAGCATGAAATATATGAATAACAGCATGCATGCGTTCTGTGCAAAGTGACAGCAGTAGAGCATACTGCAAGAGACAAATAAGTGGAAAAATATGTATGATATGAGAATATACAGAAAATATGGAGAAATTATAAAAGTATGAAGAAATCTGCAATATATGTAACAGATGAGAAAAGTAAGGGAATATGAAGAAATTTTCATAATATGGACAAATATGTGATTTTTTAAATATTTTTCTATGATATTTACAGTATATATAGAATATAGGACATACATATAGAAAGTGTCTGCAGACGTGCAGATAAAAACTAATCACCTTATCAATACATTCACTTTACCCATGTAGATAACTTATGTACACAATGTACAAATTTGTCTATCACTTGCTGACCACCTTAACACCACCAGCTGGAGGTACCACATGTGGAGAAAAGTGACAATGTGCCACACACACACGTGTACATTGTTTTCCACTCACAGTGTCAGGATTTATTTACAGATGTACAGAAACGTGTCCAGAAATACACATCAACTCGCATGCAGAGTGTACAGAATGTCCATAACCGATGTATAGATTAGTCCAAGAGCAATGCAAAAAAAAATCTATCTAGTTTGTATAGACAGTCCTAGTTAGCTGATTATTTACTATTAATTGAAAATAGCCCAATCCCAACAATTGTTCTATTTCTTTAATGCACCATGTCATTCCCACACAGTTCATGTCATTACACATTGAACATGATATGTGATTTATCATCAAAGCTAAAAAGAATAACAGACTCATCCTGATATGTGATATGTTAATTGATTCGTTAATTGATTGATTGATTGATTCATGCATTCGTTTGCTCGTCAGTATTCTTGGAAATCAGTGTAAAAGCAGGAAAAATATGCCAGGCGTTTTACCATTCTGCCATTTAGTTTTTGGTTTTAGCAACTGAGAAGGAGGGTCTGTTTAGGACGTATCAGATGATGCTATCTGTTCAAACAAATTAGCTGGAAGAGACATAGTATATACACTCAGAGCTTATATTAGCTCTGTATCCCCTCTGGAACGTATGGAATATTATAATAGAAGGCAGAGACAGTGTTTACTGTACACATGGGTTTATCCCTCAGTATTCAGACAGATAGCACAGTTTAGCCTGCAGCAGATTTATAACAGGATTACTAACGCAAACACTCAGAGGATCGCCCACACTTACTGATTGTTTTAATCTGGGGATTTTGCAGACAACTAGCCACACTGTTCATATTCAAACTGAATCCTTATAGATCGGTTCACTCTGTGTTTTCCCCTATGAGACGTACAAAGTGCTCTCAACTCTTTTAACTGTGCTTATACTCTTACCGCAGTTAGCATAGCATTGCTCTCATCTGCATCAGTTGATTCAAATCCAGTGATATCAAATTTTCCACACAAGCTGAGAGAGAAATGAGGATAATAAAGGCCTTAATCCTAATTTTTTGTGGTAGCGTAATGGCACCGCTTTAACAAGAACAGTATCTGTGGTTTGAATAATAACTCAGTATAGGAATGTTATAGCTCAAAAGTGTTGCAGGAGATGAAGAATATTGATCAATCCATCAAGCTTTATTAATATAGCATCTTCTGTGCAAGATTGCAATACAAGGTGCTTAAACAATAATAAATAATGCAGTTAAAACTCAAAGTGTAAGAGTTAAATTACAGCAAAACTTGGAAAAAACTTGGATTATAAAACCTCATGTAAAAGGTATGCTGAAAGGAATGTCAAATGTTGAATATAGAGAATACATACATGATGTTGACCTATCATAGAGTTGTTTTTCATTTTAAATGCACTTAAAGAAAAAAAGAATGGAAAAATCATATGGTTCTCATTTCCAAGTAGCTGTTTTACCTTGAAAACTGTGTTTCTATTTCCACTTTAACATGCACATAACACACACACACACACACACACACACACACACACAAAGAATTAACTCTCTTTTGTTTGAAGACAGAGCAAATCTTCCAAAATGAGGACGTAATGCGATCCCCCATAGTCAGACAGCAGAGCGGCGGCTCAATATAAACATAATTACATTTATGATAGAAACATGCCACATCTCATCAGTCATCGGGCGAGAGAGAGACTGGGATGATTCATTTTGTTGTCCGGCCCGAGAGTGGAGTGGGGATATCACATCACCCACTTATAACGCTTAGGCTACAGCTAATTGAATGAATTGGATGAGGCTTTAGACCACACCGAGAGTCTGCTCCACAGCTCCCACTCGTACACTCGACCGTAATGAAATCCTTCACACATCTGAAGCTTTTCATATTAAATGTTTTGTCCTCTCTGAACAGATTTTCATATCTCCTACTGCAATATTCTTTCAGTTCAGCCATGTTGCTGAACAGACTAGTGAGGAATTAAATGAACACAGAATCTTTGTGAGTCCTTCACAGTTATTGTAGCTTGTAAATACACCTGCAATTAATTCCTGTGGGGGGAAAGAAAATCGTAATATAATAACAGACGATTTATGCGCTACATGTGATTTATATTAAGTATCATTAATATTGCTCTAAATCCCTCCAGGCACCACCAGTGACAACTTGCAACGTCTTGTTTTCTGAATCCCATCCAAATCCATTATGTACACTGGCTGTATGTTGTGGGTGGCACTATACTGGTACCTGCTACCCAGCCATTAAAGTGAATGCAAACAAGCAGAAATAGATGTGTGTGGGAAATTGCAGTGAGCATAATATGTACTATTTGGTTTACATTTGTTACTCAGAGGGTTGGTTATGGTCTTGTGAGTTTCAATTTAGAACCATTAACCCTATTCACCAAAACACTTGCTTCTGCCATGGTGAGACTTAGTCTGGTCTCAATGTGAACACTGCCACTATACAGGACTAATGATAACCCACACACCCACACAACACCAAACAATCAATACATATCAGTTATGTGCGACCATGTGTGAACTATAACAACTTGACTGCCTTTATTGTCTCCAAAGGTAAAATGATATTCACCTTAAATATAACAGCATAATAACATGTAATAGACACTTCAAGCAATTCAAGTAATTTGCAAATAGCTGATTGGATACTTCTAATCTTTTCCGTTTTTGTGAGTCTGGATGGTTTTCCTATGGTCTTTATTGGGATTTCTGGTGTTTTTAGCCCTAAATGTTCTGCCTGTTTTTTTTTAGCACAGAAAAGGCTGTTTGACATTCTACAATATCCCCAAAATCTCTTCAGGCTTGCTGTGCTGTGCTCGCTAAGAAGCACTAACAAAACACCATCATTTAGCTGTCTTTTTCCACGATATGTTGTTGGGCAAGCCAACTGTCAGGGGATGGAGGGATGAAACATCGGGATCATAAACAAGGATGTTTTTAACGGTACATATTGTATTTAGTTCTAGTGCATAAACGACACGGTGTATCTGTTTGTTGACGACAACAACAAGAAAAGCCGAAGGAATCCGACTTGAAGAGATGCCGCTCTCCGCACATTTACCAATCTGCTGTTTGATTAAATACGGCAGGCCTTGCCAAGCTTCTCTAACCCACACAGTATCATAGAAAATTAGGTCAACTTTGAAATATCCGCAATTCAAAATATCCACATCTGAGCTGTTTTAAACGGAATGATCAACAGCATGGAGTGTGTCCAGGTCAGTGCGGTGCGTCATGCGATTCCCCCTCGCACATGCAGTATGTCCTATGCACCCCGCTGAGAAACACCAGTGATGTGTGTGTGTGTGTGTGTGTGCTGCACTCGTATGTGTGTATGTAAGTCTTGTGTGTGTACATCCGTGTGTGAGTCTGTGGCTGTTGTGTACGTGCCTTGACAATCTGGTGTGCAGTGAAGCTCGGTCTGCAGCAGCCTGTTGCTAGGTTTACCTGCACTATACCTGGCACAGGATAAATCAAGCAGATGCTTTCCTCTCAGGAAACTGTCCAATTACCCGGCACTTACCAACTGACAGTATCAGGGCCGCACACAAATATGCTCCAACTGGTGTTTGTGCACCTTCCTGAAAGCCCTCCTGCAGTATTTTGGGGACAAATTATTTTTCATGCAAGACTAGAAAGTATCTGTAACTCCGATACAGAATCATTATTGCTCTTTTGACTATCTGTACTGCCTTATTATTTATCATGATTCTAGTAATCAAGGTTTATTCTGTGTCAGAGTTATGAGTGTGCAGCTGTAGTATGTTTTCAAGTATACCACACACTGTCAGTAAGTACTGGGTGCATTTTGTACAACTAGCCATTGAGAACCTGCAACTTTCCTTTAATGCTCTACAAGATGCTCTTATCAATCTTAAACTGGTACTTAATGCAAATAAAACAAAATTCATGCTGTTCACTAGAGCCAGACATATTGATCACAATTGTATGCATATATCCACTGCGAATGGATCTAACATTGAGAGAGTTACTGAATATAAATATCTTGGCATCTGGCTTGATGAGAAATTTACTTTTAAATACCATATAGACAATCTTGTTAGCAAACTGCGTCAAAAAATTGGCTTCTTTTACAGAAACAGAATCAGCTTCCCTATGATTAGCAGAAAGAGGATTGTTGAGGCAGTTTTCCTATCAGTGTTGGATTATGGGGATGTAATTTACAGAAATGCTGCTCTTTCCACTCTTAAACCCCTAGACACGGTTTATCATTCTGCCCTCAGATTTATTACTGGTGATAGCTATGGTACTCACCATTGTATTCTGTATAATAAGGTGGGTTGGTCTTCTCTGGCAGAGAGGCATAATAAACATTGGTATTTGTTTATGTATAAAGCCCTCGTTGGAAAGCTACCACCCTACATTTCAATGATGCTGGACTGGAACCTTGGACCCTATCAAACTCGCTCAAATGACTTGCTTATGCTTAAGGTCCCCCAAGCACGGTCTAAATTTGGACAATCAGCCTTTTATTTTAGTGCTCCAAATTCTTGGAATGATCTTCAACACACACTAAAAATCAATACTCACTAACCTATGGACAATTTAAAACCATGATCACAAACCTCCCTGCCTCAATGTGTAACTGTTTTAATTGATTTTCTTTATTCTCATCTATGTCTTGTCCTATTTATTTAAAACTTTGAACTTGTTTGTAACTCAACATCATTGTAAATGAGGGCAACCTCAATGGTTATTCGAGTTTAAATAAAGGTTTGAAATGAAATGAAATGAAAATTTTCCCTAGCCTGATTTTGTGTATACCCATTTTAATTGTGATTTAAAGGCTGCTATGTACTTTGAGGAAGAAATGGAAAAGCACCTCTACTAAGCAACATTCCCATATGCCCAGTTAATATGTAACCTTTGACCCATATTTAAATCTGACGTGCCTAAAACTCAAGAACGCTGAATCTGCTTCACCATTATAAGATTAAACTCTAAAAGTAACATCTTGTGTGTTTCTCACATAACTGTGAGGCTGAAATATGCAAATGCCCAAATCTCATAGATAACATTGGCCAAGTGGCCTTGACAAAATAATAACTTGTTGTCTTCTAGAAGAAGGTGGTCAGTGCTAGAACTATAATTATCATTGGCTGTTCAGTTCATATGGCCTTATATGTTTTGACCAATAGCTTTATTATATTCTATCTGTATTAACATAATCATGAATATTCAACACTATAAAACCTGCAGATGTTGTGTTCCTTGGCTCCCAACCTGCAGATTGAATGAACCTGTGAAAGTGCCACTCTCTCGTCCTGAGTTTTTAATATGGGTGTATTGGCTATCATGGGAAATATGAACTTCGGATTTTTCATTTGTCTCTTGTGTTTCTCTTGGTCAGCCCTCACTTTGTTTTCTGGCAGCATTTGCAGTGAAATCACAGCTCCACATTTGGAGTGCAAGTGAATGAGGAATTGAGCAAACACATTGCTTCTAGTCACTTTGCATGCAAACAGGCACAACTATTGTCTATTCTTCTAAGCAGGCTTTATGTCTTTGCCTGTTAAAGCAGAAGTATCCTGCCTTTCAAGTTGTAAACTTTACTTAGGGAAGTTGGTAGTAACACCAACTATCCTCTCAATCTTTTGTATATATGCATACTGACCCAACATTAGCAGCTCATTCTGCTTATCACTGTCATATTACATCATGACAACATCTAACATAAGTCAGCAACTCACTTTCTGACTTCCTTATAGGCTATAAAGAATTATTTGTTCCCTAGAGTTGTGCATCGCTATGTTGACTCATTTTGAAAGGCCTTTGATTTGGATGTTGGGTTTGGTTTCTCCTCCTGACCTTGGACTGTACATCTCATCCCCAGGCAGAAGACACAAGTCTTGGCTTCAAACTGTGATCTGGACACGACCTCTAAGTGAACTGCAGTCATACCCAGACATGGGTAGTTTAATGAGAAAGCTTCAGGTATGACTCATTTCTCATGCCAGTAACACTGTCCTAGCACTATTTCCAATACTGCAGAACTGTATAACATCTCAGATGAGTCCTACCCACAGCTAATAACAAATATACACGAGTATTACCATATGGAACCCTCCCACACACACTTTTTTCACTTGCATTACATCATTTAATTTGCATTAATCATTACATTTATTTTAAATTTAAAATAAGACACATTTTGGACATAAGACTTTTGTTTGCAATGTGAGGAGTCTTATTTAATATATTTTATATTTTGCGCCAATCCATGTGTCACCAAGGATATTCAGCAGAGCTGTGACCAAGTCAACTGTGCTCAAGTCTAAAGTCAGTCTCAAGTCTTGAGGCACAAGTCTCAAATCAAGTCCCAAGTCTAAATGTAGAACACCAAGTCAAGTCAGAACAAATCAAGAGTCCAGTATCAATGTAATATCTTAAAGAAAACTAAATATCTAGGACTTTTCAATGCAATATGGTTTTAATAGGATAAAAACTTGGTAAGAGCATCATGAGTTTGATTTCTATAATCAGTTTCAACTTCAATAAATTCAATCATTCCATACAAATTCAGAAAACAGAATTTAAATTCAGTCGTCTGCTGGAAGTCATTTACACAAACACAAGATCTCAAGTCAAGACTTTAGAAACCTTTTCAAGTCGTCAAAGTACAAGTCAAAGTCAAGTCCCAAGTCACCAGAAGTCCAGTCAAGTGTCAAGTCTTCTCTTCATGCATCAAGTCAAGTCTCAAGTCTGACTAGAGTCCAACTCATGTGACTTGAGTCCCCACTACTGATATTCAGGCATAAAATCTCTACTTTGACTTCTTTTTGGCTTGTTCTTTTTTTAAATGCTAACCTATGAAATCCTAACAATAGTTGAAGAGTATGTGAACAACAGGCGATGAGAGCTGCTGAGATTAATGACTTTGTGATGGACAATGATGCTGGAATCCCTTGGGTGCACAGAAGGCTGGCTCCCATATTGGATCCTATTTTACCTCTCATGTTAATATTAAACTCCTTTGTCATCTGGTCCAAGCAGAGAACATCTCAGTTAATTGAAAGAGCACTGGGGTGCCGGGAAAACAGATTAGCTCCTTCCCTCCCGAGATGTGCGCTTACTGTACTTTTATGAATGACTCTCTCTAAGAAATCTTGGTTGTAAGATTATTTCTTTTACAAAACATGAACATTCAACATTGAGAAGAGTAGGCCATTAGTGTTAAAAATGCCTTACCACTGGTCACTGAACAGACGAATTCATCTCCAAATGGATTTTGATTCTTTTTGTGTTAAAGAATCACATTTTCAAGCTGTAAACTTGAATTACTAGCAGCACTGTATTTTACCCATAGTCCATCAGAAACAAGAAGGAAGTCCTATTGAGAACAGCATTGGCTCTCATTTTACGACTATTGAGGATTTCATTCCAAACTAATTATTATCAAAAAACCACATGACTCTTGAGGTCAAACACTTTTCTTGGTATTGAAAACAATCATTTTAAGGACAATATAATGATGTAATGATCACATCAAAATAGATCAGATAACCATTATGAGACTTGGAAATTGTCTATTCAATTCTGTTGCCGGTTTAGAAATGCAATCAGCTGTTTGCTATTGTTGCCCAAGAGCTGAAGACCTCCACTATGGCTGCTAGAAGGTGCATGACACCACCTGATAGCCCTCTGTATGTTCTGCCAGTTGTTTTTTTTTTTTATTATTTTAACTTTCAAAGTGGTATTGAGTCCATGTCAGCCAATATGGCGGCAGACAATCATCGATCCCTGCGGTTCATCTCTGGCTCGTCTCTCTTGGCCCTCTCCGTGCTCCCGGGCTTCTCTCTGCATCCCCCCCCCCACCACCACCACCACCGTCTGGGCGCTGGACACTTTATTACCAGCCTCCTGACAATGAGGGAATAATTATGGGATGTCAGGAGGTCCTCCGCGGCTGACGGACAGGCTATTTGCGGTGTGTTCCTTTCTTTATTAGTAGTCCACGATTCGCATTAGAGCCGTGCGGGAAAGCGGAGCGGACCGACTCTTTCAGTGCTACAGGAATAGCAGTCAGTCGTCATGTGAGGCTTGCGATGTTAATCCCACATGCTCTTTGTGTGAAGTGCATGTAGATTGCATGTAATGTGCATTTGTAGATGTCAACAAGCGAATCATCACATTTGGAGTCGAATGATTACTGAAAGATCATAGAATTCTTGTACATGGGTGAGAAAAGTGGGTTGAACCAGTGATCCTTTGCGGTGAATGGTACCAAGCGGGTGCACATAAGGCCAGGGAGTCAGACCTGTCAGTGAGGGGGATCCAGGAGCCTCGGGGACCCAGCCGCCGGGGCCCTCGTCTCATTAATTATCACCCTGTCAGGTGTGTTGCATAAGAAATAAAGAAATAACCAGGCAACGTGATCTCCCTGACCTCATCAGCGGGGAGCGGAGTGATGAAACAAAACCTCCTCAACGTCTCGGGCCTCAGCTGCCGACTAATGAAGGGATCACTCGCTCTTCCAGATGGAACTGAGCGAATCCTGTGGGCTTGACTTGACTTAGAGAGTTTGAATCTCCATCTCTTCTTCTTCACTCGACTCTTGTCGTCTGCTATAAGGTGACACTTGACAGGGTAAATTGTTCGTATATTCTTTCCCTTCTCCTCCAGGAATAGGACAAAGCTGTTGGAAAAGGGAGAACTGCATAGGCAGTGCATAAAAGAATATACAGTAAGCATGAAAGGAGGCAAGATTAGGCAGCAAAGTGACAAAAGAGGCAGCAGTCTGGCTTTATGTGTCCTCATGCGTCCTTTTCAGGTTTGGGTGGCAACAGGTTTTGTAGTTCTCAGACTTCCTGCCCCCACTGACATTAATAACACAGCAAAGGGTCATTTGTCAGAGGGACATTTGTCTACGGACTTGACATTTATCCCACAATGCTGTATGTTTGTGGAGGAATTGTGGTCAGTCTTTCGATTGCTTATCGATTGCGAGACGTTGACTCTGTGGATGGTGTTCTGCAGTGTAGGCATCAAATAACGGCCCAGTGTGAGATCTACTTACTGCCTCCTTACACATAGCTCACCATAGAACAGTCAATACAGTCTGTAGGAGTGGCAAGTGTCTCAAACTTTAGTTATGTTGTTTGCACTGCTGTAAGTCACTGTGACCTGGGTGCCTCCACATCCATTGAAGTGCACCAACAGGTACACTCCCCCAATGGGCAGCGGTCTCTTAAATAAATAAATAAAAAAAACACTGTTACAAGGCTGTATAGGTACTTTGATGCTCCAAGGTTGCCATGGCCACTAAAATCAGAATGCTGCATGGCAGGATGCTTAGGGATATTGTCCCCGGAGATTAAGCCAGATAGGAGAAACACTTCATGAAGCCAGAATGACAACCCGCTCCATAATTAAAGCTTTCAACAGCATAATAATCTCCTCTTTAAGCGATCAGAGTAATATGTCTGTTCAACTCCACAGGAGTGGATGGAGAATATTTGATTTGCTCCAAAAAGCATAGAAGACCTTGACAAGGTTGTAAGAGCTTGCTAATTGACATGGTTGCCATGGCCACTACAATTCTAATGTTGCATGGTGGGGTGCATAGGGACGCTATCCCCTTAGACCGAGTCGCATGGGAATACGCCTTGTGAGAGTTGAAGGTTGGGGAACATGAGATTTGTGAGACCAGTTTACCATATATACCACCCATTAAGCCAACTCCCATCCATACCAGCATGTATTCACAAGGGGGCTTTGGATCTGCTGCAGAGATACTGTAAATATCTGGTGGTAGTCTAATATACTGAATTAACAGATCAATGTTGTCTGTTTACTAAAAGTCTGAGCCCTACTTATTTAATCGGGGCATACTAAGTTGTTAAAATAACATAATAAAGTCAGAATATGTTATGTAGTGTGATGTGTCTCACCACCAGCCAAAGGGGATTTTTATTCCAGGATTCCAACACTGGCCTATGGAAAAGTAATGTGATATTTTCCAGAATTTCCAGAATTTTTTGGTAAAAAAACAACAACAAAAAAACATTAGCTTTTGTACACATGAGCCTTTTATGTAGTTGTATTCCCACCATCAGTCCACACACTGTAATGTTTGCCATAGTGAAGAATATTCTTCAGCTATAGAGTGGGAGCTTATTTGCAGGCTGCAATGCCAATTACTGCTTTATCACTTCTATGCAAGGTAAGTTGTGAAGGTTGTTTTTTCCCTGGTGTTGCAGTCGGGAAAGATGACTTAATGTGTCCAAGTGTAATCAGAAAAGCCCTGAGCCCACAGGCAAACTGCTAAAAGCTGTCTTGGTACACACAGAACAGAGGAGGAAGCATCCTACAGTGGACACACAGATAGTTTAGTTCTTTCCCAATAGCCTTTTCATTTCATTTTCAGATACGTTTCAGTGTGTGTCTGCTGTCATTAAGCATACACTGACAGGTTTCCACATCACAGCGAAGCCAAGCACCAAGCAATGTACTTTGTCAAGACACATTCCCTCCAGATCTTCCTATAAGATCATTCTGTGCTCCAGGGAATGTCCATAAGTACATACTCCATGCAGCGGCTATGTTATTAGACAAAGTTAGGACTCCCTGGCAAAGGCAACCTGCTTTGTCCCTGCTCCAAACATCATGAAAACAACTCTACCGCCACCTGTTGGTGGATCTGACAACGACAACACGTTTCTGTCTCACTGTTTCAGACCACACATCACCCTCGGTTGCAGACGAGTTAGAGATGATTTTGAAGCTTTTGGACAATTGATGTGGATTGTGCAAAAGAAAGTCAACATCCGGAAGATGTTCCTAATATTTTGCACATTCATTGTATTTTTGTTTATATTGGTGAGATGGTGATTACTCACAGACCTTTTAATCACATCACAAGTTTTATCACATCACATCACTGATTGGCAATATTGAAACCTGTTTGCTGCTGCTATCAGATATCCATCAGACACAAACTGAGCCACAACTTGGAACGGTTGCAACAAACAGGCACTGTTTATTACCATAAAGCTGAGCATTACCATAAAGCTGTGCATGTACAGCTGGAAATAACAAAATGGACTCGCAGCAAAAGTAGTGTTTTGGTGGCTGCTATTTTATTTTCGAAATCAAGCAGCACAGAGCTACTTTAACGCAGTGGCAGAATGAAGAGGAGAAATAGTGCAGCTGGAATTGCTATTTGAATTTATTAGCAGAACGTTGTTCTATGATACATCGCTTTCACCGTCAGTTGTTGGCACTGCTGCCATGCTCTCTGCCTCCCAAACATCGTATCTAAGCAACTTGGGTATCAGAAAACTTCCACATTCCCAGTAGTAGGCCTAGGGTATTTAACACTTCCTTGGGTCTAAAGGTCATATAACTCGCAACTACGATAGCATTTGAAGACAGCATGAATCAAGGTCAATGTAATGTAATTAAAAAGGAAAAGGAAATTATTGTAATCCTAGACTACTGACTACATTTCAGTCATAAAGTCAACTTTTCAGCGTATTGGAGAAGCTACGAGGTTTGTGATTGGTTGAGCGCATGCGCAGTGTCAAGCCAGCTAATAACAAATTGCATTTCCGGTCAGAACTTTAAAAATAAAACGCCTACGACCTAAATGATTGCCAATATCTACGTAGGCGTTTCTTTGCGGTGGCCAATCTGTGTGTGACAAAAATAGTAACAACTAGATTGAGCTAACAAATCTATTTTTTGCATAACAGGTTAGTAATTTACAAGTTTGTCCAAACAGAGCTTTCTCACAATGTAATTGCACTGGCTAATTTGTGACAAAAAATATATTTTGCTGGCGAATATTTTAGTGTCAACTACATTGAGCTAGCATAGCGGTTTTGCCCAGTTGATGTAGAATTGATAAAGTTTGGGAAATGCTAACAAAACACCCCCCTCCCCCAACGGAGTCAGTTTACGCTTTTATTTTTAAGGCCAAATCGTCCAACTTCCCGAAGTGTTCTGGCTGCATCTGTTTAACTTAACGCTGCTGTATTCCTCTCTAGTTGGAAATGGGAAATTCAATTGACTGAGAAATTCAATGGAAAGGTGAGCGCCAGCGATGAAGCTCCGCTGAAAAGTGCAGCAGTGTTTGGAGTCCGGCTGCTGGAGACTGCACCGTCTGGTACAAAGTCTGTGGTGGAAAACGGTAAGGGTGCCGAAGTTTCATAAACTTTTTGTTGTTTTTAGACCATGAGCAGAGCTACTATTGGTAATGTTATCCAAGGATCGTAACGTTAGTAGAAAGGAGGAAAAAAACCTAACCTAAAAAACGCTACAATATTCCTACAGGAACTTACTCTATAATGTGTGTTACTCAAGAGAGTTTACTTGTCGTACTTTATGTTATTCTTCAGTAGCCTATCTCCTATGGTGTCACTTATTACTATGAGTGCTTATACTATAGTGTGGCTCGAG
The DNA here is from genome assembly GCF_046629955.1 of Centroberyx affinis. NCBI lineage: Eukaryota > Metazoa > Chordata > Actinopteri > Beryciformes > Berycidae > Centroberyx > Centroberyx affinis. The sequence continues at coordinate 139,347 of NW_027278821.1, read as the reverse complement.
TAGTCATAGAGTTTAGTGACCATATTGTACTTTATGTTTTTGTTTTCTCTCCTACGGTATCACCATCATATTCCTATACTTTTCCTGCTCTGTTGGGACTTGTAGCGTTGCTGTGATATTTGTATAGAATCACTTTAAAATCTGTCATTGGATAAACTATACTGCCCTACAAAGGAAAACAGCATGAACTGCTTTTTGTGTATTGTAAAGGTCAAACTTCATGACTAGTACTTAGATTATATAACAGCAGAAAATGTACCCATAAATACTACTAAACTATCCCCCTCTGTACCAGAAATGCATGACAGTGACAATTTGCAGTCATTTTTCTCATTCACTCATCCTCATTTTTTTTATCATTCACCATTGAAATTGTTAAAGTTAACAATTCATGTGCCCAGCCATCAGCTGCCATTGGCATTTAGAATTTTTTTGCAGCACTGATTAAATGTTAAAATGACCACCTTTTATGTGATGTACACCTCGTTCATTTAATCAGAGCTGACTTTTTGACTGTCTATTAATGTATAATGCAAAATATGAATCACAGTGGTACGCCTCCATTCAGATTCAGTTTGGAAAAGCTAGTAGCAGCCCAAACAAAGTTCAAAGATGCTCATGTGAGCCAGGGCTTTTAAACCGATGTCAGCTTCTTTCACTGTCATTCCCCCACTTCTGCAGCCTTTTGTTTGTGTAAACCTGCGTAGTACAGCGCTGTTCAGGAAAGACCTCCCTCCTGAGGCATTGTCTGACCCGCTGGCAGCCCTCCACTGTACGTCTGATGCTGTCTTGGCTTCCGGGCAGAGAGCTGAAAGCACAACAAAGGATTTTTTTCTCCCCCCTGACAATAACCATATTTGTATCTCCCCGCACTCGCACCACTAATGGTCAGCAGCTGAGAAAGGCCATGCTGTTGCACACCTGATTGTTACAGTCGGAGAACTAGTGTAATAAAACAACAAAACACCAGGCTACTGCATTGCTTAATGATGGTTTCGGTGTTAAAGAGACACAAATCAATAGCTGTAATCTGTAAATGCTGAAGGTTTTGTTTCCTCAGGCAACAGACACACTCATTTGTTTGTTGCTGAGGTAAAGAGGAGCCAATAGAGGAGGCAAAGTCCATTAATAGGGCCTGGTTTGTATTAGCAGCAAACTTGGCCGGCAGTAAATCAGCATATTCCATGGAGTTATACTGGACAGACCCCAAAGATCTCTTGCATTCTAGCTTTTTACATTTCTTTCCTTGAAGCCATGTGTTCAGAGAGTTGACTGACTGGGTCCTTTCTGTACTCCAGTGGGAAGCCTCCCTTTTCTAGGCATTTGCATTCCTTACATTCTTAGTGTGATAGTTCTGTGGTGGTGTATTTTGAAAGGTGGGAGGTGTCACGTCAAGTCACACATGATATATTGGGATGCTGACATGCTTCTGTAATGAAATGAATATTTAACTTGATTTGAAACATTTCCATTTCACTGGGCCACAAATTGTAGGCTCATTTTTTAGATTTTCTTTTTTTTTTTTAGATTAGCCATATAAATTCCAACCTAAATTGAGACTACTCCAATGTATTTTCTGTCCCGACAGAACAAGCAGTCTTTGACATCTCAGCTTTTAATGCTGCTAGTGCACTTAATGGTAGAATTGCTGGGAAAAGGGGCAGCTTGTGACCGAAAGGAAGGCATCTTTCTGCAGAATCGGCCAGGAAATGCTTCCTGACAGAACAAAGCGAAGGTCATCCTGAGTGTGGGGATGCCTCTGATTCAGTCTTGTTTACCCCTTAGAGTCTATACAGCTCATTCACTTTAGGCACCAAGAGCATTCAAGCAAAGCTAAATGAAACTTCAAAATATATAACTCATTCTCCTATATGCTGCAACCCAAGTTTACAGCAGCAACTCTGACGTTATACCTTGAATATATGACCGGAGTCAGTCCTCAGAATGCAGTGGTTCTTAAGAGCTTGATAACAAAAGCAATAAGAGGCTGATCATCTTGCCACGTTCTGCTGGCTCGCTGTGAGGTTACTCAGTTCCTCCAGCCCCTTTCCACCATAAGTTCCCCGTTTTTTCCCCTCTCCAGTGTGATTTTTTTCACTGTGATTTAGTCGGGGCCACGTGGAAAAACTGCAGTACCTTGGGATCAGTATCGCTTTGCTACCATGTGAGGCTCTAGAAGACAAAGAGTTGTTTGTGTGCGTGGTGTCTCTGTGTGGCCGCCGCTACTGCAGTGAGAAATAAAGCACTGGTCTTTAGACCGGGCTGACGTCTCTGTCAAACAGCCTGACCTCACAGCAGCCGAGACAAAAAGTCCACTGGACCGTCTCACGAAGGCAAGTGTAAACAAAGGCATAGTGTTTGTCCAGAGGTTGGATGTCAGATGGGATTGACCTCCACAAGTCCATGTCACACTATCCGCCTCCATTTGTTCCTCAATTATTTTTGTAACTGCTTCTTTTACGGTGCCGCTACTCTTCACTAATGGCATGAAGTAATCCTCTGCTCGTCTTGATGAAAGTTTTACAGAACAGCAAATAGAATACTGTCAAGTAAATGCGAGTCAAGTGTGTGAGGCAGCTCGCTTCTGAAAGGCACATCTGTACCACAGCTGGAATTAGGTTATTGGAACACTAGTAGTGTGTGAGGCACCGGCAGGGGTGTGTGTGTGTGTGTGTGTGTGTGTGTGTGAGAGAGAGAGAGACAGAGAGAGACCGACCACTCACCATAGGGTCAAGCATACCAAACCTATTTTCTTTTCAAATGCGTTGTCCCTCCCCCTCCATATCGCTACATCTGGTTGATGTCAAACCACCTCACTCCATTAGAAAAGCCAAGTTTGATGCCCAGAGAGTTGTTTGTCTTTCTATGAAATATACCTAAAAAAATATTGATTCTGCCAGGAGCAGAAGAGCCATGCATATAAACGAGGTGTCTCCATAATGTGTTTTGGTTGGTGATTCTGTGTGAAGAAGCCCTGTGCAGCTTGCTTGTCTTCACTTAAAAGAGCCTTTTTTTTTTTTTACAATCTCAGCTCCTTAATGTCTTTTGTTTAAGGCTTGATGCCCTAACTGCCTGGTGTGCTGGCTCCTTTCCCCTTCTCAATTTTGATGGTGTTTTTGAATTATGCTTTTGAGGCAGCGCACCCAAAGTAATCACTGGTGCTTTAGTCGACACTGGCACAGTATCAAACGTTTGTGTTCACAGTTGTAGAATATGTAGCACGTATTTCCCTATGTGCTGCTTGGCTCGGTAAGATACAATGCCTACAAAACCTTGCTAATCTGAACACAACAAATGGAGACCAGTGAAATCTTGGGATGATGGAAATAAAAGTCATTTTCATAATATGAAGTGTGTGCATACATGAAAAGTGTGCCTGCATGTTCCAAAATGCATGTTTATGTTGAGTTGAAAGGCTCCAGCTGTTGCACACAATTACTAGGATATACTGTATTTTGACCTTGCGGCATGTTTTGTTTGGTATGGCATATTTGTGGCATATTATTTGTCTGTTCAGTTTGTTGACTGGTCAATTTGGATGTCTGAGTTTACACTGAATAAACTCCTAGTCTTGAAAAAAAGAATAAGAAAGGAGCGCTTCTTAGATCTTAGGTAGTAGAGGACAGCAAATTCATGCCTTTACTTCCTCATATGTACCTTAAGTGACTGGCACTGCATGTCCCTAGTATATTTTTTTTAAACTTGGAGTAGGATTTGGTGTGAGGGACGGAGGGTGGGGGTCAGAGGTCGGTGGGGATGTCAGTACCAGGCACCGGTGTTTGTTTTCGGGGAGAACTAACCTGCTCAGGAATTTGTGCAGCGCTCACTCCCACACTGTGGCATTATCAGTCGTCATTACAGACACTACTTCACATGACTGAAGAGATGGGCCCTAATCGGCGGGCTTCTCTCTGGAGGTTGTGGTCAGAAAATTCTTTACGGATGACCTGCTAGTCACTGATGCAAAAGAAACGGAAAATTTCTCAGCTCAGCCCGGCGTTTTAAAGGCTCTGGTTTTGGGAGACTGAAGAATGAACGGGACTTACGTGGCAAGACGTTTCAATACCATTTTGTGCCTCATGTCCAGCACAAGATTTCATTAGTGTTTGTTTCAAAGAGAACAATATGTGCACATGTACTTGCTAATTTGATTTTTGCATAAGTAAATTTACCAGAAACTCTGAACCACATGTTGACTGTTAAGATTCTCTCTTTTGTATTGAATGGGAGTGCTCATGAAACTTATTATACACAGTCAATAGATGTTTGACTTTAATCACAAGATAATAGAGAGGAGAACAGGAGAGGACGAACTGGATAGCAACTTATTTGTTAATATATTGTAATCTGTTTTGTCTTAAAACCTTCTACTCTCATATACACCTGGGTTTACACTGTGACCAGAAGACTGTACAGGATAGTCTCCAATTGTTGAGAAGTACAGTAGAGTTGATCAGTGGTGATGCTCTTTACCCATGCTATTTGTTGGTTTCAGCTATCACATGGAGAGAAAATATTTGGATTCTCAAAAAAAAAAGAAAAAAATCTGCTCCTTTTGGAAAATGGACAAGGTTTAGGTTTCTCCCACAGGGTGAAACAGGCAGCTGACCAAATACAGCTTCCACCCTGGTGTGAGTGAGGGATGGTTTTCCATCATACTATGGAAATACCTGTGGAAGAAAACGTATTACTACTAAGACGTATCCCTGTGGCACTCCTCCTCCCTCAGTCCCCGTGGGAACTGTAACATTTAATTGGCAAGAAAAGTTGTCTTATGTTCAAATCTGCAGTATTTTTGGGCATGTTCATTGAACAATGGGTCTGTTTTGTGTAGCTTTTAAAGGACATGAGCTCCATTCAGTACAGGGCAGCGTTCAGCTCAATAATGCAGGGATTGTTTCATGTGTGCATATACGTAACTGGGTTGCAATTCATAGCAATCACAATGATATGTTTATGGGGTAGTGTAAATACATGCAGTGTGAGCATGGCTACATTATGGAAGAAGCCTTCTCCACTGTTGACCTGTGAGTGTGTAATTGAAACAGGGCAATGGAGCACTTAATGGCCCTTGTGTTAACAGCAGAGCCCCCCCCTCCAAGCTCCAAGCTTAATTATGCTCTTAATGCCCATTTTTTACCCTGCTGGGTGTGACACTGTGACCCTAGAGAGGGAGGAAATGAAGCAAAGCCAGCAGTATTTCACCCAAGTCCCTGCCCCCCTACCATGGGACTTGTTTCTCTGAACAAGTAGAGCCTCTGTTAGTATGTTGTTAGTTTGTCTGAGGCTTTTTCTGAAGACCAAGCAACGTGTGCAGGGCATTTAAGCAGTAACTCTAGCCACTTTTTTCCCAAGCCGGATCTTATTTGAGGTGATAAATGTTGTGTTGTCAATTTTATGTAAAGGAGAAACATGTGATAACGGTTTGAATTCAGCAGTCAGAGGGATACTGTCCAGCTTTGTTGTGGAAGTTTGAGATGCCGTGCATACCAGTACTACGGGGCCCGAGACCCCTGGGAGAATAGTGCCATTATTCCAGATAGGAGCCCACCCTCAGCACCCGTGACTGCCTTGCCGCCGGAAATAAGGCCTGGGTAATAGGTTGGGGCAGCAGTCCCAGAATCCACTTTGTTGTTTTGTCTCACAGAGAGCCAGTTTCTGTGACACACATTGACTCCAAGCCTAATTTGTTTCAGTAGACGTTTTAAAACGGAAGAATGAAAGCTTGCACAATAACGCGATTAGCGATAACGCAATTATCATTTGTCCAATTGGAAATGGGAAAACATGCAGGCTGGCTTTGTGATTTCAGGCTGATGCTTGCACAGCAGCAGGGCCATAGGGATTATAAACTAACCTAGACTTGCACCTAGAGTCATGGGCATCTGCCATGACAAAAATGAAAGATCATTGGAGAGGTCTATACAGTCAGTTACTATGAACTCAAAACTGTAGCTGTCATTTTATTCTTTCCACAAATACCCCATGTTGTTTTGTTTTGTTCTTTTTAAACAGACTGAAGCCACAATGCCCCAGAAACCAGATGATTAGATTAAAAGTTCCTGTTTGACGTCTTTATGAAAGCCTGCCCCTAATTAAACAGATGGAGAGAAAATCATTTTCTCTCTGTCGTGCATTTTGGAGAGGGGATGGGACGCTACTTGTTTACACACAGCATGACCAATCAACTCATTTCTCAGCCTACTCGTTGGAGGTTGTAGTTCTCTTTTCCAGCTTTGATTCACGTGTTTTACATTTACAGAAATTCAAGAATTCCTTCCCATCAAGTTTCACTACAATGCCACTATTTGACTTTGAGAATAGTTTGAATCTGTGTGGAAAATGACCGGACTTAAGCTTGTGAAAGGATGCTGTCATCACTGGGGTGTTGGGTGGTCTCTACAATGATTAGATTTTCAGAAGGCTTGCTCATTTCATAACTGCCTAGGATTGGTAGAGGCCTTATGGATCTCTCCTCTCCTCTCCTCTCCCCTCCCCGTCTTCTCTCCTTCTCTTAACACTCTTCTCCTTTTTCTCTGTCAGATTCATTGAGGAGAGGATGATGTCTGACGCCAGCGAGATGTTGGCAGCGGCCTTGGAGCAAATGGATGGGATCATAGCAGGTAACCGCAGCACACACTTGGACATTTAAGACTCGGCCATGATACGTTTTTTAAGTGGGCATGGCCTACATATGGCATGGGTCGAGTCACATCTGGAAACCATTGAATTGGAAGGAGGCAATAGTAGGTCCAGTGGATGGTAAACACAATGTGTCCCACACATTCCACTTCTACCTGCAGTTTAATGTAGTCCTCCTGAATATACATAAGAGTATGGAATAATAATCAGATTGTGCTGCTAGATCACTGGCCTTTTCTGCTTTTCTTCCACTGCGTTCCTCCTCCGTGAGAAATGAAACAATTTTTCCATTGTCCCTGCAGTGTCGGAAACTAATGATTATTCAAGCTCTGTGACTTTGGAATACAAATGCTGCTCGGGAACTTTTGGCCCTCTTTGTATACTTGGACTGCTGCAGATGAGCAGAACAGGCTGTAGTTTCAGAGTCCCCACTTTTCCGCTGATGTGTGTAATTATAGCGCTGACCTTTCCAATGGGAGAGAGATGGCTGATCACATGACATCCCCCAGTCCCCGCGGTTACCGCAGAAACCACAGCCTTCATGAAGCCCCACTCCATCGCTACTGTTGGGAAGCCATGATTGTTTGGTTATTTATTTATTTAGCCCCCTCCTTATTACTGTTGGACATCTTCATGAAGGCTGACATTTAAGATAGCTGACAGATGGTGTGTAGCAGATTACAACAAATGGTGGGAACATCATGCTCTTGAGTTCGGTAAACATGCTCATGCATTTGCTTCCAATGCTGGGCAAGTATGGTTTCAAGAGATACAGTAGGGAATTGTCATTATTTGATTGCAGGTGACATTTTGTGAGTAAAGCTGCCATCAGCATAATCTATTTTCACCCATATAAACATCTGCTCGCTAGGTGTGTTTTTTGTGTGTTTATGCAGGGGTGGAAAAAGTGCAAAAGACTACCAAAATGTAGTATTAGTGCTGTTATTTTGATGACATTTTACATAAGTAGAAGTAAAATAAAGTAACTAAGTAAAGTAAAAAGTTGTGCATTTAACGTGCTCAGAGTAAAAGTTCCTGAGCTACTTAAAAAACAGAATGTTCTTACATATGATGTTTGCCATGCAATGCAATAAAGATGAAAGGGCTTGGAGTGCAAAAATGTTCTTTAATAAAAAAAAAAATTAAATAAAGTGCATAAACAAGGTAAAGCATGAATCAAAAGCTACAATTTACAGACATGTCAACAGTGTTTTTTGTACAGACATTCTGTTTTTCTTCTCCGACATACTCCTACAGTTTTTTTTTTTTTTCAGAACTAGCCAAGGCCATGAGTTTGGGTCTGTTGAAATTTGCTGACTTTTCCCTTACCTTGTTTCCCTCACACATAACTCATAAATTGGGCAGTTTCTGGATTCTGGATTCTGGATTGCCTACCAAAATTGTACTCTATATCAGATGCAGTATAAAATGTAGCAAAGTAATAACACTTATGTCAAAACATACTTAAGTAAAACTACAATTGCTGTTTACTAATTGAAAAATACTGAAAGTACCAGTACACAAAAACAAGTAATTGTAATCCATTCTGTTCACCCTTGTGCTTATGTAAATTAAATAAAATGTGTATCCTTATTTCAATCAACCTCCACCATCCAACTCTACCCTCGCTTTCTCCTCTCCTGCCCCCAGGCTCCAAGGCCATGGACTACTCCAATGGGCTGTTTGACTGCCAGTCACCCACTTCACCCTTCCTGGGTGGCCTGCGGGCGCTGCACCTACTGGAGGACCTGCGGGCGGCGCTGGAGCTGATGGACACTGAGGAGAGGGACAACCTGCGATGCCAAATCCCCGACTCCACTGCAGAGGGACTAGCGGAGTGGCTGCAGGGACGAATGGTAGGAGGATCCATCTGGAAAGTTCTGTTTAGTCTCCATGCTTGTAAATTCTGTGTATGTCTGCATGCGTGCGGTGTGTATGTATGTGCAACTAAAGATATGTCTATATTCTTGGCTTGTAATTCTAAAGATGTTGATAGATGATAATATGTTATACTATAATAAAACATCTAGGTTTTTGCACGAGTAACCTTAGAGACCTTCACATCCACTACTACATATCTCAATTCTTGTCATTTGCTTTAAAGCTGCACTAGGCAACTTCACACTTGGGCGAGAGATAACTGAATTTTTTTATGTTTGATGGACTTGATTAGTCATGCAACATGATGTTAGTAAACTGTGCATTCCTTGGACTTAAATGTATTCTTCTTAGTTGCTGGTAGGGATGGAGGTGTTGGAGGAAAATAATCTTTCCACAGCAGGTTCAACTGTCGTTGGTGAGTCCAGCTTTGTCTGGACGGAGCACTCTCTAGCTGCTGCTGAGTAAAATGTATTTTTTGCTCTTTAATTTTGATTCATCATTCGACACTGAGGGGATGGGATGCTCTTCTCCCCAATTAGCCCCAATTTGTGATTTAGACTGACAAGACGGGTGTAATTTTACATAGAACTTGCCTAGTGCAATGTTAAGACCCAGTTGCTCTGGTATGTATCAATTATGTTGTGATCTGCTTTGCATCTCTTGATCCTGCTGTATTAACCTATAGCTCGACTCTGTTTATTGTAAGAGTGCTGTTATGACATGCTTTGTGAATGATGGAGTTTCTATAGGAGTCCTGCTGGAAATAGTTTCCATCTTCCAGGCTAACGTTGACTCAGACTGAGGCTCATGTTTTTTCTTCCCCCACAGCGCTGTCTTTCCATGTGTGAAATCTGAGACAGGAGTTTGCTTTTGATTCAATTTCCAAATCACTTGCATGTGAGAATACTATTGACCCTTGCATGTTTCTCTTATAACCTAAATCATATATCTGTACTTCTCTTATTCCTCAAGGGAAAACATGCGAGTCAATTGTTGGGGAGGTTATGCACAAGTAGTATGCACCCATTAGGAAATCTATCTGGCTGGAGGCTGGTGTGTATTTTCTTCAGCCAGACCAGCAACTCGACATGACAGTCAAAGGCCTTCCCTTCCCTTCCTTTTATCAGCTCATATCGCAAAAGAAATGACAGGTGAAAGCCGTAGAGGCAAGAAATGCAACTATTTGTTCTGACAATGCCAGTCTTGCTTATCATTTCAGACCAATGGCCATGGTTCAGTGGGTGCAGATGCAGTGTACCAAGAACGTCTTTCACGACTGGAGAGTGACAAGGAATGTCTTGTTCTTCAGGTGTGTGAGCAAAAACCCCCGCCGCAGCCATGAGCAAGTTGAAACAGTTGCACCCAAATAACAAACATAACGCCGCACTTGTAGCATTGTGCGTAGTGAGTGATTTTCTGGGATGATTTAATAATGATGTCTCATCATCCTCCAGGTAAGTGTTTTAACAGACCAGGTGGAGGTGCAAGGAGAAAAGATACGGGACCTAGACACGTGCCTTGAGGAACATCGGGAAAAACTAAATGCTACTGAGGAGCTGCTTCAACAGGTGAGGCCCCTAAAAAGTATGCTGTTAAAACGCAATATCTACATGAATGGGAATCTCCACGCTATTTTTCCGTCCCATCTGAAAACTGCGATCCTGTGTAATATTTTTTGTGCGGCTTTACCAAGTGTGCGTCTTGTTCCATAGGAGCTGTTGAACAGGACGGCTCTGGAGACCCAGAAGCTGGAGCTGATGACCGAGGTGTCTAGCCTGAAGCTGAAGCTGACTACTGTGGAGAGAGATCACAGGGGTAGCGAGGTAGACCCGCGTCATTAAAAACACACACCATGTCACCTATGAAATATTTCAGAATAATTCCAAGATAGTTGAATATTCCAATGGCACCTATACCCTTTTTTGTCATGGGTGAATCTTGGCAGCTGTGCAGTCATTGTTTAAAAGTCGCTGGATCTGGCCAGAGGTCTGTCTCACTTGGTCAGAGTACCCAGAGATTTGTCATGTGGTGCTGGGTGAACTTTTTCACCCGGCCCCCTTTGCTCCAGCAGCTGTTTCCTCCTATAAACCTACCCTTCCCCTCCTCTCTCTCGTCTGAGGGGCTCGGAGGCTGTGAGACTTATAGTTTCCATATACTCCATCTACCAGCCTGGACATATATTTGGAGAATATTGTGTGTTGTTTCAAGACACTACAACCTGTAGGGAGTAGACTGTAGGGAGTACAGCTGTACCTATTTATTTTTGTTTCCATTTACGCTCCATTTAGCTATAAATCATGCCCTGCTGAGTACATCATATTAGTCCCATATCAGCAATGTTGATGTACTATGGATGTTATATTTGTTTAAAAATGAACAGGTTGAGAATCATATTGAATTACCCCTAAATGACAATACACATTCCATTTAATGTCTCTGTTTAATGATAATTGCTCCAAGGTGCAGCGCTCCTCATTGTTGCTGATTGGGTTAAAAGCAGTTCAGTAATTGACCATGACGCTTCCCTTTAGTCCAATTTTTGTCTCCATGTGTGGAGTGGGCTGCTCAATTTCTCTCCTGAGGGACATTTATCTGAAAATAATGTCCGGTGCCTGTGGGAGGAATTCTCCCCCCTGTTTAAAAAAATAAAATAAAAAAATACACTCCCACACACTCACCATAAAACTCCCCAGTGCAAGTTGCTCTGACACTGAGTTTAATGGCTAATGGGAGTTCCTTTTTCCTCCCTAGGGCTTGTACCAGGAAGTAACGGACCTGCGGTTCAGGGTGACTGATATAGAGAATGAAAGACTGCAGTGTGAGAAGAAACTCAAAGCCACGAAAGTGAGTGTGTAGTCCACTGCTCAAGGTCATCCACTTAGCACAGGCTTCCAGATGTCAATTCTTTTCACATTTGACTGCATGACAGGAGGTCTGAAGTGATTTCACCCTTTCAAATGCATCATTACATGTATACAGGGCATTTTTTGTTATCCTTGCCTTGTGATTACCGCTGTGACATTGTTTCTCTACTCATCCCTCCCCTTTCCCCCCTCCTTTCCATCTGTTTTTGCTCCACCGTCTCCCTCTCTCCTCTCATTTTAACATCTTTCCACAACATGCTAACCTGTCAAGCCTCCAAAGTGGAACACTGACCGGTTCACTGGAGATGAGGTGAAGGTTTAATCTCCGGCCTGTACTCTGCTCCTCTCTGGCCCTTAAGACCCTCTAAACCTGCTCTTTCTCCACTGCTGCACACTGCTTTCCTGACTTTCACCACATTTCCTGTAAGTGCCTCCACCAGCTCACTGGTTGCAGGATTTGTACCAATTTCAAATACTCCATTAGCTTTCTTGTATTAATGCATTTGTGTGTAGACTGATACAGTATATTAACTGTATTGTTTACCCAGTGCACTCCAGAAAAGAATGATTTTACAGTGCAATTACATGAAACAAGTGCTCTCTTTTTAAGGTACAAGTCCTTCGATCATATAGTTACACATTTTCATCTCGTTAATCGGTGCATCTCCTTGATTTAAAGGAATAGACTTTTTTTTTGACAAATAAGATCTTTTAGCAGCTTTGTATTGTATGACAAGAAAATTGGTAGCAGTTTGACCTCTGTGAGGACAGTATTTATTAATTTTGCTGTGGTTCATGCTAAACATTTAACATGCTATGTTTGTTCAGTGGATGGTGCAAGCTAGCTTTGAATCATCTTGAAAGAACTGTAATGCGTTAAGTACTGAACACAGAGGTGAAACTACCAACCTTGTTGTTGCACAGTGGTGAGTTGATCAAAGAGGTCATTTACCAAAAAAGTTGGCAATATTACCTCAAGTAAAACCAGATTTGTTTCTGTCTGTTTATCCAAGTCTGATTTACAAGTACTGGGGTGAAAGTGGTGACTTGCTGTCTTCTCTCCCCCAACAGGAGGAACTGCAGCTTCTGCAGAAGGAGCTGGAGGAGAGAGAGGTGGAGCTGAGGAGGCTGAAGGATGAGACCAGACATGTGGTGGAGAGCCACGACGGAGCCAACGGAGGGGAGCGAGGTGGGAGCTGTTTTAATAATTGTCTGGAAGCGTCCCATACCATTTCATTGAGTTCAGTTCTAATATTACAACAGGGTTTATGAGGATTAGACCAAAAGAGTTTTCACATTCCAACAAACAGTAGATTTCCCCCTCGAGCGTCCTTCCTGACGTAATTATGGGTACCTTGCCTTCATCAGGATTTAAGAAATGGAATTTCTCCATAAATGATTTTTGCTGTACATTTCACCAACATAGTCAAAACTATAATGAGGTGAATATGGGGGCCTCTTTGTACTTTCCCCCTCTCAGCCCCTTATCTGTCTGCAAGCTCCATACCAGACATGTTTGAGCTGGATCTCCCTCTCCTCCCACCAACCGCTGACTTTCTCTTATCAACTCTTTTGGTAGAGGCATGCCATTTACTCGTGCCATACAGTATGCCATGTATGTATAGGTTCTAGTTGACTGTTCAACCACTCATTTAGCCTGTAGGCTGATTATAAAAGAGCCAGAGTGCAAAAAAAAAGCTGATTTTGAAATCACTTGGATTTAGCATAGTGGTGTGTGGGGCTCTAGTACTTTGATACTTTATTTATTCCTGTAGGGAAATTCTCTTTTTGCTCACTTTCCTCCAGGGAGGTCGAAGGTCAGGCTCAGTTACAGAACAGCGCCGCTGGAGCTGGTTGGGATTGAGTGTCTTGCTCTGGGACACTTCAGCAGTGTGGAGGCTTGCCAACATATTGCTTGAACCTGGCTTGTGAAGTTGAACGATGGTTGCTCTAACCACTAGGCCACCCTGTCTCATATACCACAATAAACTCCTGACAAAATAATCACAAGGAACTGTGTGTTTCTATAATGACAGGCTCTACCCGTGTAAACAAATGTCACATGCGTTGAGGCTAAGATAAGTCTGGTTAGTATTGGGCTGTTACAAGCTGTCAGAGCCTGTAGTGAATGGAGAAAATAGACACATAAGGGCTGTTTACTTGCATAGAGCTGGTAGTGATACACACAGAAAGTCCCCAGTTCTGATACTTTGTTGTGATCATTCAGCCAGGAGCCGCCACAGTAAGCCCCAGTGACTTCATTACTGGTGGTTTCTGCTGGTGGGCTCTCTGCTGTAACTTACCGATGTGCTGGTTTCAGACCCAGTGGGAGCTGAACTTCCACAGGTCTGATGAGCATGGTTGTTTTTTCAGATGCAGAAATGCTGAAGATGAAGAGGGCACTGGAGTCGCTGATGTCAGCCAATGATGAGAAGGTACGGTGTACTGTGACGCCACAGTCATAAGTAGCAGCTCAACAGCCTCTTTGATATGCTAAAAGGATTTGTCATGGGAACTTTATGCATGCTGACTTTGATTTAAAATGCAATATACAATCCTTTATCTACAGGAGCAAAGGATAGAGGAGCTTCAGGAGTCTCTCACAAAGTACAAGAAAGTGCAGGAGCAGGTGAAAGGTGAGACACCCAAATTTAATTTGGGCAAATAGGGCAGAGAAGGATCCAGCAAAGGCATAATTGTGCATAATTTTTGCCTCCTTAAAAAACCCCATCTTCATGTAACCTACATGAGATTGTCACTACTTGATACTTCGGATTCATGTCATAAAGATTTATGTCAGCCTAAAAAGGGGGGGTAAACTCCATTCCACAAATAAAGAAGTGGATAAACTGAGCTTGGTGAGTTTTCCCTCCAGCACATTGCTGATCAGTCACAACTGTCCCCTCCCAGAGAAGCTAAACGAAGATGACTATGACGATATCCCAGATGATCCCTCGGTTCCCGTTGCCATGGAGGTGGATCGGGTCATCCTGGCGTTGGAGGGGGAGACAGGAAGAAGCTCCGGCGAGGTAAACATTGCCTCTGTCAAAACAATTCACACACAGGATGGACCCCAGACTCTAGACTTCCTTAGAAAAACCTAATTTTGGCCTCCCACTCCGAAAACTGCTGTTACCAGGAATTCAGAGGGCCTGTTTTGGTTATTAGTTCAGCAGAAAGACATATCTATTAAAATGTTCCGCTGTTTTGCCGTTTAGAAAGCACTAAGTCCATGCTTCTCTGTGTCACTGTCTGCCTTGTCCCAGTCTATTCCATGTATAGCAGTGCTTTCCGAAATGAATGAGCTGGACCGGGAAAGACAGTTACAAGCACATGCAGCAGAAAGGTAACACTTGGTCATCCAACTTTCCTTATCTTTTTCCTTTCCTTTTCCTTAACTACTTATTGTTCATACATGTGTTAAAACACTTCTGTTCCTGCTTTATTTATTTTGTCCCATGGGTGAAAGCAAAGAATTACGGTGACTCTTCTTACTGTAATTGAGTAGTATTTTTTGGGTACTTTTAACTGAAGTATTTTACTTTGCTCCATTGTAAATCACATCTGTTACAGAGTTTACATTTTGTAGGCTCCATAAGCATTGCATCAGAAATTGGCCAAATGTAAATTGTCTAATTGTGGAGCCATTAGCTGCTAAAGGTCAGTCAGCAGATAAGAGAAGAGTAACCTTTACTTTGTCTATTCACTTTATTTTGTGAATTTTCTTTTGCTAATTAAAATAATCTAGTTAGAACTCTGTGTCCTTTCATCCTTTTGCGTTTTGACCATATGTAAAAACATTTTTTTTACTAGGTAATGTAATGAGCTACCTTTTTACTTGAGTAGATTTTTACTCCAGTAATCGTACTTTAAGTAAAATTTCAGCTAAGTGACAGTGCTTCCTCTTGAGCAGGATGTTTTGGTAGTCTTTCCACCCCTGTTTAGACCTCAACTAAGGCTTGAGTAACTGGCCTTGTCCTTCCAGTTCCCTAGATGTCCCACACCCGGGCAGCTCAGGCCACCTAACCAGCAGTATTGACCAGGTAAGAGCAGCCTCTCTCTGATGTGGGCAGATTATAAAGGCTCTAGGCCTCGTGGGCAAACTGGAGAGACCCAAGATTACAGCAAAAACATGAGGCTGATATAATCATATTAATTCCAGTAGTTTGAACACTGAAAGCCAGGGTCTTAATATTTTGCCCTTTTGACCTCAAAATGTGGGCGAGTTATGAGACACACACACACACACAAACACACACTACACACACACACACACACACACACACAGTCCAGTCATGCAGAATCCTGCTGTGCAATGCTGATTTGTTGAACCCCTCCACCCAAGTGAGTGGATTCTCCTGTTTACGAATGAACACCTGTCAGAGTTAATCAGCTTTTTGTATCAATGTTCATGTAATCACAGGACATATAAGCCAAGGACTCAGATAGTGCTGTTGTGACACCTGGTGGCTGAATGAAGCAATTACTATTTTCATCTGTTATTTATTGAATTTCCAGGTAAAATGATTTTTCTATTGCCATATGCTGACTGTTGTATTTTCATCCTTTTTCCTCACAGACCAAAAACAAAGCGGGACCCAGTTCTTCCTCCCCCACTAAACCAAGCACCACGGGCGATGAGAGTTTTGGCACCAAGAAGACTCGTTCTTCCTTTGGCCGCGGCTTCTTCAAGATGCGTGGAGGCAAGCGCACAGCCAGCGCCCCGAACCTGGGTGAGCCTCAGCCTCAAGTAGACAGGGAAGGACAGACCAAGCTCCTTCAGATCAGCATGGATGCCCTCCGTGGGTCATTACATATATTATGTTTGTCTCTTGTTGTCACACCGTTTTGATATTTGTGTGTTCTGTTCTGTTGCCGCTTCTCATGTTGCTACCATGGGTGTGTAAATTGGGAAGATCGCAGCCGGAGTGCCAGTGCACCTACGTTAGGTACAGTAGAGCAGAACGGCCTTGTGGGTCGGCCGGGCCTGCAGCATGGCCGCTCTGGATGATACAGCTGGATGTGCATAGGGATACCGCTGACACTGCAATGTGACCATCTACCTTCCATACACTGATCAGCCCTGGTCAGATGGTAAATGATCGCATTGCTGTGGTTCAAGCACATTTTTCCCCACTTTCTATATTCGCACCATTGAAAAGTTCATGGTGTTTCTTGTATCTCGCTATGGTGTGAGGTGTTCCTGCCAATGATCTCACTAAATCATATCCAGTTGTCCCTTATCCAATGATGTGACACCATCTGCAATGCAGCCGCTTTCATAATTCTTACCAGTGAAGTTGGGGAGCATTTATCATTTGCTGCCTCCTAAGCCTATAAATTGTCTGTCATAATAGGCAACTAGACCTTTGCATGTGTGGACTCAGTTGTGATGCTTGTGTGTGTTTTTTAGTGTGATAACCTTTGGATCTAGTGGTGCTTGTTTAGTAGGAGATGTTCTGTAGTGTTGTTGTTGTTGGAGGCTGTCAGAGTCCTTGAGTGTCGAGCTGGGGGAAAAATCCACTGAAAATCTGTTTTCAGTGGTGGTGGGCTGTGCCATGTTGTTCCAGTGCACGTTTGCTTGCATGTTAACGGATATATATTTACAGCTGAGACGGAACGTAAAGGCACAGAGCACTTGGACTTGGCCGGTGTTCCTGCACGTAAGTCCCAGGATGAAGCCCCGCTGCCGTCCTCACCAGAAACCAAGAAGAAGTCCAAAGGCTTCAGGAAATTCTTTGGCAGGTAACGCTCAGTGTCTTCTCCAGGTCTTTTATGTCGGAGTGCGTCAGTGCTGTTTCCAGTGACATGAGTGGAGCATTTTTGGTCATTTACTGTGATCGTACTCACTTTGCAGGCTAAAGAGGAGTCACTCTACATCCTTCAACCTTGATGAGGCATCAGAGATGGAGTTCAGGAGGGGAGGAGTCAGAGCCACAGCTGGCCCTCGCCTCGGCTGGTCCCGTGACTTAAAACATGGCACCAAGTAGGTGTCACTCAAAGACACAATGTTCCTGCACAACCATTTTCATAAAGACAGGACAGAACCCATAATACAATACAAAAAATGATAATGACGGGAGATAGAAAATGTCAAAGAAGACAAGAAGAAACTTAAGGCTAGTGAATAAAGCTATACTAGTAAAGACTTGCCATTTGTAAAATTCAGAAGTACAAGGTCATTTACAAGTTTCTTTCTGAAACTTTTAGATAGGGTTGCCATATCTTTTAACATATATTCATCTTTATATCTCCTCTTCTGAACGGATTTAATTCATCAGTTTTTATTGCGGTATTACCAACTGACTGACTGTGACTGGTGTTCTTTCTTCTTCTGTCACTGTCAGTGCTGTTGATGTTCCTTTCTCCCGATGGAGTAAGGATCAGGTGTGTGCCTGGCTGCAGGATCAGGGCCTGGGACTATATGTTGCCCAGGGCCAGAACTGGATCCGCTCTGGACAAACACTGCTGCAGGCTTCACAACATGATCTGGAGAAGGTAGGGATGCCATCAGTACAAGACAACTACAGTTTGGATCTTGAGTTTTTAGGGTTTGTTTGGTGTCTTTTTTTTTTTTTTTGTTGCAAATGCTCCAGAGTTCAAATAAACCGCTCCAAACAAGCTTGGTGTGAACACAGCCTTAGATGTCATATGCATGAGCCTCTGCTGTCTGTAGAGGTTTACTGTGTGTAATGTGGTGCTCCTGTGTTTACCCCATCAGGAGTTGGGCATCAAGCACCCTCTCCACAGGAAGAAGCTGCAGCTGGCCTTGCAGGCTCTCGGGTCGGAGGAGGACGACCTCAAGGGCAAACTGGACCACAACTGGGTGACCAGTGAGTGATCAAAGCATGCGACGCCATCTCAAAGCTCCATTGTTGAAACCCTATCATCGCAAAAATTATGTAACTGTAACCCATGACTGGGGTTTGAGAACTCTTTTTTTTTTTCCTCCTGTAAATTAGTCTGATGTGATGAATTGTTGCTTATGTTTTTTTTTCCAGGATGGCTGGATGACATTGGTCTACCACAGTACAAGAGTCAGTTTGATGAGGGCCGTGTTGATGGACGAATGCTACACTACATGACAGTGGTGAGCTGATAATTCTTTTATATTCCCTTATGACTGACCAAATTGGCCCGCTGAATTAATCATCCAACAGGTGACATGACTTTGCGATAAGACTTTGTTGCCGATTGATCCTGTGGCTGTTTCTCAGGAGGACCTGCTGTCTCTGAAGGTGGGCAGTGTTCTCCATCACCTCAGCATCAAGAGGGCCATTCAGGTCCTGCGGCTCAACAGCTACGAGATCAACTGTCTCCGACGACGGCCCTCTGACGAGGTATCGCACGAGAAGTCTCCACGCACACACCTCTGTCTTTCCTTTTAGCCTTTTTAAAGCTATTTTAGCTGCATCTGCATCTGAAACCTGGGTCTGTATTCCCTGTTGTTCTCTGTCCAGAACAACATCACACCAGCAGAGATCTCCCAGTGGACCAACCACAGAGTGATGGAGTGGCTCCGGTCCGTGGATCTGGCAGAATACGCCCCCAATCTGAGGGGCAGCGGCGTGCATGGAGGACTGATGGTGAGAGGGCGTGGACAAGGGACAAGGACAGGATTACATGACATGACATTACATTAAACTTCAACTTAAACTGGCAGTTGCAGCAGCAAATAATAAGAGGCAAACATTTACATAAAGAAAATTGCCTAGTGCAGCTTTAAAATCAAACTTGCTTTTCTGTTGTGTCCGTTTCCCTTTTTGGCCTCTCCCTGATGTTTTTCTCTGACGTCTGCCTGCTCCCAAGGTGCTGGAGCCCCGCTTCAATGTGGAAACTCTTGCCCTTCTGCTCAACATTCCTCCCAACAAAACCCTGCTGAGACGCCACCTGGCCACACATTTCCACCTGCTCATCGGCTCAGAGGCGCAGCGGCTCAAACAGGACTGTCTGGAAAACCCAGACTACACCGTCCTCACCGCTACCGCCAAGGTCAAGGTGGGTGAACCTCCACTGGCTCAGGAACAACTGTGCTGAAATCTCCCCAGTTCCACTATTACATTTGACAGTAGGTAACAATGCAGTATAATTGGCTTTTTCCTCTTCTCCTGCAGTCTGTGTGCATCTCAGTGTAATGACATTTGCCACATTGAATTCATTGTTGGGCAGTCCACAGACTGTGTTATTGTCTCTGGAGTTAGACTGATACATGAGGATGATATTGGCCTTTTATTAAATATTGAATATTGGCCTGTCTCATGTTGTCCATGTCCGATATGATGGAGGTTCCTCCCTAACCACAACTACATAAAAACAGTCTGTAAAACCTGCATTACTTAAAAATATCCTAAATTAGATTTTCTTTGCACATATATAATGTTTTTTTGTCAATTCATTGTTCAGTTAAAGGCCTAATGTGTTCCTTACCATTGAATAGATGGGGACCCCTCTGCCTTAAAGAACTGCTAAAGCTAAAATAATTCTGGGTAGGTCTGGGTTTCAATGGAGAGTTTTAGTGTCCTATGATGGTCTACATGCTGTTTCAGAGGCTTTTCCACCCTGAGAAGAATAGCATTCTGGGAGAAAACACTGGATCTTTGTGTTTTTCAGGCGTGAAAATGGGCAAATTTGAAGATACTGACTATCGGCACAAAATATTGGCTTCAGTACAAAAATATCTATATTATAAAAACTCATATCGGTCGACCCCTGATTGTCTCCCTGTTCCTCCTGCAGCCCAGACGGCTCTCATTCGGTGGCTTCAGCACTCTGAGGCGGAAGCGGCAGGAAGACAGTGAGGAATACGTCTGCCCCATGAACGTGGAAATGCCCAAGAGCAGCAGCTTCCAGACGGGCCTCTGCATCTACGAGGACAGCCTCGACCAGCTGGAGCAGGTAGAGGGCTGGACCTCAGTACTCCTCAATACTGTCATTTTAAACTGAACCAGTCAGTGTTTGCATGCAACTATGGAAGCCCATTCCTGCCACTCAATAAAATACAAAGGCAAAAAAAACTTTATATCTCAGAATTCTGACTTTATATCTCAGAATTCTGGCTTTTTATCTCACAATTTTGACTTTATATCTCACAATTCTGACTTTATATCTCAGAATTCTGACTTTTTTTTCTCACAATTCTGGCTTTTTATCTCAGAATTCTGACTTTATATCTTAGAATTCTGACTTTATATCTCACAATTCTGACTTTATATCTCACAATTCTGACTTTTTTTTCCTCACAATTCTGACTTTATATCTCAGAATTCTGACTTTTTTCTCACAATTCTAGCTTTTTATCTCACAATTCTGACTTTATATCTTAGAATTCTGACTTTATATCTTAGAATTCTGACTTTATATCTCACAATTCTGACTTTATATCTCAGAATTCTGACTTTTTTTTCTCACAATTCTGGCTTTTTATCTCAGAATTCTGACTTTATATCTTAGAATTCTGACTTTATATCTCACAATTCTGACTTTATATCTCACAATTCTGACTTTTTTTTCCTCACAATTCTGACTTTATATCTCAGAATTCTGACTTTTTTCTCACAATTCTAGCTTTTTATCTCACAATTCTGACTTTATATCTTAGAATTCTGACTTTATATCTTAGAATTCTGACTTTATATCTCACAATTCTGACTTTATATCTCAGAATTCTGACTTTTTTTTCTCACAATTCTGGCTTTTTATCTCAGAATTCTGACTTTATATCTTAGAATTCTGACTTTATATCTCACAATTCTGACTTTATATCTCACAATTCTGACTTTTTTTTCCTCACAATTCTGGCTTTTTATCTCAGAATTCTGACTTTATATCTCAGAATTCTGACTTTTTTCTCACAATTCTAGCTTTTTATCTCAGAATTCTGACTTTATATCTTAGAATTCTGACTTTATATCTCACAATTCTGACTTTATATCTCACAATTCTGACTTTTTTTTCCTCACAATTCTGGCTTTTTATCTCAGAATTCTGACTTTATATCTCAGAATTCTGACTTTTTTCTCACAATTCTAGCTTTTTATCTCACAATTCTGACTTTATATCTTAGAATTCTGACTTTATATCTCACAATTCTGACTTTATATCTCAGAATTCTGACTTTATATCTCACAATTCTGGCTTTTTATCTCAGAATTCTGACTTTATATCTCGGAATTCTGACTTTATATCTCACAATTCTGACTTTTTTTCTCGCAAAAAAAAAAATCAGAATTGTGAGATATAAAGTCAGAATTGAATCGTTTTTTTATTTTATTGAGTGGCGGGAATGGGCTTCCATATGCAACAGCCAGCATTTTGAATGAATTTCTTTCATTTAGTGTTTGAGTTGCCTCTGATGCCCAACCCTCTGTTTATATTGTTTGGCAGATGGAAGACTCAGAAGGGACTGTTAGACAGATAGGAGTGTTTTCTGAAGGCATCAACAATCTGACGGTAAGAAATTAATTGTAATGCTCCAATACGATCGTACGCAGCACCTGACAAAAAAGTGTTTAGTCATTTAAACGCTGGAGAGTTTCATCGTCCCCCGCTCCCCCGTGTGTTGCAGAGCATGCTGAAGGATGAGGAGTTTTTCGGGGAGATCTCGGCCTGCCCTCCAGAGGTCGACGGGGCAGACGACAACTCCCACGTGTGACGGAGCCGCCGTGCTGACCCAGCATTGTGAAAAGGAACAAACTGTGCCAACGTCTCCCCCGACCCCCTCCGCCTCCCACCAACCTCCCACTAGAACCTTTGAGACCTCTGCTTTCAGAATAATTTCATCATTCCCAACTACAACCGTCGCCGCCGTGACCGTATATATTTATTGAAGCTGTCAAAAATGTACTGCATGAACTGAAAATGCTACATTTATTGCATTCATGTACATCTTTCTGCATTTACTTTATTATTGGAGCATCTATGTTTTGGTTTGTTTTCAATAATCACAGCATACTGTACTTTTGCTTTGTCCCAATTTGTGAATTATTGTAAGTATTCCACCCCCCCCCCCCGACAGCAGTGTTCCTCTTCGAATGTTGTACTGAACTAAATGTTTTCATGTCCTCCAGTCATGTGAATTTTTATTTGTGGTACTCAAAATTGCCCTACGTTATCTTAACAAATACCATGAGTGAAAGTAAACTGAGAAACCAATTCTCCATAGCCCCTAGGTATCATCATGCAAGCCTTGGCTGTATCAGTTAAGATTTTATTCTATGCTCTGTTCTATTTTTTAATTTTTGGTAATAAAATTATAAAATGCATATTTCCTGAAGAAAATGAGTCTTACTTTCAGCAACTAATATATTGTTCCTTATAGCCTTAATGTCAGGGTTTCATCTTCTTCATTCACTGCAAATCACATTTGAGAACTACAATAAGGGACTCTACTCTTCCATGGAACCATTCAGGCTGTATTGAGTGCTCTACACTAAACATCCAGCAGAGGGCACTAAACATTTCAAACCAAAATGAACAGCCAATCAGAGCACAAGTCATCCTCCATTGCTTCAGACCCATCCAGATAAATTTGATCTAATGCAACAATCCAGAGGATAGACCCAGTTAGCAGATCTAGCTCTAACATTGAGTATATGGGGAACCAAGTGCCTGAATCTGTCTGGTGTATGATATACCCATACTCTATTATGAAAAGTTTTGTTTTATGTGTTTTGTCCTTTGTAGTTTATAGTTGAATTCGTGTGGGCAGTGTATTTCACTTGTAATTTTACATTAATGCGGGATACAAGACATTTTAAGATCAGTGTGTGAAAATCAACTACATTGTTATCAGGACTGGAAGTTAGAGGTAGTCTGACAATACTGAATACTGACCTGTTATTCTGTATGTTGTATACTTTTTACTTCCAGAGCTTTTCTTAACATAAATCAGTCCACACAATTCCGAAAACATCCAGTTTGAGCTATTGCAGATTGAAATCAAGCAGCCAGTTTCAGGCACTTGGTTCCCCATAGACTCAATGTTAGAGCTAGATCTGCTAACTGGGTCTATCCTCTGAATTGTTGCATTAGATCAAATTTATCTGGATGGGTCTGAAGCAATGGAGGAAACAGATCTCAACCTATGGAGGATGACAGACCACCTGACATTTATTGTGGGTTCTGATTGCCTGAAATGTTTGGAACCTTCAACTGGATGTTTAGCATAGCGCAATCACTACAAATGTGAATTTAGCATGTAAAGGGGGAAAAAACATTGATTTATAGGAGGTAAGAATGTATTTGACATTTAAACATGTAAGCTGATATAGTGATGTTATAAATATCGAACAAAAAGTTTGGAAATTTGTGTTTGGTAGATTATTTCTCTGTTGTAACAATGCTTCTTGGCAATACATTTTATACCGTTGGAAAGCCTGTTTATTTCCCTTTTAAATGGTGCCTCATTTGTAAGGAACATGCATTTGTGGGATGAGCAGCACAGCTGAGTATGTGGGTTGCGCTCATGAAAAATTTGCCAAATCTTCTCTGCCAATGCCAAACAGCTTATTCTGCTGTTACTATTGACTCTTGTTTGGTGTTGTTTGGTGGATTGGATGATTGAAGTCTATCAGTAACAAGGAAGAAACAAGACATATTGGCAATTTTACAATTTATTCATTTAACAAACAGTCAGGAGCCTCAGTAGCGTGTGGAAGAACCATACACAGCCACAACAGCCTGGCACCTCCTCCTCATGCTGGTCACCAGCCTGGTCACACACTGCTGTGGGATAGCATTCCACTCCTCAACCAGAATTTGTCGCAAGTCAGCCAACGTGGTTGTGTCGGTCACTCTAGCACGAACAGCACGCCCAAGCTGATCCCATAAGTGTTCAATTGGGTTGAGGTCAGGACTGTTGGCAGGCCGTTCCATTCTCTCTACTCCCAAATTCTGGAGGTAGTCTCTGATAAACCCCGCTCTGTGGGGGCGAGCGTTGTCATCTTGGAGGATGGAGTTCGGTCCCAGACTGTGGAGATATGGGATCGCCACTGGTTGCAGAATCTCATCTTGATATCTCTCTGCATTGAGATCGCCTCCGATGATGACAAGCCTCGTTTTTCCAGTGATGGAGATGCCGCCCCACACCATCACACCGCCTCCACCAAAAGGTGTTACTCTATCGGTGCAGCGATCAGCATAGCATTCTCCCCGTCTTCTCCACATTTTGACCCTACGATCCAACTTCCGTAGGCAGAATCTGGACTCATTGCTGAACATAACGTTCCTCCACATGTTCAGGTTCCAGTGCAGGTGTTGCCGACACCAGCGCAAACGGGCCTGACGGTGAAGGGCAGTCATGGCAGGCCTCCTGGCAGCCCCATGAGCCCGGAGATTGGCTGCGTGCAGTCTGTTCCGGATCGTCTGGGCCGAGAGCCGTGTGCCATATCGTCCTGCAAACCTTGACTGCAAATCTGTAGAAGACAGCCTATGGTTCCTAAGTGCTGAAAGGGTGAGGAACCGGTCTTCTTGGGACGCCCACTTCGCGGTCTGTCTCTGACATCCCCCGTTTCATGGAACTTGGCCTTCAGTTTGGAGATGGTACTATGGCTCACTCCAAGTAATGCCGCAACTTGCTTTTGTGGAACACCAGCTTGAAGTTGCCCTATCGCACAGGTCTTATCGAGATCAGACAAACGTGGCATGCCGATTCTTGGAGCAGACACCAATTGACCACTGTAGCAGGGCCCATGCTCACAGGTGCTGCCAATCAGGTGCCAATCAGGTGCCTGATTGTTAGCACCTGGGGGTACCGGAAGCTCAAAACAAGAGTCAATAGCAACAGCAGAATAAGCTGTTTGGCATTGGCAGAGAAGATTTGGCAAATCTTTCATGAGCGCAACCCACATACTCAGCTGTGCTGCTCATCCCACAAATGCATGTTCCTTACAAATGGGGCACCATTTAAAAGGGAAATAAACAGGCTTTCCAACGGTATAAAATGTATTGCCAAGAAGCATTGTTACAACAGAGAAATAATCTACCAAACACAAATTTCCGAACTTTTTGTTCGATGTTTAGTTGTTTTTTTCAGTAAACACTGTAGTAAATAAGGATGATTTGTGATATACAGTACATTGAAATGGGTTTTTGATTTAACCCCCTCGCTATTGCTATCATGAAAGCTGAAAAAAAAAAAAAAAAACACATTCCAGTTACACAACTTGACTTTTAATATGTGACAAACACGTTGCATAACCACATACGATTAGCCAATGTTGCCAGACTGGCAGCAAAGACGCCACATCAAACACATCAAAATCAGTAACCAAACCACTAATGGACATGTTTTAGCAAAATATTGACATTTCATGGCATTAATAGTAGGTACATCCGTTCTGTAACATTCTCAACAGCGATAATGTAATATTTTGCTTTAGATTCTGTATAAATGAGGCAAGTGATCACAGCTCTTAAACGGTGCATAAAAAAAGCTTCGCAAAGTGTTAAGGCACTCGGAAAAAAGCTCAATATAAACCTTGCCTCCTCAGATATTGAATATTATAATCAAAAGGACGTTTCGTGGCAGGACAGTACGTTTTTGTTTACAACAGCTTGCGATTGCATCTTCATTTCCACGCTGGCAGTCTGGTGACGGTTGTCCCCAAACTGCACAATAATCAGCCAAGATGATCGGTGTGAAATGCTTATAGTAGGAGTGCCTACATATGATGAAAATCCAAACAAAGCTCACATGTTCGCTACCTCATGTACTTCCATGACACTTGCTAATAAAAATGAAATGGTCCATGCTGTGATTCTGCTGCATGATGATTACCACGGCATAAATATATATATCTATTTAGTGCAATACCCACTGCAGCTGTGAGAGTGCTTTAATGCTTTAAGGGTACAGACGATAACTGAGCCACTGGACGCCCTTAAACGCCGCGAGCTTCACCCCGCGGCACGGCGGGACGTCTAGAAGGTGAACCTCCGGCTGTCGGAGTGGCCGACTTTATCCAGGTTCGGGTTGCAGGCAAACTGGATCATGGGCGGCGGTCCGCACATGAGGATGAGGGTCTCGTCGCTGGGCGGAGGCAGGCGCTCTCTCACCATGTCTTCATTGATGAAGCCTTGGCTGTATTCCCAGTCTGTAACAGAGAACAGGGGTCAATGTCTAAGTATTAAACGAGCTAAATATTAAACAGCTTTAGAAGGTGGCGGGGCAGGCCGAGTAGCTAGAGAGACTGTCCCATAAAGAGATAAAGAAAGTCAGTGTCCAATCCTGCAACAATCAATGTGTCCATTCTTACTGTCAGGTGCCCTGTCCAGAGTGAACCACAGATTGAAGCGGTCGGGGTGGTTGGCCGCGATCTCCTCCAGCTCGGGTCGCAGCAGGATGTCTTTCTCAGTCTGTGAGCGCACAAGGGAAGAAAGAGTTGCTATTTTGTCTGGATAAAGTGATTTGGATCATGTACACTGCAAAAACTTCAGTTCACCTTGCGAGCCTGATGGAGCTGCTGCTTTTAAAACTCACCTGGTTGGCAAAGAGCAGGTGGCACACTGTCTGGTCCTGGGGATCCTTCATCACTGCTGTGATGAGTTGCAGCATGGGAGTAATGCCTGTAACAAACAGATCCCAAGAAAATAAGAACTGTGTTGAGTTGCACCAGCTTCAGCATCCTCAGTAGGAAGATTATGTTTCCCTGTCTGTCCGTCTGTTAGCAAGATATCTCAAAATGTTTATTAGATTTTGGTGGTGATCCGGTTATGGGATTGCTGCCAATAGACAATTTTTGTTTTTGTAGCCATAACTATTATGCTGCGTTCACATGCTGGTGGGAAGGTCTTCTAGTTTATAAAAATGTTATTTGGATTTAACCTAGCCCTAAGCCTAAGTACAAGCATGAGATTCGTGCAGGAGGAACTCAGGTTTCCCTCACCTGTCCCTCCAGCAATCATGCCTAAATGTTTGGCTGTCTTCATCACAGGTGGGGACTTCTTCTCCGCTTGGATTGCAAATGTTCCTGTGGAGAGACAGTTATACTATCAAATGAGGGAGCTAATTTGCATCTGCAAGTTAATTGTCTATAAACTTTGCATCTGTTCATCTACTACTGCATCACATGTTATGGTTCTCACCTCTGCCCTTGTAAACAAGAAGGCCGCTGGGCCCTCTGAAGTCGATAGTGTCATTAAGCTTGAGGCTCTCCAAATACTGACTCATCTTGCCACCCTCGGGGAACTTGGGGTTGACATCCTTGAAGTAAATCTGGGAAACAGGGAGAATGGGAAAAAGTGGTTTAGAGAAATAGAATGACACTTCTCAAATATGTACAACTGCTTTTCTTAGACTCTGTACCTTCACCACCAAGTCCACACAGCCTTTGTCGTCATCACTGGACACAGGGGTGTATGGACGGACGACCAGCTTCCCATCGATTCTGGCAGACAGATAGATGTGCTGCCCTGGAAGTGATAGCACAGATGAAAAGCTTAGTGCCTCCTTTTGAACAATGCGCATCAAATAATAGAGATAGCTGCCAGACATGCTTGATTTGAGCATGGTCCAATTTGCAGCAGCTATTTTCATGACTGTGAATAACGATAGTTTTAATGTCTTGAATATTCAACAGTGATCATAACAACATACTAACCAATGGGGAGTCCAAGGACGTGCTCTGGAGAAGGCAGAGCAAAGCGGAACCTCCTTGTGTCATGGCTGACAATCTGGGAAAGCAGCAAGTAAACTGTCTCAGTAAACACTGCACACTGTAAACACTGTGCGTGCTGCAGACAAGCTGCATCACGTATAATCCTTTGGTTTGTAGGGAGTGAAATAGCATAAAGGAATCTCAGTCTGTCAAGTGTCGTTCAGTACAGTGCAAATCCAAAGGGGCCATAAGCAAACACAGCATACAAAAAAGTGAACATCATTAACGTTAAATCGTGACATTCAGATGGTGTTAACGTTACCTGTTTATCTATCAGCCGTAGTGCATACTTAATGTTGGGGTCTTCTAAGGTGATGGCAGGTTTCCTCTTGGAGAAGAAAAGTCTGAAGATGAGGTTGATGATGCTGTCAAAACCGCTTCGAATAAGCTGCGATAAAGGGCAAATCAAGAGTATGACTCAGACCACCAAGCTACCATTAGCCACCTAAAAATATGACCCCGCTCTAGGGCGTTGTCTATCCCCCTCAGTAGTCTCCAATACATGGAGACATTTTTTTTTATCCAGCAGGAGAAATGAGTCATAGCAAACCCAGTAGGCTGAGCCTGGCAAGCCTCCACCAGAACTTGGTTAGCAAAACTAGCTAACGTCGTTAGCCTTAGCTAACGCAAGGGAATTTTTAAAAAAACAAACGATTCCGTCGTATTCATGAAGGTATACTCACACCAACGATGTATGACAGCATCTTCACTTCGTCTGCGCAACTTCAAAAGTCTTTGTCAATGCAGAAAATACCACCAGCTGAGTTTACTGTGACTAGCCTGTAGTACGAGCTGTCAAACAACCCTTCTCACTGTAAGCATGCAACACAGTGTCAAGCTAGCCTAGCTAGGATACAACAAGCATCCGGTCACTATTTTCGAAATAAAAGCCGTATTGGCGCACATAATGCAACAGTTTTTTTGAGTTGAACATGGTAAGTCGATCAGAATAAAAAATACATTTGAGAAGAAATCAGATACTGCTCTGTCCACCCAACACGTTCTTAGTATTTTCCCAAGTGCCTTTTTTACGCATTTATTTAGAAGGCAAGTCCGCCTAACTTCCGGCATTTCTATAGCTGGTTAACTTGACGCACCTCCCTCTCAAGGACCATTTCCGCATAGATAAGAATGGCGAAGTAAATATTTATCCAGAAATATAGATTTATTAAGACAATAAATAAATAAATGGATAATTAAATAAAGGTCAAAAAAGCATTTTCAGTTTGTTTGCTTCTGTATTTACCTATTTCACACATTTCTTACATTCACATTTCTTATTATTATTATTACACATATCTACATTATTATATATATACATATATGTGTGTGTGTGTGTGTGTGTGTGTGTGTGTGTGTGTGTGTGTGTGTGTGACCAATCAACCAATAAGAATTAATCTGAAATCCATTTGCCCAAACATAACTGGTCATTGTATTTGATGAATAGAATCATTATTCCCTACATGATGCATTCAAGTTAGCAAGTTGATATAAAATGATTTCCCATATTAAAAAACAGACAGTGGTTTAGATTGGAGAAGTTGGCTATAGTCTAGAAATAAGCAGACTTTTTTTTTTTGTCCCTGCCCCATAGAGAGTCTGTGCACGCCACTGCAATCGCTGATGCATCCGCAAGCCTTCACCTCTCAACTTGGGGGCAACACAAAGCTATGTGTTGGTAGATGGTGGATTTTCCTTCTCTATCTCTCTATGTCAAAAGACAGTATTACAACAGCAACCAACAAGCCAACAAGAGGAAAATTGGCACCAACAGTCCCTGATGATTGAGAAACTGTACATGGAGAAATACTTGGCGTGGATGTAAAATGTTACATCTTGTGCCCATTTAACCTTGAAATGTAAAATGTATGAGTGAATGAAATTTTATTTTCGTGTCATGGCCCATACCACATGAGATTACATGACACAGTGTTTTGCCAACAAACAAAAATCGCCATATAGGGCAAGGCTCAGATGGAGAGGGAGCCCTGGCCTGGTGACCCAGTCACACCCGCCAACCCCCCCCAACCCCCAGCACAGACCCCACGACTACACAAACCCTGTAAACCCTGATGCCAGCATGAACATGCATCATCTACAAAACGTATATACTCAATCATAGGTGGGCAGTGATCATCACTTTCAAACTCCTGTAAAATACCATCTTGATCATGGTATTAAGAGCTACAGAGCCCTCTACCCATGTTCTGGACGAGTGCAGCATCTGTGTTTTCTTGCTTCAGTTAAACTGTGTCTCAATGCACATCTGCAGGCACAGCATGCTATCCGGTAAGGTTTCTCCTGAAGAGGTGTACTGTGCCAAAGAACTGTGCACCATGCCCCACTTAAATGACAATTTTTCCAGTCTGAAATGTTAAAATTTTTATATTGTAAAACGTCTCAATAGAGTTGAGTTGACTTGAGTTAACAGTAAGCTACCTTTTGACCACAAGTATGTATAGCTGCAGCCTGGAATAATTTAAAATTTTAAAATCAGTAAAATGCATTTTCATGCACTGACATTGACACTTTCTGGCAATAATAAAATTAAAATGCAAAATGATTTGCCATTATTTTGTTTTCCTCCAGTTAAATTTACTGCATTTGCATATCATTGTTTACTTTTTTCATTTTAAAAATCAATATGAAGTCATCGAGTATGATTTTGGGCCACCCTGTTATATATGTGCTGACACTACCAACACCTAAAATTCTGTTAATCAACTCATGCCCAAATGTAAATGGAAAAATACAATAATGTTTATCTAATGCTCTGTAGATAATGGGGCCATAGGGTGTCTGTATAACTAGAGATAATGATGTAGTGCTTATCAGTGTTCTGTGCATGTCTCTGAAGGCCCATTCACACACAGGAAAAGAAGCTCAACAGAAGTGGGTGAAGATGAGGGATGCATACAGTCTCAACAAAATAAAAGTTTGCATCCAAGAGTAGTGGTGGACTCAAGACAGTGAAAGCTTACAAGTTTGCTTGTAAGGTATGGTATTCCTGTGTGGGTATACTGAAGACCTAATAAATAAGGTTGTTTTGATTGACAATATTGTTTTTTTTTTAGATATCTGAAAAGCAATTTATTTTGCAGTGGGATAGAGACTATTCTGTAAAAATTAAATCCAAGCACTGTTAAGGTCTACCGCTTTACTAGGCCTTTTTCTTTTTTGGAGAACTTCCAGCAACTTGGCAGAGGAGGACAAGGTTTCTACGGAGGACCCAGAGGAGCAGCGGTACGTGGAGCAGGAAGAGCAGCCTGAAGCTGTCCAGTCTGCCTAGGCTTTGACCTCACCACCCTGTTCCACAGCAAGAAGGCAGAGTACCAGCAAGTCTTCGGACAATGAAATATACTGATTTACAATACCATGTAAATCATTAATTCTCTAAATCAATCATTCTCTAATCAAGGTCAGAAAAATAGTCAAAGAATTTCACTTGGCCACACCAAAACAGGCACTCTGCTGCCATGCCACTGCCCCAGCTGAGGCAAAGCTGCTGAAGGTTGGCTATCCCTGCAGCTCGTGCAGCTTCTGGGGTGCGGGTGTTGGTTGCAGAGGAATGGAAGGTCTTCTGTACGTAGTTGCACAAGTGGCCTTGATGACTGCATCTACATTATGAGGGTGCAGCTTGATCCTACGCTGCTTCCTAGTTCCTTAGGATAGGGATGAAGGAGGTGGGTCTGCAGGGGGAAAGCTTCATCTCCTACGATGACATGTGGCAGAGGCTGGTCAGTTGCAGGCAGGGGTGTTGGACCAGGAATACAATATAGAGAGCATGGTTTTTCAGTTGCTTGCCAAGACTGCTGGCTGCAAATATGCCCCCATCACTGCTTGGCCCATGGGCACCAACAGCTGGGAATCAAAATTAAGTCCCTTATCAGTAATTGTAATTGACAATACAGTGATATAAAATTAATGTCAATTGAAA
Organism: Centroberyx affinis; assembly: GCF_046629955.1. Taxonomy (NCBI): domain Eukaryota; kingdom Metazoa; phylum Chordata; class Actinopteri; order Beryciformes; family Berycidae; genus Centroberyx; species Centroberyx affinis. The sequence goes on along the minus strand of NW_027278821.1, from coordinate 107,368 downwards.
TGCAAAACTTTACTAGACTCAAATAACAATCAATATATACAGATAGAAATTCATGAACCCAAATCCTTCGGCTGTGTAGTTTATTTACTTTAGAGAGCGAGTAGCCGTAAGTAAAAGCAAGTCAGTAAAGTAATCATCCTCCATTTTGCTCTGAAAACTCGGCACCGAAAGACGATAAAAGATGTTAAATTCCAATAAACTTCCAAAAGTGTTGGCTCTGTCTGTCATTTTTGTGGTTACCGGTAACCTAGCAACAGTCACCTCCTTGCAGTCAGTTACTCCTCACAGAGCGCCAGTGCCCAATACTACTAGGAGGCGGCAGGGAGAAAGGGGAGATGGTCTGGATCACAGCCTTTGCAGGACTAGATGGGTAATGGGATCTGGGAAAGGTGGAAACAAATGTGGCGGCAGCAGTGATGGGAGGATGCTTGAAGAAAGAAGAAATACAGTGTCACACAAAATACAGTTTATGACAATGCAATAGTATATCAGAATGTAAAATTTCAGCTATTGCCCAATACTTCATCTGATACAGAGATAGTCAATATTTAACACAAAACCATTCATGCCGCATCAAACCTGAGCAGGAGTCTGTGCCAAGTTGAGGTTGGGCTTTGCAGCAGCACTATGTGTCCCACCAAACCGAGGTTTCATAGACAGCAAAGCACCAATCTAATCAATACATTAAAAATTGAATTCAGTCCTCTATCACAGTAAAAAGGGTTAAGTATTCACCATTCCTAAGGTCAGCGAGGACCACAATGAAGATTGCGTGATCGGAAAGGGAGGAGGGAGTGAGACGGCCGTGGGAAAATGAGACTCAGAGGGAATTCTTCACAGCCGCCTCCAGATTAGCTGGCTAAGATGTTAGTGTCAAGGTTGGGGTGCCACAGCTGAGTCGTCATCTTCTGGAATGGCTGGCAACTGAATCAACCTGGCCACAGGTGTCAGGTATGATTTGCCCTTGACCGTGACCTCAGCAGTCCGGACACGTTGGTCTCTAATCCGGACTAGCTTGGTTATCCGTCCCACATGCCAGTGAGCTTGAGGCAACTGAGGGTCCACAATCATGACCACCTTGTCCTCTGCCAGATCCTCCACTATTATCTTTCACTTTCTGCGCTCCTGAGTAGGAAGATAGCGGCGTATAAACTGCGTCCAGAAATGGTTGACCACAATCTGACAGTGACGTCAGCACCGCAGGGTGAGAGGTTCCAGGGCGTAGATCGCTTGCGGTAGAGAGGCGTCCCGCTGCCCCATATTGGGGGTTACGGGATCTGGATCAGCCACATCTGAGGACATGTAACCCAGGGGCTTGTTCAGGATGCCTTCCACCTCTATCAGTAGGGTCAGCAGGAAGTCCTCCGGTTAGACCCTTGACCACTACTTGGAGGGCTTCTAAACTGGATATCACGCTCCCAGGCACCACCAAAGTGTGGAGCATTAGGAGGATTAGGCTTGAACTTTATTTGGTATGACCGGAGTTGTTCTTGGAGCTGCTGATCCATGGCAGCGAAAGCCTCTTGTAGCTCTCTCTGGGCTCCTCTGAAGTTAGTTCCTCTGTCCGACAGGATTTCATGAGGGGTTCCTCTTCTGGGGATGAATCTCCGTAGGGACAGAAGGAAGGCATCTACGTTCAGGCTGTTTAGAAGGTCCAGGTGCAGGCTCGAGTGCACGCAGGGCAGATGAGGCTGCAGAAGGTGGACCTTTTCAGTTCAGTGATGTCTTCCTTTACAGGAACATGCAGGACTGGCCACTGATCAGAGGGACACTGAAGAAAGGGGGGGCCGCATCTCCAACAGCTTGGTGTAGGTAGTTTGGCGTCCATGTACCTCCACGCCTGTGAATTGGTGAGCTCTTGGATCTCTGCAACTCTGGTACCTACAAACACTTTATAGCGGCAGGACTCCGAGTTGGGTGAGTGCAGGACGGTGGAAGAGTGAGTCCACAGGTAGGTGCATTGTAGCTGCAGTGTGAGTTCTCGCTCCAGAAGAGAGGCCAGCTGAGCTCCTGTGAGGGCTGCACATAGCTCAAGACGCAGCATGGTGAGTTGCTTCTTGGGAGCTTCCCTGGACCGAGCCATCACAAATGAGGTACTGACCTTACCCTCTGACTGGACAGAGAGGTAAGCGACACAGCCATATGCTACCTCAAAGTCATCGCAGAAGATGTGCAGGTCATAAACTGTGCCTTCTTTGGAGAGTGGTGGAGGGAAGGAGGCTCATGGTAGAATGATGGCTGCAAGGTCAGGCAGTTCATGTTCCCAAGCTTCCCAGCTGGCAAGAAGGTCAGGGGGAAGGTTGGGGCCACGTTTCTTGGACCACAGGTGCTGCACAGTGACCTTGGCCCGGGTGGTGAAAGGGATGATATAGCCAAGAGGATCATACTGGCTGGCAAGGACTTTGTAGATGTGCTGCAGTGTTGTTGGGTGACTCTCATAGGACCGGCTCTTGTACCCAAGGACATCCGAAAGGCAGTTCCAATGTAGGCCGAGAACTGGCTCTTGGGGATCGGTGTGGTTCTGCATGAGCCACAACTCCATTGCAGCTAACCTTGCGGTGGAAGGCAGAGGTGCAACTACAGTAGCTTGGTTGCTTGCCCACTGGTGGATTTCGAACCCTCCAGAGGCAAGAAGTCAACCTACTGTGGTTGCCTACATCGCTCCCTTTTATACAACCTGCACTGATTGAACGATTGGCTAGTGGGAGGAGTTGTCACTTTACCATGTATGGGCTCCTACTGGGGTTGCAGTCAGGAACAGTGTTCCCTGTTACACTACCTTGATAATAGTTTAAAAAAAGTCACACCATTCAAGACCACTGTTCTTAGATCCCTGCATTGGCTCCCTGTCAAAACTAGAATCAATTTTAAAATTCTACTACTTGTTTACAAAGCTCTAAATGGCCTTGCACCTCAGTATATAACAGACATGCTAATTAGATACAAACCAGCAAGAACTCTCAGGTCCACAGGCAGTGGTCTTTTAACCGTCCCTCGTACTAACTCCGAAGCAGGGGATGCTGCCTTTTGTATTTATGCCCCAAGTAGATGGAACACCCTGCCTGAGGACCTGAGAGAGGCCCCCACACTGAACACCTTTAAAACCAGGTTAAAAACCTTACTTTTCACAACAATCTATGGCTAAGTTCTTAATGTGTATATGTGTGTGTGTGTGTGTGTGTGTGTGTGTGTGTGTGTGTGTGTGTGTGTGAGTCTGTGTGTGTGTGTGTGTTTTGTATATTTTGACATTGGCATATTCTGCACTGATTCTTGTGTAACTGCACAACACTTGTTGATGCATATTGCATATGCATACTGTATTGTCTTTTTATGTAAAGCACATTGTGTTGCCCTGTGTATGAAATGTGCTGTATAAATAAATAAGACTTGACTTGACTTGTTCCTTCTAAGCTTTGTGCACTTGATGAGAAATGTCAAATCACTTTTCACACCGACAAAATAATATATTTTCAGTCATCAGCCATTTCTCTACTTTGTCCCCAGAAATGTATTTGATATAAGCAGGTTTGTAAATGTTGGCATCAAATGATATTAGATGCAGGAACTTTGCTGTTTCTAAGGTTGTATTGATTTGACACCTCTGGTGTGATCTTGTGTCTGGCTCAGAGCAATCTGCACAAAATAGACTGAAATGAAATCTCTTCCTAATTAATTGTATAATTGTTGACAAAGTTTATTATCAGAAAAATAGAAGATTTGATTGCAATACATTCAAAGACTACAGCGATTCACCGGCCAGCTATTCTAAGCATACTTTGTACTATATCACCTTGGGCCCTATAAACTTGTCACTGCCAGGAAAAAACACTAAACAATTCAGAACCAAAACTGTAATCTGTGATACCAGTAATATTTAAAATCTAAAGGCACCCCATTGACAATGAATTAGAGACTAACATCATGTGTTGATAAGATGTTTGAGCCTTAACACCCAAATGAGCTTCATTTTATAGCAGCCAAAAAATCTATCTAGCCCCAGTCTCATCATCACCTTTCCAATTCTTTTCATCACACATTTGGTGGCAGGACAAACTTTTGTGCCTATTTTCTGGAGACAACAGTGAATATATTCACTAATAGATATTGATTTCTGCCAAGGGCAAATTGAAAAAAACATACATTTCATTGTTATGGAAGTGTTGAAATTCAGTGGCATCCCCCTTTAGGTCCTGTAGATGGCAGTAGTGACTTGTGTAAAAGCGTGGTGTAGAGGACTCAAGACCACAACCAGTTCATGTTATTTAGATACAATCATCATCAAAATTCATGTTATTGTCACTTTTCCAGCAGAATGTGCTCTTTCAGATGTGAAAGCAGTTTTGTGTTTGAACAGCAAATCTTTCTTAGGGCATTCACACTTCCTATAGCAATCAAATAATGTAATAATAATAGTAATTGTAATTGTTATTATCAATAGTAACAGAAGTAGTGACACTAGTCTTTGCTATTTTAATGAATGCTTTAATGCAACAATGTGGTCACCATATCATGAAGGAAAACATGACATGAAAAGGTTCTGTATCAACAGGAAATAAAACATTTTTATTGATCATTTGTGTATATGAAGTTATATAACAACAGTCAGAAAACTCCACAGAGTGAATCACTACACAAAGTGAAACAAAACTGTAAAACACCTCGTCAAAAATGAAGGTATACACAGCAAATATAACTGTCAGCAGCTCGCCGTCGCCGCGAGCGATATGGCAGGAAAAAACACCCCAAACAGTTCTACAAGATTACAGAGAAAATTTCCACACACAAAATACTCAAGCAGGCAGTTGATATACACAAAGGCAACTAGGATCTTTCTACAGCATCAGATTCTAATACTTTACACAGCTTTGTTTTGAAAGGTTAGTGTGGCTTCTTGTCGGTGTCACTGGAGAGAATCTTAAGTTCCTTGTCACACAGAGAGTTTGGTAAGGTATCTTACAAGAGGATGATTTGGGGTTGATTATGCATGCATACTTTGGTAGGAAACCGTAATAAGAGTAGCATTGCATTATAGTGCAGGTAATGGCTTTTTCTTGTAGTATTTCCACACACCTCACAATCCCATGGGTTCTGCAATGCTGCCCATTACTGACTTCCCTGATACGTTTACACGTGTTATTTCAGTGATCATTTTACACATTTTCTTTCAGCTTTGATCGTGTAATTCCATCAGTACAACGTATTTGCATTAGTACTCGTATTGAATTGCTCAGGCCATTTTTTACAGAGCCTACACATTGTACTTTAATCCATTTTTTTATCTGAAGCTGTACTGGAATTCATGAATCTACATATGTAAAACATGTCAAATAAAATAATCCCTTGGTTCAAAAGGAATTGCAATGGGATAGGGCATACAGCTGTGATTAAAGTATGTTCAATGATTTTTGGAATGCTATTGAATTGAATGGGAATTCTACCCAATAGGGTTATGAATAAATTCAGAATAATAGAAAAAAAATAAAAACAAACAACTGTAATTTTGTTTTTACAACAGAAAGTGCAAACTACACCTAGTCTCACGGTAAAAGTAATCTACACCAACACAGTCCATACTGTACATTCAGAGTTTTCATCTCAAATATAAAAGGGTATTCAATAGGGCAGTAAACAAAAGAAATGAGAAAAAAAGAAAAACATGAATGAAAATTATAGCAGTATGATGAGATATAGTATATAGTCAATAGATAGAATGACATTTGCGACGAATTATATTCATGTCACTTTATATTTATTCTTGATATACATTTTTGACACGATTATGTAAATATATACATGGTATTTTGAGGGGAAGGAGATATTTAAATGTAGAATCTAGTTTGGTATTTTTCCTAATACTCCCTGAAACTTCTGATGCTGGAACTGTGTGCAAGAAGAAAAAAAGATGAACCGGGGGAAAAAAGGGAGGGAACCCTAAACAAAGGTCGATAGGTGTCAAGCTCCAACCTAAGCAGAATCTACATGTGCTGTGTCCTAACCATTTAACTGGGAAGGATATACATCTCTCTCTCTCGACTAAAGTCATCCTAAGGGTTAGAATCTTTTTCTCGGGCAACGCCACCCACGTAACACTATGGGATGAACATACAAGTATTGCACAGTGCTCAACAAAATGCTGCGTGAAGCGACCCGCTCTCGCTCCGAAAAACGGCCCGCCTCTTCGCGCGCGCGGCCCGTCGATCGGCCCCGCCCCGCCCCGCGACAGGCCGCTCTCTCTGCATGTAGAAGGGGAAATGGCATTAACGCTACAACATCACTACAGAACAAACTGGTTCGCTACCTACTGATAAGTCTACATCTCTAAGCACGCACGGCAGTCACAGTGATACACAAAGCAGTCCTCAGAGACTCCTATGGAATGACAAGTAGCTTTTTCATAATAGTGCTATCAACTACACAATAACATTGAAAACATTTAGAAACTCCTCCTGAAGCTAGCATCGAGTATATGCAAGAGGTTCCTCCAAGGTAAGAGACTTCATGGTTTTCATGGATTAAAACGTATTCCTTTTTTAAATTGGACCCGTAGTAAAGGACATGATGGACTAATAGAATCGCCTACGCAGACCATTAACTTTTACGGTTGTTTCGCAGCTCTCTTGGTGTCGTCGTGTGCCACCAATAAAAACAAAACCGATGTAACTGCTGTCGGCTGAAAGGCGGTTTGTCGCTGTCGCTTTCATTCGATAACGCTAAGCTGATCAAGAACTTTTTGAGCTCCGGTATCCTGAAATAAACCCAGCCAACATAGTCCAAAATGATGTAAAGAAGTCAACAAGCCATTGTCGGTTCAAAGACATCCAGTGCAAAACAGTAGCCACATAAAAGGTAAGATTGGCAGTAAAACATGGCTAGCTCTATTGTCACTGTGAGAAGGCAACGCAAAGCAAAGACTGCTATTCAGGGCACCATTGCAGCCAAAGACATTGTTCCCAATAAACCAAAGCTACAACCACTAGCAAGTGGGAGTGTGCATGAAGAGAGGCTGTTTATACATAAGTCGCCTCCCTGAAAATGGCAGTGTTAGAAACTCACTTCACCTCCGTCAATATAGTCACATATTGACCCATATGGTTGTTTAAACATTACTCTTGATTTTTTTTTCTCTCTCTCCTCTGATTGAAGGCAAGGGGATCGTATCAGAAGACACAACCCCTGGTGTCAGTAGATCTCCCCCCATATCCCAGCCTTTAGGAAACCTTGTAAAAAAAATCATGCAGTTTACTAAAAATAGTCAGACGTTGAATTGCTCTAAAAAATAGTCATCTTAAAACTAGAGTCGCAACTCTTTCGCTCCCTCTCGGAGACCGGACCCCAGCCTGAACGCAATATATTCCCAACGACAACAAGGCTATTGAAAGTAAGCGGTTAACAAAAAATATTGTTAAACAAGCTTAAGGACACAATGGCTACAGCTTGGTGCTTTTGTTTCACATGGGGTCTGTTTCTGAAGGGTTGAGAGAAGAGTCTTTTGGGATTAAGGAGACCATTTTTTTTTTTGGGGGGGGGGGGGGGGGGGGGGGAAGCAGAGCCAGTATATGTAAACGATGGCCTTTGGAGAAATGAAATGCTAACTGGTTTGTATTGACTACTGTTTCTGATAATAGTGTGCGTCAAGCTAAACATATAGGTCCTCTGATTGAGAAATAAGTATAAAAAGTTATAAGAAATCATGTGCTTGTATAATTTCCAGCAGCATAATTTTTCCCACAGAACCATAGTAGTTAATGGCCTTGTCTTTTTGAGTTTTACGTGTATAATCATCTGTCGTCTTTTCTGTGATGAGCCTTCGCTGAACTTAAAGCCAGACATCGTCCTTTACAGTGTGAACTCATTTCCACTAGCATCTTGCAGGTTGGAATTCTTTTTTTTTCTGGAATGCAATAAGGTAGAATTTTTAAATCCTGGGATATATAATATTGGCTTTCCTCTATATCTGCATTTACATAATTTAAAATAGAACATCTTATTAAAAACATCAAGATATACACAGATTAGGAAACGGGTAACAACATACAAACACATAAACTAGAAATCATTTTTGTCTGCATACTGATATATACAACTGTGGTACAATAAATTCTTTCAGTCATGCGCTATCTATACAGATCATATTGCTTAAAAGAAGGGGGCATTTGGTTAGGGGGATGGGGGCGGGGTGGGGGGGTGGGGGGGGGTGGAGATGGAAAACGTGAACGAATCGGACAGACGAAAAAAAACAAGAGAGGCGTGGAGGAAAGAGACAGAGAAAGTATAAGAACCGGACAGAGAAGTTGAAAAGCAGAGGGCGGGATGTTTGCGAGAAGTTTGAACATTTAGAAAAGAGGAGCAATAAGACAAGCAGTGTGACATTAGGTAGGGGGTAGAGAGGGGGGGGGGGGGGGGGTTGTTGACGATGGATGGACCCATATATCACTGAGGTATTTACACATACTGGCTAAAGAGCACTACATGGCAGGTTCTGAAAGGGCCCTGCCTATTTCTTGGTGGAGAGCTGAGCGTCCACCTCCTCCTCGGGCTTCAGCACGTGCCACTGGGCGATGGGTCTCCTGGGGTTGGCCAGCATGTCGGACCAGTGGCGCAGCTCCGTCCCCGAGCTGTTGAGGCCCACAAAGACCTTGCCGATGGCATCGTTCTTGCCGATCTTGTCATAGTCCAGAACAGTTACAACAATTTGCACTTTCTGTAAGAGTGGAGAGGGGGGTGGGTCGGGGGGGGAATGGGAGAAGAGGGGGGGGGGGTGGAAGAAACAAGAAAGAAAGAAGAAGAATAAATTAGTTTGCAGACGCCACATCAAGTGGGTGTGACAACGCCGGGGTTTGATGAATCACAGACAGCTCGAATAAATCAGGTTGTAAGAATTACTCTCACATCATACAATCCTGAGACAGATTGGTCTGTCTCATTGCTGTGGTGTTCTCTTGCACTGCACTTTCCACAGATCACCTGTCAATCAAACAGTGTGGCTTGTATTTTCTGTTGATGCAGTTTGAGTTTCTCTTTTCTTTGTCTGTTCAGCCATGGCGGCTATCACTGCTCATGGTGACTACCCAGTTCTTTTTCTGTTGATTCCAAACAAACCAGAAACACAGGATTTTCCCCTGGTTCCCCAGGTGTTCAGAACAGCAAATGTAAAAGCTTTCAGGGACTGGCTAAAGGTTGAGTCACTAATGTGTTATATCAATCAGCGATATCGAGTAGAAAAATGGGCATACATTTATATAAAAATGTCACGGATTATTACTGTAAGTAGCTCAGTAATGTAGGAATCAAGACGCTCGTTCAGACATAAGTGTTCATTAACAGTAAATGACATCCCAGACCAGGCCTCAATCATTTTCAGAGCCAAACACAGCAGATTGGCTGATTACTCAGAGGTCCGAGCCTCAGACTCGGCATGTGTTTATTCAAAGGACGTCGAAAAGACGAGCGACCTGGGCGTCAATCGCTGGCAGGGAATATGAATTAGTGCACAAAGAGCCCTGATTAAGTTTCGATCCACTGGCACACTGAAATGGGGCTCCCGCCACCTGCATGCGCACGGAGCCACTGTTCTAAAAGAGCATGCCTAATACGCCGTGTAATGAAATACTGAATAAGGTTCCCACACGGCCGGTTGGGGTTAGTTGGTTTTTAAAGGTACAGTTTACCTTCAAATGGCTCACAAAGCGCTGGAACAAGCCATTCTTTGATTGGAAATTAGCAGCCCCCTTGTTGATCATTACTGCTTAGTCTTTGTATTGTTTTGCTCTTTGCTCTACTCGTGGCACTAATGATAATAATATCAATGATAATAATTAGAAAATAGATTGAAATCAAAGCAGGAAAAAATGCAATGATTCAAAAGAAATTTGCTATATTTTTATATGCATTTCAAGTTTCATCGTGAAGTCATCCAGGAGATTTTGCCACTCAAAAACGCCTCTTATGTGGCCCTGCAGATGTGGATGCCAGATACCAGGTTGTCAGTTTATGGTTCTGAGGCAAGTCGTTTCAGAGTCTAGGGGCCATCACGGCAATAATGTGAGCATGTAAGAGCCTATAGATGGAGACAAATGGAAACCAGAATGGCGTCATTGAGCGTCGCACGGCTCGTTCGTGCTGAGGAGGATGCAGAACTACCCCAGTCGAAAGCAAATTTCCTATTAGCGCTACAAGATAGACCAATTAAAAAGCAGCGTTTGTAATTCCCACACAATTTCTAAGACAATTAAGATGTTTAGATGAATTGTGCTGAAAGCCCCAAGGTCAAGTGTAACTCAAATTCGAACATTCAGCCTCTGCTGTTAAAAGCAGTTAATTTGCGATATCTATGTAAGCAGAAATGGCAGAAATTTTGAAATAAATAATGTCTGCTGCAGATATTGATGAGCAGATTCAATTTAACGTTTTTTTCCTAAAACTTTGGAAAGAGGTGGAAGTTTGGGAATAGACCAGATTTCTAGGCGTCATTAATCAGATTCAGTATAGCCAGTGGAGGTCAGTGATAAAGAGGATGTTTAACAATGATGTTTTACAACCTCTTTAAGGAGCCTAGTCTGCATTGCACCTCTGGGACATGAGCTGCATATTGGATATAGTATTGCTGCAAAGGCCCTTGACTGATGGATGACAGTCAAATTGGTTTTAGGGAGAGGAATCAGATTTCATGAAGTGTGTTTTCAACTTTCAACTCACATGGTGCTCCCACAACCTTCATGAAGCTGTTCGATATGCCTAATCAATGAAGCATTTACAACTCAATCAATGCTACTAATAATTATTTAATGATTATCCTGGCTGTTGGCGATACGATAAGCAAAATAAATATATACAACACATTGCTATCAGCAGTCGTGAATGAGGGCTTGATTTGGAAGGGTCTGATTGGGATCAACACAGTTTAACTTCAAATTGAATCTGAGGCTTGTGGAGCCAAACTCGTGATTTGTGAGCTGTGACGTGCTTAATCAATTTGACTCAATTATGGTTTTGCCTGGAGCGATAATGCTGTTCATTGCTATTCCCTCCTGGCACAGTTTGTGCTTTCTTCATCTTTTCTTTTATCATTTTCTGGAAATAGAATTGTGCTTTTCTCATTTATTTATTCTTCTTCGTCTTTAATCACAGCCAGACCATCCATAAAGGCACCATATGGTTTTTACTCTATAGATTTCCTTCACTTCAGCTAAATCATGACATGATCATTGACGTAATCATTGTGAGAAGTGCTAGGGATAGTGTTCAGGGGCAGGTAATAGTGAGCTGCACTGTATCTCACCTCTGAACAATTGGTCTGTCAAATTGTGAAACCGATTGTTATTTAGATTGAAGTGCCTTTGATTATAATGTAACAATAAAAAGCCTCGGAAGTGATTATTTGGTAAATGAGCGAACACTTACAACCTCCTTATGTGCAACCAAATCTCTCCTGGTTCATACTGTACAATTTGTGCATACAGACAGAGAATATATTTTGAAAAGAGATTTCTTTGTGAACTCTCAGCTTGTGCGTGCTGATGAGAACGTACCTGGATTTGTTCAAATGGTACTTCAAAGCTGAAGGACTCGTTGTAGTAAGGGTTGAGGGTGTTCTTCTTGATTGTCGTCTTCTTCTTCTTCAGCCTCTTGCCGTTCTGCATCAGGTGGATCTTCACGTACGGATCTGTGGAGAAAGCGAACTTTTCAACTTTTCTCATTCTTCACATCAAAGATTTTGTGTAACTGTGCAGCTAATTCACGTCAGTCAAACTTGCAGACCTATCCACAGCTTTAACAATACATTAACACTTCCAAAACAACCGATGGGTGGTCCTGGGAGTGTTGTGTGTTTACATCACTCAGTTGCCATTCCCCATTCAAGAGCCTCATCTTCATTTGTCCAAAACGCCGTCTCAAGTCCCGTCAAAGTGGCCTGCTGAGGTCAGACTGCCGCCTCCCTCCTCATCCACTCTTTGGCAATCAGGTAGAGAGTGTGTGATAACAGCCAGCCCACCCATCGCTGTCAGAGATTTATTATTAGCAATCATGGTGTTGGGCTTCCCGCTCTGATTTGTTTACGTCCTCCAAATGCTAATCACAAGCAGAAGAGTTAGCGGCTTGGTTGAGGCGAGGAGGAAAAAATGAGGAGAGGACAGTCGAACTGTGAAACCAATACTGATTTTAACTCAAGTCCTGCACAGAAATCCAAGGGACATCCCAGGCGGTCATGCTCCGCCTACTTTATGTGAAAATTCGGACTCATTTTTCCTTGAGGAGAGGAAAGACCCGACTCTTTTACAGCCCACAATCATGAAGGCGATTCAAGCCAAGACGAAAAAGATCTAATGAAAATCGCTTTGTGCCATCTATCATTGACGACAACATGCTGCTCGTGAACGACAAAAACAAATAAATAACCGCAATAATCTCAGAGATGCTAATAAGCTAGTCACTGGCCTGAGGCGAACAATATCCCCCCTAACTGCTGAAACTCAGAACAACATGAATATGGAGTAAGACTTTGAATTGGTGCGTATAATTAGTAGTTGAAACACTGCTTGCACTGATAATCTGGATTTATCTCTGGATCCCATATGCGAAAAGTCTTTATTAGGCTTTGCGTTTTTCTATGTGTGGGTAGCGCGGAAAAAAATCTCTGTTTTCAGTAGGAACATCTGTGGGATTCCTAGCAATGGCAAATATTGGGGAAGCTTAGCTCCTTTAATCTTTTATCCAATTTAGGGGGATAAGAGCTGATTGCAGACTGGCGGCCCATCCGGCACTGCTGACATGAATACAGAGAGAAAACCGCGGATACACAATCAGAAAAAAAAAAAAAGTAAGAGAATGAATAGATGACAGAGATGTGGGTGAGAAAGTAAAAGGGGGAGAGGCTTGAGGGAGAGAGAGAGCGGGAGAGGAAGATATGGCGAGGCCTCTAATGGAGTGGGTGTCCATTATTACCCTCCTGCTAAGAAGACATGGTGTGCTGGGATGATAAAAACAGACAGAGGCTGAAGTGTGTGTGTGTGTTGTGAATTTGTGACGGAACAGAATGTGTCCGGCAGTATCTAAATGAGAATCTTCTCCACTGTCATCTAGTGTGTATCAAACAGCAGTATGAGCCCTTTATCCGCTGCTTTTATCAATGGACTCTTCCACGTTAAGGCTGGAAATCTCGTCAACAAAACTTAACATCGTAGAATTTTAAAGGGTTAATCCGTGTGATTCTCTTGTTTTTAAATTTTGGCGACATCTTTGGTGCAAAGCGTTCATTGCTGTGGTGTTTCTGCACTTCACCTGTCAATCAAACAGTGTGTCCAGTACTGTGAGGTCTTTTTCCTTGGATTTTCTCTTGATGCAGTTTGAGTTTCTCTTTTCTCTGTCTGTTCAGCCATGGTGGCTATCACTGCTCATGCGAACTACCCAGTTCTTCTTCTAGGTATTCCAAATAAATTGTAAAAGCTTTCCTGAACTGGGGACAGATTGAATCACTATTGTGTTGTATCAATTGGCAACAGGGAGTAGCAGAACGGACAATTATTTATATGAAAATGTCACAGATTATTATTATTATTTCTGGACTAGGCTATGATTGGACCATTCAACAATGTTAAATGGATCTTTGACAAATGTGTTTCTTGAATTAGATGAATGATAAGACAATTTTCAAAATCAATTTCAAAATGAGGATAATGCTCCAATTTCCCTTTTGCAAAGGCAGTCACAAAAAAAATACAATACTACAACAGCTGTATTATTGCATAGGTATTTGGTGAAACATGGCTGCAACCGTCATATAACCAATACCTGCCATGCCTCTTATATAGGTCATTTGACTAAATACCAAGATTTTTGCTTTTTTTTCACCCCGGTGTTGGAGCCAAGACGACCTCCTCCACCCACACACACCTGAAACTGTGCCTGAATACACACAACAGCTGAATGGGGTTATGGAAGATAACCCTTTCTCTGGCTGAAAGAAAAAAAAAAAAACCCACCTGTGGTGCCACATCACAGCTATCCAGACGCCCCTTATCTTTCTGGCCGGCAGATGAGGGTCTGGCATTATTGGGTTTTGGGAGGCCCGCCGTTACTCATATCCGGCCCATTTTGCCGTCTAATCCCAGACGGATGTAATCTCTCCCATTTTATGGATGAGTGGCAGCGCCCCTGATGCAAGAGCGCTTCCCCCGCATACGTGTACACTATAGAGGCACGTCTTCACTATCCTGAGGGTTACTCATCTGCGTCCTGGACCTTGGCCATGGTGCTATGAGGCAGTGCGCTTGCCGACGGGCTAAATGCTCCCCCCAGGGGGTTAGAAGCAGGTTTCTGGAGAAGCGATGAGCTGCAGCAGTAGGTGGAGCTATGGAGGATACTGCACAGCCCGACTGGTTTCAAGTACTGTAGTTATTTATGTTTTTCAGGCTGTTGGTAATTGCTACCTGCTGCTCATTTATTCAGGTGACGGTGGTGTCAATCACAGCGGAACGTCTATCAGGTACACATATATATATGGTGTTTGCATCTTTCTCAAGTATTTGCTTGTTAGTTGAGTGTGGAAGCGGTGGCGGAGTTGTGCTAAATGAACATCAACACAGGCACGGTTAAATATAGCTTAGCTGTCATCTTAAGTTTCCCTCGCATCATTTTGGATTTGCCACGGTGGGGGCACCCAGGGGTGACTGTCGGTTTAGTTTTACACACTCGACTCGGAGGTGAGCCGCACATATGCCGCCCGAACACAGAGGCACAGACACACATACACTGAATGTACAAAATACAAGGGACATCTTCCTGATATTGAGTTGCAGTTAGCTCAGTTGTCTCAAAGCTTCAAAACCCTTCTCTAACTCGTCTACTTCTCCATCTCCTCCTTTGTGACTGGTATAGATTTAATAAGGGAAATAAATAAGGGATAGCAGCTTTTACCTCCATTCACCTCATCAGTGAAGTTCATGAAAAGAGAAAGCATCTGTAATAGTTTGTACTTTCAGAGTATATGCCAAAGGAATAGTGAACTGATGTTAAACCCTTACACTCTTCTGACTAGCATCCTCTACAAGGCAGACACTGTCAAAAGAAAGTTTGCATTCCCTAATCACTTTCAAATTGCTTGCTCTCTCACTGCGCCTGTTCATCGTCTTAATGACCCCCCGGGCCCATTGCCTTGCTGACTGGGTCTCTCAGTCCAACCAGCCAGAGAAACAAAACAAATAAACCCTCCAGCCGAGAGGCTTGATGGCGAGCCGGAGCACCGGGTCGGGGCAGCGCGGCTTCATTACTGCCGACACACTGCCTGCGTGCTTTGATAACCTCTCCGACTGAGGTCCATTACCTGGTTATGGGCAGCCTCACATCCTCCTGGGACACCTTTAGAGGTACTGAGCGGGTGGGACAAAGCACTTCTCGGTGCCACTACCTCTATTAGCCCGCGTGTCCTCATTCCAAGCCGCTGCCAGGCACTTAGCCTTTGTGTCCGTCACACATGTGCACACACACACACACACACACGGATGACTCACTCGCTTTTGGAGGCACCCCCTGCTAGGGACACACTAAAGTAGTTTGGAATACGCAGAAGTGAAATACACAATTTTACAGAAACAATAAACAAGATTTTTACTGCTCCGTAGCACAAAATGACTGTCATACATCTCAACTCAACGATTACTTCGACTGGATTTCTGTCTTCCAAAGCTCACTTTCCTTTTCTCACTCTATCTTTGGAAGATAAATCCCCACCTAAAGTAACATTATTGTTACACTATTTTCCAGTGTGATATATTCCATCTCCTCTAGACGTTACTGTTGGATCTCTGCTCTACTAAGCTAGCTTACTTTTTTGCATTGTGAACTGTGACTTCAGTGTTTTCTGTCAATTACAGGCCACCGTTACTGGGTGGGAGACAGACTGGGTGCCAGAGACTTGTGTAGGAAGAGATACGTTCTATTAATGTTACAATTCCTACAGATCACCTATAGAGATCATAGATTACTTAATGCCCCTTTAATGGAAGGGGATGTTTTTAATCAGCCTTTACTGTATGTGATTAAGCCTGTTGATTGAATTAAGAGTCAATTAGGCAAAGCTACTGAGGAAGTCTCTGATTCTGTTTATTCTGGACCAACTCCTCACTTTACTGTTCTCATTGTTCCAGGCATTGAAAAGTTAAACATAGAAATCAGAAATAAGTAAATGTATCAATACCAACATTAATGTTTTAACTAGAAGAGCTTTGTCTTAAAATGTCATAGTATTAGTTAGCCCATTATTGCTATGTGTACAATTACTTTTCTCTGGGATTTGTATGTTTTTAAGGCTTTTATTACACCCAACTTAACAAAATGGAGATACAGTACTCTACAGTGTTTCAGATTTGGCTGTTGCAGAGAGAGGAGTTACTTTGCTGTAATGTGCGTGGGATTATTTAGAGACGACAGCTAAAGAACATGGTGCTCGGCATATCACCACACTTCAGTAGCTGCAGTCCTGAGAAACAAGAGCAAGAGCCGACTGTACTGTCAAGGGTAATTTAAAAAGTCTCTTTAAACTCTTCGAGCGAGTCCTGCATGGGAGCACGGCGTGAGGGCAGCTTCTGGAGGGATGCTGCGTTCAGGAGCCAATCAAAAGAATTATTTCTGATTATACATTGGTTAATGAAAATACCCACATCTTGTTTTGTGAGCCGTAATTAGGCATGGTAAACAGGATGGCGGTAGAGGAGAGGACTGATCCCAGGCCATCAATTACTTGTCCTCCTCTTCAAGTCCTGGCTGAGCCACATTGTGGATGCAGGCTAATTATTGTTATTATAGGCCTGCCTATTATTTCATCCATCTGCCACACTTTGAAGTCCATTCTCAGAGGAGAAAAGCACTTCTGGAGATGTTACCTCCTCAAACACTGATGAAAGTAATGAGATTCTATTAGTATCAATTAATTATAGAAATAAGGCAATCTGGAAAGGATGTGGATGCCTAAAATATTGTTGTTTTTTTGCATTTGTTCAAGATTTAGATAGATACAAGTGTTGAACACATGTTGGTGTTTCACAAAAGAACATTATTAAAACTTTGCATACATTACAACAGACATTAAAGCATCTTAAATTAAATTTTCTGATAGCACTTATTAAATCTTCTGATAGTACTTATTCCTGATGTCCAATTTTCTAAGACTTTTGGCGTCTTCAAAGGAAACACAAACTATCGGTGAAACGGTCATACAAAAATATCACATGACACAACCAGTTGGCTGGTACACCGAATCTCTCATAAATGTGCA
Organism: Centroberyx affinis; assembly: GCF_046629955.1. Classification (NCBI taxonomy): domain Eukaryota; kingdom Metazoa; phylum Chordata; class Actinopteri; order Beryciformes; family Berycidae; genus Centroberyx; species Centroberyx affinis. The sequence continues at coordinate 90,099 of NW_027278821.1, read as the reverse complement.
GTAACATACAATCTACATACTTCACTAAAACAACACACATGTGCTTTGTCAGTTTAAAACTTGCTGGTAACGGAAATCAAGGTTCAGACTGTAATTTACAGTATATGCCGGCTGTATGTAATTAGAACCATGCAGTGTGCTATTACTGTGTGTTAATAATTCACCCTGAATTCCCCAGACCAATACACACAGATAAAACACGCTCCAATTAACAGTGACATACAGTATGAGATGACAAACTGTCTGGCTTCCCTGCTATTTCCCTTCTGTGTAAGAGATTGGAGCAAGAAACCTAGCCTTTTTTTACTTTTATTATTGGCTCGTCAACATGGCTGACAGCTCGGGATGTTGACAATCCCACGATGCAAATGGGCACAGGTGAGAGCTAATGCCAGTGGCATAAAATGGCAGCGGGGGGAGGGTTTTCTGCCAAATGGCTGCCCGCGCTAGTCTCACAGATGAAAGGGAGCTGTGAGCTTTTAATGTGCAGCGCGCTACTGTACTGGAGGACGGTTAGGCTCGGATGGTGAGGCCGGGCTGTCAGGCGGAAAGCGAGTGGACCCAGGTGCGCGGTAATTGCGGCAAAAAAGAGTTGAGGTGGGAGCGAATTGCACATTGGGGAATTTAGAATAAAACCACCGAAGAAAGTGAAAGGACAGGCGGGAGACGGGGAGAGGAGTGTTTCGGAGCATGTAGGGCTGTGTGTATGTGTGTGTATTGGCCTTTGATTAAAACTTATATATAACTTATATATATATAGGCCAGCCAGTGTCGGCTACTTCAAATATGATGGATATGATGTAGTTTGATCAATATTACAGCACACTGATGGTCTATGGGAAACCCTAACTTGATTCTGGGTTTCAATGGAGAGTTTGTGTCCCATGGTCTAAATGCTGTTTCAGAGGCTTTTCCACTCTGATAAGAATACAATTCTGGGAGAAACACTGAATACTTTATTTAAAATTTTTGGGCAAAACAGTCTAATCAAATCCGCAGCTTCAAATAAATATCGCTCTACAAAAATCCACATCAGTCGAACCCTAGTGTATATGCGTGCGTGTGTGTGTGTGTGTATAACCATACATCGGTTTAGCCGTGCTTCTATTTAAAGCGATGATGCGCTCACAGCTGGCTCTGCCACGCACCTTTGCCCACATCGCCGGCTCGCCCCCCCACAGGGAAATAAACAGATTCACAGGATGAGATTCCTCTGTTTCCAGCAATGTGACAATAAAAGTTTCCTTTCCGCGGGAGCCAAACTAAAAATACATTTCTCATTGTGAGAACACAATGGCGGTTTGGGATTTAGCGGAGCGTCTCGGGGAGTGCGTCGGTGGTGATCCATCATGCTGTCTCTCGTCCCTAAAAGAGTCTTCTGCGCCTCTGACTGATGGGAGACGAATGTTGACAAGTAGATGAACTGACCCGATGTTGAGCGTGTGTGTGTGTGTGTGTGTGTGTGTGTGTGTGTGTGTGTGTGTGACAGCGTCGGTTCGTGAGGCTTTTTAATGCTGTATGTAGGAGTTCCACCTCTCTTTCACCTTCAGAAGTGGCACATTCGGTTGCCATGGCATCTGACCCGCTATTCAGAGTAGTGTGATAAATGTCATCTATTGATCCTAATCCTGTACTGGTGTATTGTTGGAGCTGGACCGGGGCAGGAATGTATTTCATTCTTTCTATTTTGCGCATTCTTTTCCTCACTGTGCCACAACATACCGTATTCATTAGCGCCGACTATAACCATTAGTGGGTGAGTGTGTGGTTGTGTGTGTGTGTGTGTGTGTGTGTGTTCTCCACAAGTGCAGTTCTGTTTCCACCCACACCACTCATTCCTATACATGGCTGCCGCTCAATTAGTTTCTCCTGAGAGCATTGATGGCATACTTCTCTTATATATTTTTTTTTTAGATTTTTTTTTTTTTATCAATATCTCCCCTACTGAGAGTGAGGCTTCGGTGAGATATTTTTCAGGTTTTGCAACACAACCGGTATTTCAGATGGCGTCTATTTTTTCTTTGACGAACGTAATTGCGGCCGGTGACGTGAACAGGCGGGTTGTTAAAGAAAGAGAAAGAGGAGAAGCGGCAGGGTTGTGGGAAAAGCAAAGTAAGTGCTGCGGTAGATGTGTAATTACAGACAATGGGCCTGTCACAGGGAAAGTCAGCGGGCACACAAACACACACACACACACACACACACACACAGTTCTCCTCACCTGACAAGCCTCCCACATCCATTTTCTTCAGGTTTTTAGCCTCTAGAATGACCACGGTCAGCTTGCCGGCGGTGGGCACGTACCGCAGCGAGAAGCAGATATCGCCCAGCTTCTCTTGCTGTTGGGAACACAAGAGGCGGCAGAGGTGAGAACAGTTACAGATGCACATATGAAAAAAAAACAAAACACGATTAAACCCTAATTTACTGCGTCGCATCCTCGCAACAGATGCTCACACAGAGGCAGGGACAGGTGAAAAAAAACACAAGTAAGTACCAAACATAAGTACCAAGTATGTCTCTATATCAAAAGTGATAGTATGATGTTATTGAAAGGTACATTATGGTATTACGTGACAGGGTAAAAGAGCTGTTTGCAGTAATTACAGTGTCCGGATAGAATCAGAGTTTTGAGACAACAAAAGCATTGTAAGCTATTTGCATTATCAGATTATTATTATCAGAGAAGTTTTTTTTTTTTTATAAATACATGAATAGAGTGCATACATTTTGCTACATATTCATAGAGCTTTCTGCTTGGTACAGACTGCACTGTGCATAAAAATAGAACTGTCAACATTCCTCCTACATGCATTTCAGCTCAGTAGGCAGCGGTGTTGGAGGGTAACATGTTATTTAGTAACCATGTCCTTATTACTTTTCCCTGTAATGTGTATTCTAACGAATTACTATTTCAATTTCAGCAATATTATTACCAATCAAAAAAATAAGTAACTTTTGTTATCACCCCCCTAAATATCAGATATAAACTGAATTATCCAAAAACTACCATCCCCAGTTTTGTTTTTCTCGTAATTAGTCATTGTCCTCTCACAATAAACTAGCCTGGATGCTTTGTCTGGGTGGAAGCATTCCCATTACATTGATTTTATCAAACAAAAGGACTGACAAGAACATTGGATCAGTGCTATTTCCTGATCATTCACACAGAAACTCACAAGAGAGGTAACTGAATTATCCCTACATACCCTTATTCCTAAAACTGGTTTTTGAAGGTAAGAGAGGATGCAATCACCTATTTTGGGGCTATTTTAAGTACAATTCATTTTGGACACAATTTGCACACACAACCATTTTCTGATCAGACTTTACCCAAAACAGCCTCTGATCTGTATGCAGGACAAGCTGTTAACAAGGTCAGTCATCGTGTGAACCAGCTGTCTGCTGTCTCGGAGTGGAAATGGAAAAGTAATAGTCAGAATATTGAAGGGCAAAACAGGAAAAACACGAGGCTCGTCGCTCAGAAAGTTTCTAGGACTGGAGTGGACACCATTAAACTGTAAACATCTTTCACCTTTTGTCCCAATCAATCACCTTTACAATTGTTCTGGTTACTTGGCTAGCTCTAACCTACACACACACACACACACACACACACACACACACAGTCAATCTCAGTAATCAGTCTAATAGGGGGAGATACACAACAAAACAATTCTTCTATCCTTTCAGTTTGATTGCTCTTTGGCTTACTTACTGATACAGGTTTGTCACTCATCATCACTAGAAAGTACTGCAATCACTTCACTGCGTCAGACAAATCCACATTGCAATAAACGGTCATAATCACACACTGAACAGTAAGTGATTCATATTCTTGCCATATCCCACATCAACAAGAGGAACAGACAGGCTCAGCAACTCTCAGGTCACACCTGCCTTTCTTGTGGCCTGGAAAAGCCATTCTGAATAGCGATTATACAACAGAGGCAAACTAGACCTGAATATCGACCTTTGTTTTACATCAGGAGTCTTTCATCAACTTCCAATCAAGGCCTATTTCCTCATTCTGAATCGATGTGTTGGGAATGTAATGAGGTTGGTCGCAGCGTTGTACTGTATGTACCTCCAGTCACTATATCAGTCATTTGCTTATAGACCAACAACTAATAGAGTCTCACTTTAATGACGAGGGCTGTGGTTTAATCAACATGAATACACACTCCTCTGAAGGCCAGCGAGAGGGAGGGAGGGACGGGGTAATTATGCTCTTCAATATTTTCTATGAACTGTAAAAGGCCAACCCATGCCTTTTGACCCGAAAGGCCATCGTCTGAGCTTGCCACTCCACGTCTGACCTTAAAAGTAAAGAGGATGGTGCTCCCTGTGTGTGTATGTGCTTTAGTTATTCTATCATTAGCTTTATGCATTCTGCTGCCTCTTCATTGAACTCACTGCTAAATTATTGAAACCTGAAAGAGCCAGTCTCTCTTGGTGAGTTCAAACTGATTATGAAGGAGAGTCATTACAGACTCATCTTTGCTTTGTTAGAGAAGATTTTTTCTTTGTTTCTCTCTTTTATTGATTTTTATGCTATTTTGATTTCATACGTTGCATTACCTTGCTCCTTGATTATATGATTGTACAATTTTAATGTTTGTCTTGATGCTGCTCTCTTGGTTAGAGACCTGAGAAAGAGGTTCTTAATCTCAGTAAGACTTACCAGGTTAAATAAAGGGCAAAAAAACCCCAAAACAAATCAATGGGTTTTGATTGTGACCAATACCTGGATAAAGCAACAGGTTGTGACCTTCACTATAATGGTACAGGAGTTGGGCTGCCAAGGGAGAGACTCCTTTTGACCTTGGCAGGTGTAATTTGCAGCCACTGAGGCTTCCCGTGAATTCTGCACTGTCACATCATCTGAAAAAGTTCTTCCTAGAACTTTTCAGACAGATGGATCAGTGTATTGTCACTTCTAGACATCCCCAATCACTGCTTGGTGTCACATTATGATTAATGTTAATATTTCAATAGTTTAGTAGTTAGTTGCAAGGTAGAAAGTGGCAATTTCCACCGGTCCTCCTGTGCAAGTGCCCTCTAGTGAGCAGTAACACTGAGAGGCATCACTACAGTGGCTCAAGCCTTGTGTAAAATTGTCAAGTGCAGCTGTGTGACCAAATGTGAAGGCGGTGCAGTGATGCCCTTCAGCTGAAACAGCACCGCCAGCCACTCAACACTGTTATAATTAACCTTTAAATCAAGCCACCATAATGCTAAAAATGAGGTTCCCCTGGCAACACATGCTATATGCCATGACATTTACCATGAAAATTGAATCTCCTGAACTGTTGCCTGGAAAGTCACACTTCTATTAATTGAAGGGGAAGTGTGGACATCTGATTAAGTGACATTTCCAGGGGAGATGGATTACATCAGCCACGGCGCCGCATTTGCAGTTCAAGCTTGCTGGCTTGCTGAACACAGCAAAATCATTATTGTGATATCACTTATACAAGCACTCATGAAAACTGTCTGATAAACGAAGCAGTAACTACTCAGTGTACCATAATCTACACCTTGACATGGAAAGAAAGATGCCAGGAAATTATTCTGAACCTGCTCAAATCCAATGTTCCAGGAACACTGAACTTTTTGAGTGTGTGTCTACCTTCACCGACTGCAGAACCCTTACCTCCTCCTTCTCAGCACTCTGCAGATCCCGCCACTCCTCCGTTATGTGGCTGAAGTCCACCTTATTCATGGGCACCTTGATGTCGCCGATGGCGTCGTGTTTGGAGAAGCGGTCGAAGTCGTACACCGTCATCACCAGCGTCTTGCCTCCCAGCTCGACGTAGGGGACCTGGGGGAGATGACAATAGTGGAAGGGAACTTTTGGTCCAAAACAAGAGTGTAGGTTGAAAGCCAGAAATCTCAGCATCTGGACAAGTAATCGCTGAGTCGCTGGTATTGATCAATGACCCTATCAACCCTCCGCAGATATATTATGGTCATTTTGTGCTATGGAGAGGTAAAAATCTTATTTAGACTTCTTTCTCCTTTAAATTCAGAGGATCTTCAACCTTGGTAAGATCTTACCTGAAAACAGAATGAGTAGCATCAGCAGTTCTTTTGACATATTGCCATTCTTTTGGCTCATATTGCCACTGGATCAAGACGTTTGTGGTGCATATATCCAAAAGGTAATTGCATGTCAAGTAGAGACAGAGGTCTGTGTATTTTGGGGGGTGGTGGGGTGCTTCTGGCTCCAAATCAATCGCTGTCTTTTCAACCCTGTCCCTGATAGACGGCATTATCTGGTCTAGATCCTGGGATCCTTGATTGAGCCTTCAATTGAGCTGTTTTTTGAGACAAAATTCATTAAATGGAAGTAACTTGTTAGAACATGGCCAAAAAATAAATAAATAAATAAAAAGTGAGGGAGAGATAAGACTCCCCGTTTTGTCCTTGACACTGTTGCACAAACTCGTCACTCATGCTTTCCCGTGTTGCCACCGCTTATAATCACCTGTCCTGTTTCTGCAGGATACATCACACATTTGGAATTAAGTATCAGAAAAAATGACACAAATAAACCTGGCGTTAAGACGCATATCACATCAAATTATGCTTAACTTATGCCAAACACCTGCGCTCTTCACTGCTGGGTGAATAACACAACTTTCCCCACTGCTGAGCAACAGCCATGCATCCATTATGGCCAAGGCAAGGCCAGAGTGTACCGGTGCATCTGCCTGTGTTAATCCCAATCACAGTGAGCCTCAGTGTGTGTATGTGTGTGTGAGTGAGTGTGTGCGTGTGTGAGATATTCTGTCAGGAGCTTGTTAATGTGCCAGCTGGTTGCTGTCTCCACACCTTCCCAGAATTCACCACTGCATGCAAATCAGATTGTCAGTGGAACCAAAAAACCTCCTGTTACAAAACAATGCTTGAGTTGCACAAATGTTTTTGAGCATTCAGTAGTAATACATGTAACTTTCACTCAAACTTCTCAGTATGAGCTGTACCTTGAAGGTGAACTGCTCGTTGAAGGTGGGGTTGAGGGTCTTCCGGTGGACCTTGGTCTCAAACTTCTTCTTCTTGTCTGGCAGCAGGTAGACCTTTACGTACGGGTCGGAGGTGCCGCCCATGTCCATAGCGGGCAGCTCTGCAGCCTGGATGATCCCCACTATGAGCTGAGGGACAAAGAGGATGGGTAGAAAGAGAGGGCAGACAAGTCAGACTCTCTACAACTCGACAACAGCATCACAACCTGTCATCCCACCACCATCCTAACAGAGCATCCAGATCTTGGTTAATCCCATGCCTTCAAATATTTCCTCATCCCTACTGCAATACTACTCATGTCCTTTGCTTTTCTCTGTGAGTAATCACTCTTTCGTAACGGTGATTTAAAGATGATTTTTCTACGAATTGGTGTCAATATCAGAAAGCTATGAACTTACAGCCTGGTGGTAGCAAAGGTCAGGGCGTGTCAGGCTAGGAATGAGAGGCCTGTTTCTCTGATAATTGATAACCACACTGGGGGGCCTGGGAGGCTGATTGACCTGCCAGTCAGAGCCCCTCCTCAAAGGCCTCTCAGGAGGCCCGGCTAGTCAGTCAATCAACTTCCTATCAGGCAGCCATCAAGCAGCAATCTGGAAGCTGACCAGGGCACTCAGCCATGGAGCTACAGCTGTCAGAGGCTGCGTGGGTTTCCTGTGTCGTGCAACCAGTGATAGTGGTTGATAATGGTAAATAAAAAGGTGGGCAAACTATGACCTCCAGTGGGTGATCATCATTAGGCAAACAACCACCAATATCAACAAAAAACAATTATATTTTCATAAAAGCATTAATTTATGTCTTTTCCCTGGAGGCAGTAACAATCTCATTGGTTGAGTTAAACCTCAAGGCAGAGTCAAAGAACCACAGTTTTTAACGTTAGACTGAAGCCCAGTGAAAAAGGAAAGGGTTAAGAGAGGAGGAATATATTATGAAGCCTGGCACTCTTGCTACTAACTGAAAAATGCAATCTAGCCAAACTACATGTATTCTAATGTATCTAGCCATGCTAGGTTAGCTAGTTTTCCTAGCTGACTGTCCAACTTCAAACTAGCCACACTAGCCTATAGGTAAGCTAGTTAGCTAGCCTGCTGACCTTCCAACATCATGAATGTCATGGTCATGAAAGAATGAAGTCACTGCCATTTCTATTTTTTATTTATATTTTGACCAGAGTTCCTTCATTGCTGTTCAAGTTTGCCAGTTAGCCTAGCTAACATCCTATGGCTCCGCCCATTAGGTTTAACTCAACCAATGAGATTATTTCTGCCTCCAGAGCAGCTCTTCCTTATACAAATGTTTGTATAATTAAAACTCAAAACTAAAACTAGGATCAATCTGCTAAAAGACCCTATCCTCATACAACTTGTAACTTGCATAAGTGTCAACACAACCCCGCTACCATTTGAAACATGGGTTTGGTGCAGCTATAGATACTATTTCCTATGTTATCTCTGTCTCTAACAGTGCTAAGAAGAGGCTCACATAGCATGGTGGTGAGATTCCAGTAGAGAAAGGGCTTCATGGAATGATGTACAGTAGTGTTGAATACCATGGAACCATGTAAATGCACCACAAATACACACACGCAAACACACACGCACACACACACACACACACACGGATCATACATGGATAATACAGGTAGACAACACCGGACAAGAGAACATCATGGAAAAGCATGGAGTATCATCCATCAGCTGTCATTGTGCTCAACAGGACACCCCCAGGTTATGCACAACATTACCTTAACATTACCACAACACCGCACCGCAATCCTGAAATAAGTTCCTGCCATAATTTGGATGGGGCTCTTTGACCAAAATATAATTTCTAAAATTGCACACTTGCATGTAGCTTATCAGGATTACTTGCTGTAAAATAGATGCATATCTCAGAAGGCAAAGGAAATATGTACAATTATTCTGGCTGTCACTTACCCAAGCCCAAGTGTAACGATATAATTTTATGTTTTGCACTGTGGTGCTGTGAAGCGGTAGCTGGATCAGAGTGTAGCAATTCATCCTTGCATGCTGTCCATTTGATTTCCGCCTGGCCATCAGCACAGTCTGTGTCAGACACAGCGTGTCACACCATCTTTACAGGGAGCTGCACTGATGCTTGGGAGGAGATTAGAGCAGGAAGCTGTTTGAAATGTTGATATACAGGTTGCTGCTTCAGCCAGTTGTATCTTTCCTGATGCTGTGTGACATTATGGCTGACATTCAAACAGGAAATTACAATAAGTGACTTATTTGCACAGTTACAACTTTATGTAATATGGTAATTTGCTTGCTGCTGCCATTTCATTTCAACTACTGTAGTATGTATTGAATGTTCTTTTTAAAACTGTATGTGTGTGTGGGAAAGGTAAATTTCCACCTTCATGGACAACAAAGTCAGTCTAACATGATTATTCTAAGCAACTGAGTAAATACTATGATGATTTTCAACACCTGACCATGATCTTATCTTTTAGACAAAAAGTTGAAACACCACAGAATCTGTAACAAAGACAACTGTGGTTGTGTGTTTGCACATCTGTGTGGATGTTTATATTTAACAAAGGGCTAGGGCCCTATCACAAAGGGCTGCTGGTAATAACCCCTCTGTGTTTGTGTGTTATTGTGCACAGTTGCTCAGCCCAGTGGGCAGTGCACTGACCGGAATGGGTATAGGATGGTGATTCAGCCTTTGGCAGCTTATCTTGGAGGGCTTTGTCCTAATACATCAGGGCCCTGGTCTGACAACTCCACAGGCCACACACACACACACACACACACACACACAATGCACACTTCAAAAGAAGACTGCTTACAGCCAAATAGACCGATGTGCCATAGTCCACTTTTTACTGCAGCAGCTTTATGCTCGAGCTCTATTTCAGAGATAAACATCCTAAGAGAAGTTCTAAAATATGAATAAATAAATAAAATGGATGTTTTGAAATGCATCCCTTTGTAATAATCAGTTTGAAATTCACATATTCTGACTGGACACAATGCACAATGCAATAAGCCTGCTCTTGACCCGCAAAAAGACCAATGAATATGGTAATGATGTTGAAAGTAGGAATGACATTATAATTCCATTCCTGCTGTGCTGAGGAGGCTCTTTGTGGTTCATTTGCTGTGTATCTGCCTGATGTAGCTGCCTCGCTCTTCCCGCAGTGATTTAGATCTTTTACAAAACCTTTGCTCTCATTAGTGTATAAGCCCAGTATCATCAAGACCAGGGGCAGCAGCCATTTGTGATGGTTAACAGGCAGAAGCAAACTGAGACTTTGTGCCATGTGGGCCTTGACTTTCATTTGCCTGTCTTCATTCAGCCTGATATCCTTGCCCTCCATATACACACACACAAACATGTACACACATATGCACGTGCACACACACACACACACACACACAAGAATTTTATTCTTGTCAGGGTGGAAAAGCCTCTGAAACAGCATTTAGACCATGGACACTAAAACTCTCCACTGAAACCCATACAAATTAAATTCTTTCAGGTGGGTTAGCAGCTTTTTAACACAGGGCCACCCACCCCACCTATTCAATGGTAGGGGATATTTGGTACACACACACACACACACGCACACACACACACACACACACACAGTTCCTGGCCTGTCTCTTAGCCCTCTATAGAGGATGATGGCGTTACACCAATCATCTGTGTCGCTCTTCCTCCAGCAGGTCTACAGTATTCATGCTGATTGCACTGGCCTCAAAGCCTGAGGACAAAGGATTTGAGCAGAGGCCACTCTGCCTCTGGACTATGTCCGTCACCAAGATGAAAGTAGGTCAGGTGGATGGCTGGCTCCTTGCTTTTCTAGGTCTGCCTGTTGTGAGCCACTGTAACTTCAGAGGCAGCCGCTGAACTGAGCCCGATGCACCGAGGCCACTGTCACATACTGTGAAAACTGTCATCCATTCATTACACTGGAGCGCCACTGTGGAACTTATTACTAGTGTAATCAAGAGCCTCATAGAAAAGCCTGTCACTGCCTCCCCACTACATGACAGATCAAGTCTGTGAAATGGAATATTTGCTCCATAATATTCCTTTTTACAAAATGACTAATTTTTTTATTGTCAATTTTTGCTCTAAAAGAAATGAGGACCTGCACAATTGAACAGTAATGGTATGCATGCAGGTCTGAATTTTATCATTATTGACTGTATAATTCACACAAGTGTGAGTATTGCACAGATTAATTACGAAAGAATATTAATTGCAATGGATATTCCTACAATTAGCACTATTGTTTGAACCATTGATGAGAACACCCTTACCAGGGTTCAGTATGTCACTGTGTGTGAATAGTTTTGTATGGACCAAGGTTTTATGTGTGGATGAGGGTGGTGTATGTCTGCCAGTGTGTTTGACTTTTTGTGTGCGACTGTGTGTGTGTGTGTGTAGGAGCGGTGAGTGTTACTTTGTAATCTCAGCCTGTCAGTTCTGTTTATAATGGGGAGTTAGCTAGCCCAGTGAGGGACAGCACTGCGTTCACGCACCGCTTCTATTATCTGTCACACAACATCTGGCGGCGGGAAGTTGATGTGCTTCCTCATTCTGCTTTTTAAAACTCACTTGCTGGAAAAGAAAACAGATGGATTTCTGTGGGGACTGTTTTCAATCAAGGAGAGAGAAAGAAAGAAAGAAAGAAAGAAAAGAACCAAATCCCAAGACTATCTTTTACATGACTCAGCGACAAATACACAAACTCAACCACCATGATATTCCCGTGTGACTGCTACGAAGCTCCGGTGACCAGACAGCAGTTCCGGCAATGGTAATACAGCAAAGGGAGAATGTTGTGCAAAACCTGGGTAGGGTCCCGTTTACCCTGAGCGGTTTACAATGGGGAGATGATAAGTCGGACCACCACAGAGGCTGGGGGTGACCATACTTACGAAGGAGGACCTTTTGCAACAACGACACACAGTGAGAGCGATTCGGAGAACGGATCCTTACCGTATTCTCGGTGAAATTGTAATCCAGGGAGTATTGTAATTTGCCCAGTTTCTCGTCCTCCTTGGGCTCGGCCTCTTTCTCCGTATCGGTCAGCCCTGTCTCCGCATCATCCTCATCCTTCAAGGCCTGAAGGAGACACCCACCAAGAGTCAGTGTCGTCTGTTTGCCGCTGGTGCCGGCGCCCAGCCGGCCGTGCCCCGCCCAGGTCCTGCCAGCGGACCTACTCCTGTAAAAGCTGCCACTCTTTTCTTTTTTGTGGGAGGGGGGGGGAGCAAGCACTAAAACACCACAGCAGTTAACACCAGGACATGCTCTGTGATGCACTAAAGCCTCGGGCCTGGTCCCCTGATGATGCTTTTCTATCAAACTGTGGGCGTTTTTGTCTAAAAGGAGGAAAGATCAAATGATGGCGCCAGAGATGAGAGCAATGGGCAGGCATTAGAGGAAGGGGGGGTAGAGAGACACAGAGAGACAGAGACAGAGAGAGAGAGAGAGAGAGAGAGAGAGAGAGCGAGAGCGAGAGAGAAAGAGAAAGAGAAAGAGAAAGAGAAAGAGAGAGAGAGAGATGCTTCCGGAAAGATCACAGTAAGACAATTCCCTTGATGTTATTTCAGGCAGATCAAGTCTCTGGCAAAAACACATATCAACTGGGAAATGTCGGAAATGGCAGAGAGTGAGAGAAGTGACGTTGCCCTTTCGCTAGCCTGGTATTGAGGTGAGGGTGGGGGGTGGTGGTGGGGGGCAGGGGGGGTAGCAGGTGGTGGCATTGGTGGGTCAAGGGAGTGGAGGAGTTTGTTATAAGAACGCATGCGATTGAAGAGGCAAAAACTAGCTCTCAAGGTCATTCATTCAGCGTCAAAAGTTGCCTTCCAAGATCTCTCTTTGGTTTTGCATGCAGAGCATTCTCAGTAGTACAAACCGGTGCTCTCATGTGACCCCCATTCCCCAAGTCTCGTTACGCCCTCAGACACACAGTCGCATTGTCATCATAACCCTCAGCTGTTATGTTACCCCCCTACGCCGATGGTAGCTAGAAGCATCATGCCAGCGGTGGGTGGGTAGGTGTTGGTAAGAGGGGTTGTAATGTACATCAGGGCCTGCTCCTATTAGTTTTGTCAGGTTGCTTGTGTGAAAGCAAAAGGCTGAACAACATTGATTCGATTTGAACTTCCATTGAGCCTTTTGGTCTCTGCCTTTTGCGAGCGCGTCCTGATTGAATGGTTTGTGGTTTTTCTTTCCAAAGTATGGGCTTCCATTGAGCCTCACTGGGCGGGAAGGGGGATTTTAAGGTACAAGTCCTCAACAGTGTCCCATTTAATGATTCTGCAGGATTTATCATTTATAAAGTAGGTGGAACGTAGAGCAGGTAAAATGATTGAGGAAGGAAAAGGCCCCAATTATTAGCCACATTAAAGAGTGTTTTTAATAAGATTTTATAAGGTTAATCCAACTTTCATGCCTCTGTGTTCCAGAAAGGGCATGATCCGTCTTGCCTGACTTCACAGATGTGAATGCAAATGCTACGTGGAAAGCTTCCCTTTCATCACCAGTTTCAAAAGACGATTTACTTGTAGAGCCTCTCAATCATTCTACATTTGCTCATGGGCACTTGTTTGAAATGTAAATCAAAGACTCAAAAGGCAGGAGACTTTAACCTGGCAGAGAAATCAATGTGGTTCAACCTTGTCAAAGCGCACCCAGTGTTTCTTTCATACATATATATGTGCATATGCAGGTTTTACGCACATATATACAATAGATATACATGTACTGTATGCATAGTTACATATATTTGGTTCTACGGGAGTAAGTCGTTGTCAAGAGGCTATAAAAAAACGTCAGAGCAGCAGGCTTAAGAAGATCCAACAGCAATTAGGAACCTACCGCCAGTGACCATCCCGAACAGTCATCAGACACAACACAGATAAGGAGGACATAGAAGGAAGAAACACAAATTAAAACAACCACACACAGGAGTTAACACACCAGAGTCTGGGCACACCAGGAGAAATGACCGCTTGCCTCGGGAGCAGCAGGCTCCACTGACCGCTGTGACTTGTAATGAGGATGACCAATAACTGTGGTCTTCTACTCAGAAGTTTGGATTGAACCAATGCAGCCATATATTGTTTCTGAGGAACATAATGGCAACTCTACTGGTGTAATAAGCTTAGGTGATGTACTGTAGCATTTTGAGTTCCCAGGTGCCTTTCCCTTCATTTTTAATCACTGAAGTAGAAGAAAATACAGAGGAGTCTCTTGAATATTGCACTTAGGTCTTAATTTATAGCTTTCCTCTACAAGGAAGTGAGTCTAATGAAGTATGAAAATGTTTTAAGTGGTCTCTGTCATACAATTCGGCATCTACCTCTGATGGGAGAGGTGTTGCAGCAAATTAAAACACACTTTGTAAATGATTCCACCAAGGACAGCAGTATAAAGATGCTCCAATTAGTGTACTATCTGGGTTTAAAGTGTCAGTGTTTCACGTGTCGTATTGCTTAAAGGGAGAATTCAATTAGTTCCCTCTCCTCTGTGCTTTGGTGACGTCATTTCTCTGGGTGGATACCACTTCATTACACGGCAAACCTTACTCAGCACTCTAAAACGAGTGAACAGGTCTTCATATGACAAAAATAAACACTCACAGGAACAGAAAGTAGGAGAAAAAAATGAGAGATTGCAATACTCTCTCTTGAATCTGAAGCCATTTTAATGGCAGGCTTCCATAAACTGTCCTGTAATTAGATTGAATGTCTTTCTTTTTCAACTAAATGGTGAAAGCTCATCTAAAAAAGTATACATGAAAGTAATACTATATGTATCTCCTTGGGAACATTGAATACATAATACATACAAAATATATACAGTGGTGGCAATTGGGAATTATTGATGGCTATATCTGTGGTGAAGCATTATGGGAATAATTGAAATTCTAAAAGGAATCAATTTGTGGAATTGTAACACGTAGCAAAAAACTGAACATTACTGAATATTATTAGATATATTTTAGATCTACCCTATGGATAAATAACACTGATTATTGAACTTGCAGCACAACATAGTGCAGTTATGGTGCAGCAAGAACAAATTAAACACTGTCTTGGCAATAAGTACAGTATAAATAAGTGTAAAGAGGGATATTTTTCTGTATGTCTTGAAGACAATAATGTTAAGTGGCAGTAGTTCAAAGTCTTTACCTCGGTTTTGGCTCCATCTTTGACGTCCTTCATATTGATGGCATTTTTGCCCTTGTCTTTGCCCTTCTTTTTGTTTTTCTTCTTGAATATCCATTTTTTGCAGATGCAGAAGCAGCATGCTAACACCAGGATGATGGCCACAAAGGCAATAGAGACGATGGCCCATGATGGTACTGGGGAGGGAACACATAGGCACAAAGCTGAGATTAGACTATGAGTGCAAATAAGATAAAACATTGTTGAGTCTGCAGATAAGAAGGCACCATTTCAGTAAACTGGGCCAAGCCATCATCTGAGCCAAAGCTGTACCAACTAATGACCACAATTGGCAGGTGAGACAAAGGCAGAGGGAGATATAAAATGTGTCTGTAGTTAGCTCACAGAATCAGCACCTCGGTCTGTGCTCGGCAGTCTAGATGTGGCAGACTTCTAACGATTGGTCCTGACTAGCAGGATGATGCCTGACTGAACAGCTTCAGCCAATTTAGTGGAAATAACAGATGTTGGCATTTTCCACTTGCCATTTAAACAAAAGATTCTCAGACAACTGACACTTTCACGGCAATCACCGGCAACACAGGATTTGCTGGGACTGAGAGCAGTGGTAATTTTGCAGGGTGAGCTTGAGAGGCATTACCGGCGGTACGACCGTGACAAGTCAATGATGCACTACCGCCAAACGGGTTCATGGGGTTTTGACACACCTTGTTCAAATGCTCTTGGCTTCTGTGTTGCTGCAGATTCATGTCATACAAGAGTGGCAAATAAGTATTTTGTGTTGAGATCCAATGCTTAGAATTGTTATATTGGAGTTTTAGTTATACAAACATTTCTTGGTCACTCTTATTGATCGAGTTTAACCTCAATGGGCCTTGCCAAAGAACCACAGTTTTTTGAATCTTGGAAGGTCAGCAGCTAGCTAACTAGCTTACCTTGATATTTACAGTTTATAGTTTGAAGTTACCTAGTATGGCTATTGAACACATTTAGTTTGGCTAGATTGCATTTTTCAATCAGTAGCCAGAGCGCTAGGCTACATAATATTAGCGTCCTCCTGTCTTACCTCTTGCCTTTTTCACTGGGCTTCAGTCTAATGTTACTTAGACAGAAAAACTGTGGTTCTTTGGCTCCGCCCACTGAGGTTTACCTCAACCAATGAGATTACTTCTGCCTCCTGAGCAGCTCTGCCTCTGAGAAATGTTTGTACTAAAACTCCCAATATTCTGCTTACATATGGATATATCATAAATGCATAGTTTATTGTGAGGAGAAAATTAGTAGTTGTTTTCCCCCTCCACTGTAGTTGTACTGTATACGGCCCTGACTGGACTAAATTGGACAACAGGCAGTAAGCTCTGTCACCTGCAGAATGGCAGCCACTCAGCTCCACAACACAGTGACGGGCCAAACAGCCAGCTGCAAAACACTGTGACACCTATCTAAACAATAGTCAGTGCTCCCTGAGGCATACACATAGGCATACCACACACACACACACAAACACACGCACATGCACACGCACACGCACACGCACACACACACACACAATGGATGATGGATGGAGAAGTGGTTTGTTAAAAGTATCAGAGAGATGGCAGAAAGTCCAGATGGGCTGAAAATAATGAGGGGAGAGACCCAGCAACAGACTTCACCCTTCAGGAGCCATAATCATTGCTTCTGCTTATAAGACATCAAACACCTGGCAGCCCACACCTCCTTTCTGTAGAGTGGAATACAAACAGACAAATCAGCCAATTTTGGCATCATGTTTTGATGTTGTAAGTGTTTACCACTGTGAAAGACAGAGGGAACACTGGTGACTGAGGCAATTTGGACTACTTAATATCTGAAAAATATATGATATTGGAAAATATCTCCATCTTTGGGGTGGTTATTGAGAAAACAAGACTAGGTCAAAACCTAGTATATGGCTGGACCGTGTATGAGTGTGCCACGTGCCACGGTTGACCAATGGTGTAACTAACTCCGCTGTTGACAGGGGTTAAAGTGGGATTTGGCAGGTGGGGGAACCCTGTTTCGGAGGGGGGGGGTCAGAAAAAAATAGTAATTTAAAACAAATTTCCTGCATTTCTACACCACCTAACCTCTTGGATTAAGTCAAGAAACAGCATTGAGGTGCTTACATTCATGATCTTGCATAGGCATACTAACCTAAAAAACCTATTATTGGGAATCATGAGAAAGTTTCAGAGCGACAGACACAGAGCGTCCCCGTAACCATAGCAACTTACTCTCACTCCTGCCTGCGTGCGCACAGCGCGAGAGGAGAGGGAGAGACACAGAAGAGCTGCCGAGTGAGATTACTCTGAGCAGCATGCATGGGAATAAATTACAATATAATAATAATATAATATATATAATAATATAATATAATAATTTGTGTATATTTCTCGCTATTCAGATGGTCTGAATAACTCTCTGCTGCACTGTGCTGCTCTGTCTCGTCTGTCCTGCTGTCAGTTTCCTTTTTTCACGTTGCGACATTATCAGTTATGAATTTGTTCTTCACTGCGTGAGAAAATAGACTTGTGGCGTGAGAGCGTGTGAAAAATGTCAATTGCGTGAGTCTCTCGGTCAATGCGTGAGAGTTGGCAGCCCTGTGAACTCGCTTGTCATTATTATGTATGAAACTGCCAATCAGATTTATTTATTTATTAATCGAAGGTGCCGGAACGCCGTTCCGGATCGTTCCGACCCACTTTAACCCCTGGCTGTAGACTGCTAATACAGAATAATAGTCCATACATCCATACTGATTGTTCCAGCGCGTCCCGTCTCTCTCTCCACCGCTGTCGTCTCCACCCACGGCCCGCACTGATCCTGCCAATCCAAGCGCCAGGCGCTCTGTTACCCGTCGGTGCCGAAAACGCTGTTCGCCGGACACCGGGGGCGCATCGTCGTCGGGACCCCGGCCGAAATCTCGGCCGGATCATCGGGAACAAATCGGCGCCCAGCTAGTGGCACTGGCCGGAACCGTGCCCCCGGGAAACTTCGGGAAGGTCGGCAATAAGCTCTCGGCGTGATGAAACCTCCATGCTTGTTTGTGTGTCTCTCTCCCCCGACAGAACAGAGGATTTCAGGTATAGATTCTACTTTAGCTTCAGCTTACATCCATGATATTGGTCAGCCTGCTTACTGTGTGGGAGAAACGGGCTCCCAATCTCAGCGGAGAAACTAGACGGCGGAGAAAACGAAACTTACATTTCTGGCTCTGTGACGCTATGATGTGCCACATGCCACGGCCGACCAATGGTGTAACTTGATCACTCAGTCACTCAGTCACTCAGTCACTCAGTCAGTCAGTGACAGACATTCGCGTTTGTAGGGCTGGCCCCACTGTTGCGGTCCAGCCAAAAATCCCACAATATATATGCTATGAGTCATCCTAGGAACAAACACAAAAGTGCTGATGAATAAAAAAAAAAACCCAAAAAGATAAACTATTATAGGTCAAACTTCAATCAAACTATTTTTTCTATTTTTTGTCCTCTTTTGAAGACTTTATCTGAAAAACACAAGAAAGACCCATCAAAACAGAAAAGTATATTACAGTCTATCACTCTTGGGTTTTGGCTCAGCAGCATTCAGCTGTGGTTCCCTTGCCGAGGTCTGAGGGGAGCGAGAGGAGAAAAATCAATGCTCTGTTGACAAAATCAATAAGCACTCTCCTCCAAGGAAAAACAGTGAGTGATGCTCTAAAATAACTTTGGGATCTACGACTTTGGCCTTGCCTCAGGGCGGTGTGATAATGGAGGTAACACTGGATGTGCACCATTTACAACAAGTCATCCCAAACCACTGGTCTTTCCCTTAGAAACCTAAAACTATATGCAGATGACTCTACTTTGCTGATTATAAACTGTGGGTATTGTCAGTTATGGTTCATAGGGTTTTTTTTTACCTTGCATACATACAGTAAACTGATTGAATTACTCCCGTAAATTTGTGAATCATGTTTTTTTGTTATTTAGCATGATGCCATACATATGAGTGGTCAGACATTGAGTATTAAATCTTTAATTTAACAGGTAGGTCATTGCTCATTTTCGTAAACCTAAGTTTATGGTCAGTGCAAGCTTGATTCACTTTGTGGAAAAATAAGCTGTGGTGACATGACATCCCCATCTCCAGTTCTTTTTTGGGATTCTTTTTTTTTTTTTCTGAAATTTTGCTGACAGTAAAGCCTCAGGTTTAAGGCTGAATATAAGAGAGAGAAAAAAGACTTTTAACCTTGGCCAAAACAGGAACATTTGCCAGAGACTGATACGTTTGAGGATACTGTAGCACATTCCAGCATTGGAATGGCCATTTTTACCACACACCCACACACACACACACATGCAAACATAAGGTAAGGTAAGGAGGCTATCTTTTAATGGAAGTGTCGGAGATGTGGCAGGTTCATATTTCAAGCCTGCAAACCGCATTGATAAGCAATCACCCCTCTAAAGCAACTGTGGAACGGTGACATTTTTTCAAATGAAAGCTCTGATAAAAGCATTATGCAGCTAATGCATTAACGCAACCGTCAAAATAAATACGCTCATAAATCAGTTGCATTTAAATTTTTATGATCTACACTGCTGTACTGTATCTGTGTTTTTCAGAATTTCTTTCTATCATAATAACTCCAAATGCTTATGTCGTTCTACTGTGATTATTTGCATGTCATCAACATTCAAAACGCCTGATGGAATGCCATTTAGCCAGTTGCAGTGGAAATCAATGCATGAAGCCAGGCTTTATCTTACTCATCAAGCACATCTTCCACTGAAAGACACTTCTATGTTCCGTAATTAAAGGAACCTGAGTCCCAGAAAGCAATAAAAGCATCCCCTAATTAACTACATTGTGTGAGTGTCTTTTCTCGAGAGAGAGAGAATTAGAGAGCGAGGGAGAGAGAGAGAGAGAGAGAGGGAGAGAGAGAGACAGTCAGCATGTGCACTGCCACTTCAACTCCTCGCACTTATCTCTTGTTCCGCCACACGACATTGCATGGAAAATGGAGTTCCTCCAACAGGTGTGTTGCGCATGATGAAATCCATGTTTGCTGTTCCTGAAGGCTCAAATCATTTTTCATCGCCGCCGTCCAAAGAGATCGCGGCACAGCGGCGAACCAAAGCACTTCCTCACCGCACAATGAAACACCGTTGCTTCAGGGACTGTGAATACCAATGAGTGTCGGCCATCTTTCTGCCACTGTTCAAAGGCACAGCTGGACTCCTTAAAGGATTAACTACCATCGAGGGCTTTCAGGTGATGTAACCACCCTCTGGCGGCCATATTGGGAGTACTCATCTCTTGGGCAGCAGGGGCTGTGAACAGTTGATTGTGTTTTTACAGGTTGGCTGACTCAACAGGTTTGAATAGAAATTTAATTGGAGTAGGGACTAGAACCAAAGAGGCTGTGGCTAAAGACAGTTTAGTATGCCACAGTAACCTAAATTTGGAAACAAAACTACCATATCACACTACTCACTTTTATTTATAACGTTACTGAATGGATATGCACCCACACCACAACAATCTTTTTTCAGGCATCTCTCTTTTTCTTGTCTGGTTGTTATATGTTTAGCCATTGCAATAGGACACATCATTATCATTTCTCAGGCGCAAAATCTCACCCCGACTGTTTTTGACTCTGACGCCCCACAGCGCTGGCTTTTGGCTCCCACACAAGAGCTTATCAGATACCATTTTCGAGCTGCGAAACGAGGTCAAAGAGTAGCAGCCCCAGCATTATGTAAAAAGTCACGTTTTACTGGCTGACTTTTTGTGTCCTTCAAACATAGGTGGCCGTTTGAAGAGTCGTTCCTACATGCCACTGGTGCAGTATGTAGTACATTACATATTATATATTACATACAGTGATGTAGTGGTAAATAAAAAGGTGAGTGAACTAGTCAGGAAAAAAATCCACCAATATAAACAAAATGTAATTTTTCAGAAAAGCATTTTCCCCCCATATTCATTAGTTTGATGCGACTTACTATGATGAATACTATGAATTTACATCATAAAGATTAATGCCAGCCTTAAAAAGTGGCTCTCAATAGAAGGGTTTTGATGAACTGGATAGAGCTCAATGGAGCCATTTCAAAAGGGTGATGTATATGTGTGTGTGTGTGTGTGTCTGTGTGTGTGTGTGTGTGTGTGTGTGTGTGTGTGTGTATGATGGTGGATCTGGGTAATATCCACCACCAGCAGCCCACACTAATCCAATGTGACAGAGCCCTGTTGGTCAATTAACCTTGACATTACATCTTGTTATGCCTACAAGAGCAGCACCCTGTCCGCGCCCTTTCCCCACTGTGGGTTGTCTAAGCAAACAATAATAACTGCAGCAGGGAGCATCTTCCGACTCGCTACCACAATGGCTCTAATTGACGGAAGTGATAATAACAAGATGGATGTTGACACCTGATAGAAAGCAGTTCCTAATGCTTGGAAAGCCTAGCAGAACAAAATGAACCCAGGGCAAACCGCAGCCTGGACTGATGCTCATATTCAGCTATTTCTTCATGTGTTGGTATGGTATGGTATGAACTGGTATGGACACCAGAGAAGGTATATTATTGCATACAGCACAGACATGTCCATTATGCTTAGCTAAAGTTCTAGTGCAGGAACTGGAGTCGGATTTGTTCTGACTTTCCGATGCTGCCAAGATCTCTAACCTTGCGAGACAACAGGTTACCGAAACTCTTTCAACCACCCATGGATTGTGAAGAGGTTTGGCTCTGGTCTGGTTCCGGTCTGGCTCATGATGTCTCATGGCAGGCAAACGCCTCCAAAGCAAGGGCAGAGAGTGGAGAACAAGGATTGTCGCCAGACCAGCAGGCAGGCAGAGACGAATAGCTTTGCTGATCCACCGCCATAATCCTCTTTAATAAACTCTGCTGTCTGTTGACTATGTGCCGTCGCAAAGTGAAACACGTTGGGACAAATCACAAATGTCATGTTTTTTTTGTTGTTTTTTTCCCCCAAATCTACGATTGTCAAAAGTGAAAAAACAGGTATAAAGGTGAAAGGATTGTACTTGTTAACAATCACTTGTTTCAGGAATTTTCTTGAATCAAGCATCAATATCTTGAAACAAGGCAGAAAAAAGGCAGATCGCTACACTAGTATAAAGAAAATGACACTTCAAAAGGATTCTTGAAACAAGATGATATTTAAAAATATTTCACCACACTAGGAGACTTTTTCAGATGTTTTAAGAAAAGATGAGAGATGAAAAGACTTAAGATATTTCTGCGGTCCAATGGCTTATTAAAATGTTGGAGACTCTGGCTGCCTTAGACAGCATAAAGGCACTAACGAAAAAGAGCACCGTTATTTATTTTCCTCAAATGTCAACTGCGTGTCTGTGTTATTTGGAGTAATGGCTGGTGGAGCCAGCAGTCATGGATCAAACAGCCTGTGTGTCCAGAGGTTAATTGTTATTGGGAAGCAAAGCCTTGGGTGTTTAGAGAACTTGCTGGGAAATTCAATACACTGGTTTCCTTGGAGGCAAGAGAAGAGAAGAGAAGTCAGAATGTGGTTTAGTGTGATTACGTAGTCGCATAAACTCTGTGTGCATGTGTCTGTGTGTGTGTGTGCGTGTGTGTGTGTGTGTGTGTGTGTGTGCCCGTATTTCTCCAGAGGTGGAAGGCCAGGTTCATTCACAAACTGATCACAAGGCTTCATTTTATTGTGGAAGGTATCATTGAACTTTATAACATTATATGCAATGTAATCATGTTGAATGACTTCAATAATCACTAGTTGCCTTTGATTTCCATTTGAATTCCAGGTGTAGAGGAGACACATGTCTGATGAATTTTCTCTCATTCTCAAACAGTTCTTAAACAATACATAGTTGTTTGATTCTTAGTGAATAGGGCTTTTTAGGAATTCAGATCAGAACAAAATAAAAAAAAATAAAAAATATGTAATGAACTAAAGACCATAACAAAAGTATCTCTTTATGAATCAACTACAAACTAGAGACAAAATAGAGGTCAGGTTCCATGTAAAATTATTTTGAGGCCATTTTCCCTTACAGCTGAAACCAAAAAGCGGCAGTGAAATATGGAAAGGCTGAAATAAAGTCTTGCTGTGTGACAGCATGCTGCAGCCGTCAGCCAACAGACAGGGCTGAGGCAATATATCGCTGGCTCAGGGACACGTCCTGCAGATCCTGAGCGACAGCACATGCGAGATCCAGCAACAAGTTAGGCCAAGGCGACAGCTCCGTGCGTTCAGCCACAAAGCCGCGGGCTAAAGCCGCTTTAGAAACCCACTAGAAAACCTCCTGCAACTGCAACAGATCGAGTGTGCTGAGTCTGCAGCTTCTCCTCTCGCATATTCCTCGTTAAATCCGCTACCTGAGTCTCTCCAGACGGTATCGACGTTCCACAGCGTAAACAAGTCCGAGGGCATTCATCATCCGGCTGGCAGCGCCGGGGAGCGAACTCGCCCCTTTGGATCGAGGGGATGAGGCGAGGAAACAGTAATGTAAGCCCCTCTATAATGGACCAGCTTTTTTGGGATGCTCTCAGACAACCTTTCTGTCTGCGGCACACCGAACAACCCCTAAATTAGTGCTTGTCCAGATTACAGTGTGATAATGGGAGCGTAATGAATTGTCTGCTCCGTTGCCAAATAAAGACATGAAAGTCATGTACTGTCTTTAGGCCAACATTAGCTGCGGTTACATGAGCCATATTTTTTTCATCCTGAATGAAATCATTCCGATTGAAGATTCCCCCCGCAAGTGTTTATATGAGTGCTAAATAAAAGGATCGCATGGTGTGTGTTTACATGCTTCACAGTAAGGAATCACAATAAAAGTTTCTGACATGCGCAAAATACCAAATCCAGCACTCTACCATGGGCTTATGTTGATTAATTTGATTAATTTGTATCTTATTTAATTCGGAATGGGACAGTTCATTCTGACTGAGGTGCTTATATGAGGCAGTTTTATTCTGATTGGGCTACTATTCTGATCACTAGTGGAATAAAAGGCTCCATGTAAACGCAGCTGTTGACATAGTATGACACAGTGCTATCATACATAAGCGGCATGAATGGCTATAGCGACAGGCATTCAATGCTGAGCCATAGGGGACATCAACCTCAGGACCCCCATAGTGGAATCAGTACAGTTTCCGTACACTCCTCATCGCTGAGTCTATTCATCCACCCTCAGCACCAAAGCGGTTATTCAAAGTTGAAATTTGCTCCCATTTTCCATCAATGAAAGTCTCTGAATATAAATTACGGCTTTATTTCCTCTGGTAAATATGCCGCTCGGTTCAAATAACCCCCCCCCACCCCCCCACCCCGATGGAAGCGGGAGTTTCTTATCAGACTCCCCGCGCTATAAATCTCTAGGAGGGGAATATAACTAGCGGTGTCACAGGGCTTCTCTTCCACAGGAGCCAGTTCCTGTTTGCGAGAATTACTTTCACACGAGCCTGTGGACACGTCTATATTTAGGATGCTGCTGAATGCAAACGCCTCGGATATGTAGGCAGCGCTTTATCCCAGATGACACAGTAACACCCGTATTCTCAGATACCCGGTGCTGCTTAACGCTTAAGGCAAAAGCGTGTGGCTGTGTGTTGAGGAAAGGGCAGGAGGTGCTGTATTGTGTGTGTGAAGAGACAGTGCTGATTCAAAGTACAAGGGAGATAGACAGGGAAACTAAACAGCAAATAGTAAAGGCCGCTATTCATATTTTATTCATATATCATATATCAGACACTTGAATTGTTGTTGTCAGATGTTTATTCTTTACTTCAAACGCTATTATTGTTTCTCATAAGGCGATTTAATAATAATTCCACCTGAGCCATTAAAGGGGAATGCCACCCATTTTAAGAATAATCTACAGTATGTGAATCCTTAAAATGGGTAATATTCCCCTTTAAATGCATGAAACGCTTTAATTCCTTGGTATTACTTTGATCTGAACTGTATTCAGAAGCAAAAAAAAATAAAATTGAAAGATGCAGTGAATCACTAGTCCTCCTGATTCATTAAAATTCCTCGGCAAAGGTCATAGGTCATACTCACTGGCATTTTCTTGTGCGTCATCAACAAAAGCTCACACACAACCACTGCTGAATCACCATTGAGTCACGTGTTACGCCGTTGAAGTACTGGTACTTTACTTGAGTATTTCCATTTTGTGAGATTTTCTACTTTTTCCTCCACTACATTTATCTGACAGCTGGAGTTACTAGTTACTTTGCAGAATAAGGTTTTACATGCAAAACAAACAATAAGCTCATAAAATATGTTTAAACTCCCCAACAGTGTATGGAGCAGTTAGAACGACAACTGGTTAATGCAGCAATAATTCAACACAAAGAATGAGTACTTTTACTTTTGATACTTCAGTACATTTTACTGCTGATACTTCTATACTTTTACTTAAGTAAACTTTTTAATGCAGCACTTTTTTTTCTGGAGTATTTTTCCATTATGGTATTGCTACTTTTACTTAAGTAAAGGATTTGAGTACTTTTTCCACAACTGATTATCAATGTATTAACTATAGCCAGTGTTGTTTTGTCCCATTTTTTGCCATCTCCAGGAAGTTTTTTCGATGAAAACATTTTTGTCAGTGAATCACAGTCGCAATTGAAGTCTATGTTGTAATACTACAACAAATAACCATGTGTAATCTCAATAGGGCGTATGCGTTAATCACATGATCCTTGCATAAAACTCTGCACATAGTTTGCAGCGTGATCCCGCCGTGGGACAGGGGGAAAGCAGCCGTACTCACGTGGGATTTTGTTCAGCTCGTTCATGAACTTGTCCTTCAGCTTGGAGAAGGCCTCGTCCTTCTCTCCAGCCCCCGGGCCGGCCAGGTCGGTGGTGTTGCCGCCGGCCGCGGAGGTGCTGGTGGGCACGGGGGCCGCCGCCAACGCTTCCCTTCGACTCTCGCTCATGGTGGCGGTGCGCCGGGCAGCCAGGCGGATGCTGCAGGGGGAGGAGGAGGAGAAGGAGGAGGAGGAGGAGGAGGAGAAAGAGAGAGTGAGACGGTTGGAGAAAGAGCAAGACGAGGCGAGCGCGGGTGAGATTTTCCGCCGCTGTGACAGATGCATGTCAGAGACGGCGCTCTCGCCTCGTCAGATGAGTGAGTTGACGCGGGCCGTGTGAGCAGCTGCTGGCTCAGCCTGAGTAAACATCACCTGGGGTTCAGAACGGATTGGCCAGCATGCAGGATTCAGCGCGAGGCTGCTCGCTCGCTGCTTAAACTCCAGATTTTAACATCAAATACATAGAGGAAATGTTTATTTATGACTCCCATACATAGAGTAAATCTCAGCAGCGTTACCGATTGAAATTCTGAGCCTTCACAATTGGATTTAGAGTACAGCAGGTTGCAGTGCAGAGGGGATTACCTGTCCACTATTTTCTCACACCATGTTCTATAGACACAAGCTGACTAACAGGTGTATTTACTTTACATTCGTGTCATTGTGAGATGGAAAAAGGAAACAATATTTTGCTTACGTTAAGCAGAGCTCTGTGTGTGTGTGTGTGTGTGTGTATGCACTCACGTGTGCATGCATGTGCAGTACAGTATACATCACATTAGCCTCCGCTGTGAGCATATTACTCATCACCTCACACTGTGGGAGGTTGGTTCCAGATGAGGTTTCCACATTATTTCAATACTGCATTAGTATAACAATACCACACTCTTACAGTACAATACCTGGGACTCTCTTACAGTACAATATTGATTCTGAAGTATCATAAGTATCAAAACCTTAACTTATTTAACCCATGGTTTTATGTGCAGAAGACATTTTGGCACCTTTTTAGGCTGACAAACATCTTTATGACATAAAAAAAATAGTATACATAAGAACTGATGTAATATATATGAAGACTGGGTCCTTGGATTGGAAAAGGCTTGAATGAATGCTTTTCTGAAAGTGTCAATGATTTCTCTTTATATTGGTGATATTTGCATTATAATGACCCACCTTTTGATTTACCACTATATTCCTGAATGTCAGGTAACAGATAGTGTTAGTCATCCTTCCTTGGTACTGTGGTGCTACTTAGCATCATGACACTTGGTCTGGTACAGTATTGTCGGGTGAGTCGGGTGTTGTGGCAATCCTACTGCAGACAGGAACTATTTATTGTCCATTGTTTCTGTGCAGGTTGTAATTTGGATCTATCACCATGGCAATTACAGTGGCTAATGGCATACTAAAGTTGTAGAGTTTTTCCACCAGTGCGCAGTGAAGGTTGATGGCTCAATGGTTCTCCTTCTGATTAAAGTCATATATTCTCCCAGTAATATTATTGTTTGAAAAAGGGCATCACGTCGGGGCTGACAGCAGAACCATTAAAGACTTTTATGTTCTGTAATTGAAAAATCTAAATATAATCCTCAGAATTGCCTTCAATGGTATCTGCTTCTGAACCTCAAAGAGCTAGGACAAATATGCCGTGGCAATCCATTCCAATGTGATAAAAAAAAGAGAATGCTTTGGTGCTGAATTAAAATTTTGCTTCTTTGGAGATTTGAAATTACTTTTGCAAAGGCAGCAAGGTGATTTTAATTGAATTACATCTGAGATACAAAGTGTCTTTTCAGTATTATCGCTTCTCAGATACTATTTGTTTTGTTGCCCTACGGGATAGAAGAACAAGCGTGATTCTGTTTTTGTTTATTTTAATCCTGCAGTTATCCAGGAAAAAGTTGATGAAGCACGCATGCTCTTTTTAAACTAAACCCTGCTTCACATTCACATCTGGGAAAAAACAGCTATGATCTTCTACTGTCAGCCACTGAGCAGCTTCAGTGGAGCAGTTGCGTATTAAGTGCCTTGCTCAAGGACCCCTGACTGGATTTGCTCAGGCAGGGGAAAGTGGTTCTCAGATTTTCCCAGCCAGTCTGGGGATTGAAACTAGCCACAAGCCTGCGTCTCTAACCTGCTGCCGTTGAGACGGACCTCAGCAACAATCACAGTCAATGGACTTTCTAAACAAAGTACATTCATCTTGGCAACATCGATTGTCGTCTGAAGCAGATTTTGGAGTAACTTTGGAAAATTACTCGCATTTATCTCAAGCTATTGGCAGGTTGTTAGACCCAAGAGGCACTTAGGGAGCTACAGGCCTGCCTTAAAGGATAACTCTGGCTATTGTCGAGCTTTATTTTCTTACTTTTTGCTACCATGTCAATAGATTCTGGTCAAAATTTCGGCAATTACTTCACTGTAGAGCTCTGTGTACCTCTCAGTTTGCAGGACCCTTTGGGTGGTTGTTGGTTGTTGTAACCGAATTTCACCTAACCCACCAAACCCAAAAACACCCAAACCTGTTTTTTTCAACACATCGCTCACACTAAAATGAGACCTGCCTACATACGATTAAAACAAGTATATTGTGGTATTAGATGTGTTAGCAAATAGAAAGTTTACATTATATCGGATTTATAGAACTTGCCGACTGGGGAAAAACATTTGTCTCAACCTCCTAGTGGTAATTACAAGTGTGTCAACATAGCACAGAATCCACCAATGTATTAAAAATCGAAATTCTCAGTTATATTCACAATAATACAATCAACTCTAAATGAAAAGCAAGCAATATCTGCTACAGTTTGTTTATGATTAATTCAAAATTCATGAATACAAATGATTTTGGATGTGGGTGTTGCAACGAGTTAAACACATGAATGCTTTCAAGCTGTAGCACTGAAATCCCGTTCTTCCACTTCTTCCCATATGACGTGAATACGGCAGAAAATTGGAAGACAGCAGGGTAAACATGGAAGTGTGTGAGCAATGCCTGCCCCATTGAACTGTATTAGAGAGAACTGAGAGGTATGTAAATTTGAAATTTTTATCAGAATTGACTGGCACCATGGCAAAAACTTTTGGGATGTGTGAACGACACCTAAACTGATCATGTGTGCTCCTACATGTACTTTCTCCACCTGTGATATTTGTTATTTGTGGAACTCCATCAACACGCTCGCTGATCACATTTAGTTGAGCTTCCAGTCCCTACCGGCCGCTCACTACCAGATGAAGTGAACAGATTATTCGGCCGGTTTAACGTCAAGGGCCCCAAGCCTTTTCCCGCCTTCCATGCTGCACCCACCCAGCATCGACACAGACAAGCCCAGGAGGTTCCAGCTGTCCACTGTACCCCCCACATCGTCACTGAGGAACAAGAGTACAAACTGTTCAAGAAGTAAAATGCTGGACTGAAAAACCGACTGTACGCTGCTAGTCTGCGATCACAACTACAGTTTGCTTTCTTTGGTCTGAACCACTGTGGAAAAGTTGACTTTGTATTTGGTTTGTTCAGGCTCACACTGCCCAATTACAAATGAACCAGGCCTTGTAAACAAAAGTCACATGACTCACAAGTAGCTCATTTATTGGGCAGAATGTTGCTGTTTAGAGATTTTGGTGACAGGGGGAGTCAAAACAATTCTGATTCCAGTCCCTGTAACTAGTTAGATGGGCTTGTCTGAACTATTTGCTGTAATTAACCTTCTCTGAAGAAATAGTTGAATATGAACAGTCCAGACTGTGGTTTGCCCACGGTTTATTTTTGTTATGCTAGGCTTTCCAAGCATGAGGAACTGCTGGCTATCAGATATGAACATCCGTCTCCTTATTCCCAGAAAAACCTTGCGTTTTGGGATAGTCTCCTGTAGTTGATTCAGATTACGAAGAGGACCAAGACCTGCATTGGTCTTAGACCTTGGAGCAGTTATTTGGTTTGAATGGCATTGTTCTCACCTACCTAAACGAACCAAACTAAATGAGAAGATACCCTATTGTAAGTTAATCTATCAACCAAGTACTGTATCAACCCTCATTTACGCATCTTTTGCTATATTCACCTAGTTGTACTACTTGCACATATGTAATATTGCTGCACTTGCTGACAGATCCCTGGGACTACAGCATTCTCAAGTGGGTCCTATTCTGTTCAACCTCCTCAAGATGATGGCGATACGGTTCACCGAACACTGGAGTCAATCCTGCATTGTGGAACTGTCTCGTTATGAATCAGCACCAATTAACCAAGTCAAATTCTTTGTGCAGCTGCTGTACTTGGCAAATAAAAGCGATTCTGATTCGGAGTCGCTAGCATGAGGTGGCGTTCACAACCGCTTCACGTTTGCCAGCTGCCGCATCCCAGCATACTGTGAAAGCATGACAGCATTGTGCTCTCCAGCTGCGATTTTAACACTTACTTCACACTCATTTGACAACTTCTTCGACTCTCTAATAGACATTTTCAAGACATGTCATGAGGCTGGCTTGAGAACAGTAAATGTATAACAAAAAAAATCTGCAGATAAAAAAAGATAGAAGGGGATCTGGGATGAAGTGAACTTCAGGGAAAAGTGTGACAATGAACCTTCCCTTGTAGTGAAGAAAGCAGCCGCCGGTTACCTAAGCCCTCTCAACCTCCCCCTTGGTTGCATGTCCGCCTACGCATGTCCATGTTCTCTCTGCCTCCCCTCGGTCTCCCTTTGAAATGCTGCAAGGTTAGTGTGGGGGCTGAGCCATTGAGAAGCACGCTAGGTGCACTGTTAGAAGCGGGAGTCAGGAGACAGCAGTTATCAGGTTTGGAAACACCATAAACAAGTGCTATGCAGCCATTAAAACACTGGGAGTGGTGTTTGGGGGTTGCTCAAGTTGAAACTACATTACCAGTCAAAAGTATGGACACACCTGATAGAATCTACTATGTTTTTCATTATCTTAAATTATCTTATATCCGGTTTTAAGTGTTTCAAAACAGAAACACTGTAGCCGCAGAGTTGCTGCCACTTTTTGGGTTTCGAAACACTTTCTCCTGACAGTGCGGTGACAGAGATACTTCAGCACCGGCGAGGGCTGTTAAGGAGCACAATGACGCTCTGCAGAGTGCACGTGGGAGGCTTCTTCTATGGAAAAAGAATTGATCATGCCCAGAGGGGAGAGAAACAGGCTTCCACTCAATATTTCCATGTGAGTCAACGTCTGACGTGAGGGGCAGAATTGCACACCTGCGATGTTTCACAGCGCTCCTCCAGGCATGAGTCACGTATAAAAGAGCCGCATTTTGAAAAACGATAATTGCACTACAGAAACCAGCAGACAGCAGTCCATTGAGAGCGCATTTGTATGTTGAGGAGGACACCATGTCAGTGAAGTAGAGAGCATAAAACATGCAGAATAATACATCGGTTACAGCATTCAGACTCAAATTTGACTCTCAATCGGTTAAAGAATCTGGTTCCAATCGATAAGATCAGATATAATTCCTTTGGGATTGTGGAAAGCCGATGGATGTACTTCAACATTTTACAGAAACATCAAATAAGAGAGACACAAGCAGCTCCTGTAAAAAATAGTGTGTCTAGCGGATCCCCCATGGCGTGTGTTATGCCTCCCACATCAAGAACCACATCAGCGGTGAAAATCAAACATTAATTCAGCACATATTTGCACCTTAATGACTACTTGTTCATTCGAGCATAAGATGACAACTTTCATATTATCTTCGGCGTCTCTAGCGCCTCACAGTAGGCAACTCAATTGAACGGGGAGCATCATTTGGAGTGGAAGAGGGCTTATTTCCTTCATGGAAAACTTGAAAGAGGCTTGGACCTTTTTCCCTTTCCAAGGGCTGTCATCGCTAGGCAATCATACTGTACATCCATCGTGACACAAAGTCATTATCCGCCCTTTCGCTATTATTATGACCCACTTTCACAACGGCTTTAAATAATGCGTCACGCGGCCCACGTTTACTGATTCACACGGGAGGTAGGATGGGGAAAATGTTAGCTGAAACGTTGCTGAAATGTTGGGACGCCAAACTCGAAAATATCACAAAACATGAAACACAAATATGGCAGTAACTGTGCTGCAGCATGCAACGCGACGCTCCTCTCCTCTTCCCCGTTTCCCCAACCCGTCTCTCCGGAGGTGCGCCACTC
Source organism: Centroberyx affinis (assembly GCF_046629955.1). Lineage (NCBI taxonomy): Eukaryota > Metazoa > Chordata > Actinopteri > Beryciformes > Berycidae > Centroberyx > Centroberyx affinis. The sequence goes on along the minus strand of NW_027278821.1, from coordinate 57,891 downwards.
AGGTGTAAAACCCCAACCCAATTACAGGGCCGCCAGATGGCCCAGCAGGTCCCCAACCACAGTGGCGATGCCGGCGCCCAGCTCCTCCCCATCACCTCTCTCTCTCTCTCTCTAACTGGGTCAGCTCCCTCGCTCGCTAACTCCCTCTACCCTTCCTTCTATCTCCTCCATCATCGTTTCATCTTTTTTTCGCCCCTCCCCGTTTCCCTCCACCGACTCCTTTGTTGTCTCCCCAAACTCCCCCCCTCCTTACAGGCATGACAGTTTATTTAATGGAGATCTATAGACTGTAAAGAAAAAGAGAGGCAGCGGATAGATGGAGGGCTACTGCGGAGACAAGAGACCCCTTCCATGGGTTTATGTTTGGATAGCATGTTGGTATCATGTGGATTTCTCTGCTCCCCACAGGTTCCAGTTTTGGCAAGCTACACTTCACTCTACCATATAGCTCATGCTGTTTGAGAAAATTACAAGGCTGCCAAGTCAGCCCAACCCCAAAGGTGACACCGGTCCAGGAGTACCGCTGTCCATCTCATCATCTTTTTCAGCATATTAAACAGATCATAGAAGACTGTATGGCAGGAACAGCAAGACAGTCAGGTGGCCTTTTGTCAATATCACTTCATCATCACCCTCTTGTCATCGTATCATGAGTTAATCACCCAGGAAAATCTAAAACCTATTAAATTTTAACAAGAATCTTCCGGTAATTATCACATAATGATTCATTCGGCAGTTGTTACATGTCAGCCTAATTTAAACCAATTGAATACATGTATGCACCGACACCACAGTACCAGGCATAAAGTCAATAAGAGTGAGCAGGTACCGATTCATTATTTTGGTGGAGACGGTGCAGACAGCATGTACATTATACATAATGGAATTGGCATGGCATCATTTCAGGGCCGAAGCTGATTAAAATTAGGATCAAATAGAAACTTTCTTGCATTTCTTGCAATTCCTTATCATGTCCCATATGTGAAACATTCTGTACTCACTACCGCAACTACAACTACAGCAGACTTGAGCTGACTTGAGTTTACAACAGTGAATGCAGATGAGATCAGGATAAATATTTAATTACTTGATAATAGACTTAATAAAGTAAGAAGTAATTAAACTGAGCTATGGGTGTAATCCATTCCTACTTTACAATAAGCAATGATTAAATGTAAATGTGATTTACATTTTTATTTTGGGGCAACTGAGTCACGGTTTACTGTATATCATAGAGCGGGATAAACCTATTATTGCCAAACATATATATGTATGAGACAAATTTCCATCTAAGGACTGGAGAAAAAAAATCCAAATCACTGCTTCTGCTACCAAATTATTCAACCATAGAGAAAGGAAAGTGGGAGGGTGGGCTCTGGTGGTTAATTGTAAATGTCACTGTACACAACATAACTCAGATTCAGTATATAATAAGAAATTTTAATAGCAAAGTCAGCATTTGAAAGCTGAAATTTAAACCTCTGAAAACTGTCCTTTACTGACAGTGACTAATTCAAAGAAACCATCGCTTTGTTTGACTTTTAAACAGGAAGAGACTAATAGTGGAGAACAAATCAAATGTAGAGAGTGAGAGAGACAAATGCTAGTGCTGGGATCAATAGTCTGGATCAATAGGAGAGTGCTTTGACTAAACAAGCAGGCCCAATGAAGACTCTACTTCCTCCTCTTAGGCAAATAGGTATAAGAAGTACACGTTTCATTTGACTCCAGCATCTGGTTAAAATTCCCTTTATAACAAAACGCTAATGAACTCTTATTATGTGCACTCTAACACTTTACTGTGACAATCTTGATCATGTAGCTGCTGCAGTTGAAAGCAGGGAAATTCCTCCCCTTGCCAAGACACATTAGTGATTGCTTTACAGATCAGGATAAACTAATAATCATAGCAAGGACACTTGTTTTGATCCAAAGGGAGTGCTAACAGTGTGATTATAATAAATGGCATAGAAAAAACTCAAAGCAAATTAAAGCTTGTGTTTGCATGAATAATAGACCAGAGCACCGTGTCAAACAATTAACACCACTATATTGAATTGGGGAGATAAATAGCAATTAGAATTTTTAAAGTAATTCCATGCTTCATAAACCATTTCATTAATATGTAATACTAAAATTTACAAGATCATTATAAAATTAATTTTGCTTTTTCTTATGGCAACAGTGTTACATGTAGGAGAACAAGTGCAATTCAAGTCTGGTCTTCAAAATGGGCATCAGTGTGATCTGGCTCCAAAGGTAAAACAGAAGACTTATATATGCATAACAGTGGATAAGTTTCCACATATAAGTTGACTTTCCAATTATGAGAAGTAACTTAGTAACTTAATAAACAAGTTACTGTTGCATAGAAACATCTCACTGCTTCACTTTGGGTTGTAGCTGTCTGCGCAAACTCAGACTCTTACAGAGTTATGACTAAATTTTGATATCAATGAAAAACATTGGACTGATTACTATTGAGTCATTCATCCACCTGTATTAGAAGCTACCCTCTTTGACTGAGCAAAGAGGGTAGCTAGTGGCCAAACCTTTTCATACTTCTTTGCTGGCGGACCGTTCTAGCTATAGATGGGACCCCAAAGTTGGAATATTGGACCGACATTTCATGTACACAGCTTAACCCACATAAGCCCTTAACCAAAGTATGGCCAATAGCTGTGTTACTTTGTGCAACACATGTAAACGTAGCCATTCAGTCTGCTGGGTCATCCTAGTAGCCAACCAATTGATGCATGAACTGTCAACCTGCACCTGGGTTTGGACTCCAACTCATGCTGTTTTCTCTCTCTCTCTCTCTATTCACTACTATCAAAAGACTCTCCTTCAAAAGAAAATCACGAAAATCACCAGTCAACTAGACGCAAACCAATTGCTGTGTGATTGTCGTTTCAGAAGACCAAGAACAAACTCACTGTTGTGAAGTCAACTTGTTATGGCAGCACACGTCAAATGTCAGGCCAATTTAGCCCATTGAACTGAACTGATGTGAACTTTTAAGTCGTCCAGTGTTGACGCAGGTCTATATCAAGTACTGTGCATGTCCAAAGCCTCACAGCGAGCCGGAGGAGGAACTGAACTGTGACTTATAGGACTTGAGCTAGTGGACTGGGACATTAATTACTGGCTGTCAGTCAAGCACCCACCACCGTTTGCTGGGCACTCATTTGCTGGAGGATAGTGTTACGAGACGTCTTGGTCACATATGAGGGAAGAGACACGTACACACGCACACACACACACACACACACACACACACACACACACACAGGGGAGAGTTTCTTTATGTGTATAATAAGTCGTGCAAATGATTGTCAGGTGAGCTGCCTGCAGTAAGAAGAGATAAGAGGAGGCTGAGAAGGCCCTGAGGCCGCTTCCCCCTGTCCACTGCAGCCTCTTTACTCACCTGAAGCCAATCTCAAGGGGTAATGGAACTGGAAAAAGTTATTAACCCCGCTTTGCAGCGAGGGCAGGACAGCTCTATTAAGCCAGCGCACAAAGATTCCCCTATTTTCAATTACTGCTTCCAAAGAGCTGAGGAAAGTTAGAACAAGCAGCCGTGTTGGCTGCTAGACAGAAAGACTTAGTGGCTCCAAATCCCAGCAGCTCTTATCGTTCACTCTTGTTCCTCATATAGAGCTGACAGACTCCCCAAGTCGTTGGTGGATATGTTCAGTCTATTCATCTGACTAACATTGCAATGGGGGTGGCACACCCCCTGAAAAACGGGCTTGTCAGCCAGGGGCTGGATGAGAGGCTGGTTGTTTGGGGCCGGGGAGTAGAGGTTAACAAAGTGTAGAGAGATTGATGAGACCTTACATATAGTTGGAATTTACATATGGGGTAATTGCCGAATCAAATGACCTGACATTGATTTGAATCAATTTTGATACACTAAACAGTCCAAAGAGCACTGCAAGTGCAAATTGCATGCTTCAGCTTTAAGACTAATCCACCAAGACTGGCACCCTTGCGCCCTAAAGTGCCCTTTATAATTGGAGCATTCTCTGATCTGATTTGAGATTCTAGGATGGAAAACCCTCTCCCGTGCTTCCTGACTGGCTGGTGTTACGAAGCCCACATCCTGCAGCAATGAAAGCAAAACTGATCGAAGGATCTTACACACGCTACAATGATTTTGGGGAGGTGGTGTTGAAAATAAAATGTATTCACATTATTATCTGTAAAGCCAGGACATAGCTGAGGTGACTCTGGGTCCCCACCCCTTTCCTCTCATTCCCACACCAACATTCTTCCATCTATGACAAATATCTATGTCCACCCATCCACAATTCAAACACACCTATCTCAGTGTTGTATTTCATAATTCTCCATTAGCCACTCCCACTCACAAAACTTGAAATTACCGCAGGCAACACATCTCATTTAAGTCTTTGTCTAAGCCGAGAACTATAAGAGGCCTGTTTTGATTAATACCAGAGACACACCTTGGTGTCCAAATGAAAAAGCAATGCTTGCACCAATGAACATTACAAACACTGTCAGAGCGTTTGTCTAGTGTATCAGTCATATTTTGGGATTTAGCTCAGATTTGACCATCAAGCTCCATTACTCACACATTACTCAGACAGAAACTGCTCGAGAGCCGTGATAGTCCATTGTTTCTCTGCCCCCGTGTTTCTTAGACAAACAACAGGGATCAAACACTATAGTTGGCTGGTTGACTTAGTCTGTTTTCTATCACGTTTGACAGATACAAATATAGAAGCGATAGCAGCTCCAAAACCCACATCCCACATTTAGCGACCCTTAGCCCTGGTTGCGTGCTTAGCTGGCTGTGAGGCCGGAGGGGGCGGTGGGCGGCTGGTCGAGGGCCGGGGCTAATATAGCAGCCCCTGGGGAGCCGTGTCTGTCGGAATCAGCCTGACGTGGGAGGCGAGGCCACCGACCGACCACAGGTAAGTGAGTCATACGGTTAAAGGGGGGCTATTTGCTCGACCGCCGCCTGACTTCAGGATCGCCCTACAGGGAAATCTGCCCGGCAACCACGGGCAGCGTGACAGGCTGGGAGAGGCAGAAAGTGAGCGACGTGATTTTAATGGCCAAGGAGCTTGACCCTCTGGGGCACCGCAGACAGAGGGCAATTGATGTACTCCAAGGGGTTACAGAGAGTACTAGGATCATTCTGTCAAGCAGACCCAGGTTTGAGATTTCATACAGTGCTGACAGTTTTCTATAAGGGGAAATAGCTCTATGTCTGTGCTTCTTCAGAAATCTCTCTGCAAAGTCTCCTCTAAGTGACATATTTATATTGCAGAGCTTGTTATGTTTTGGCACTTTTTACATTGTTACATTCTGAAGGCCAATGTCCACCAGACATATTTTTGATCTGTTTTTTAGATTTTATTGCGCCAAAATTTCAGTTTACCAGTGAATGAATGATGAAAGAATGAAACCAATGAATGAATGATGATCCCTTTTTTTACTATGGGTTCGATTGCTCCGTTAGTTTATTATCTGTCTTGTCGGCTCTGTGCCTAATTGAAACTACTGACTGAAACGAAAAAATGTGACAGGGGAGACCAATTAAAATATTTAAAATAAACCTACATTCCGGTTGATGCATGGCTCACCCATAACTGAGCTAAACAACAAAACAAAAACAAAGAAACCCCTGAAGAAACAAACTAAAGTCCGGCTGTCGCTGCTCAGTCAGCGGACGCCGGCCTTAACTAGGATCAGAAAGATGCCTCGGATTGGTGGAGCCAAGTAGGGGAACAACATAAAACAAACGCCCTAAAGCTTTTCCTTTATTTAGCTTCCATCGTCCCCCTGCTTTTCATCTCCCTGCCCACTCCTTCACGCCTCCCTCTGCTACACCCTGCATCCCGCAGGGCAAAGATACAGATATCACATCTGACATGGTGTATCGAGGCAAATATCACCAGGTGCATAACGCTAGAACAAAAATACAACAAGGTTAGAGAAAACTAGAGTGACATAGCTGACATAACTAACTTAAATACTCACAGATCATGCATATAAATAAAAATAAAGAAATGTCGTGTTTGTAGTTCTTAAGGTTAAGTGTTTTCGGATGTGGGAAATCCCCTTTTACGAGTTTAGAGAAGTGGTCTGATGGTTCTTCCTTGTTCCTTGTTTCTTTGGTTACAGATCAGGCGGCAGATGGAGCTGCTTAATTTCCTTATTTGCCGATGCCTTTTGTCATTTTCGACGGCGCCCGTGTCAAAAGAGACGTCCCCAGAGCTGTTAATGTTGCTCACAGACAGACGGCCCTTCAAGTGCTCTTCCCAGACACTTGGCAGCTGACCTTTTAATTCTGTTTGGCGTGTGTGTGTGTCTGTGTGTGTGTGTGTGTGTGTGCGTGCGTCTTGCCATTGCTCGAAAACGAGAAACAGCATCAGGTGACTGAGAGCTGAACGCGCGCTGTCTTATCTGATTCGTCACGTGGAAAAGATCTGATTCAAATGGTAAAGAGGGCTAGTTTAAGGAGAGGCTCGAACCGCGATCCCTTCACTCAGCGCTACCACGCATCCTAAAAAGCGTAATATGCTCTGACGTGTCCAGAGAAACTAAATATGCGCTGCCTCATCTGATTTGCTACTCGACAGCGATCCAATTTAAACGATGAAGTGTGGGAATTTCAACTTGGGAGAGAGCTTATGCCAAGGGGCTAAATCACAAAGTATCACATACATGTTGAGATGGGGTGAATTCTAGGTTAGTGAACATGAGCTTTCAGCAGAATATTGGAATTAAATCAGTTAATCCAGGGCCTCTTCCCTACAAACGCCCACGTCTCGAATCTAATTGACACTCGCAGCAGATTGGTGCTTTGATCTGACGTTTGAGTCACAGGATTTCTGAACCCCCCCCCCCCTACCCCACACACACACCAACACACACCACCTCCCCACTCCCTCCGAGACGTCTAATTTCCTCCGTGGAGACTCGAGTCCTACTGCAGCCGTCAATGCTCATGCACAAAAGCTGACAGGTTGCTCATCCGGTGTTACAGAGTGATGAGAGAGCGTGATTAGAAGGTGACAAATAATTCGACTCCAGAAATAACAGGCCAAGTGTCACTGATCTGCCGTTTCAAGCAGATGTGAAGCGGTCATGACGAGGACAGGAGCGGTGGGGGGGGGGGGGGGGTGGGGGGCGCGTCATGATCAGGATGGGATGCTGCTTTCTTTTCGGTCTGTTGACTTTTAGAAGCTTGTGTCATATAGATTATTCCATACATGCCACAGAACTGTCTTCAAGGGAACAAATCTCTCTCCATTCCTCCATCCACACCTACAACCTCTCACAACATTTCCGCCCACGCGCTCGGTTTGTAAAACAGCGCGCCTGCCCATGTCCATCTAGCAAATTAATTGCGGGGGAAATTATAATTTAGCTGCACAGTTACAATAATGACATCCAAAAAAAAAACCCAGTGAATAGCAGTTTAACCTTTGTAATGTGTATCGACAAGGCCTCAAAATAAAACACGCTATCATTTTCCCATCATTTTATCATTGAAATAGACTGAGCTGTCAGATCAGATCCTCCTGGCACACTATCATTTAACACAACAGCCTTCCTAAATCATACTCCAAAGTGCCAGGGTGGCTCGGAGAGTGAGACTCTGAACTCATTGACTGTGGTGGCAGCTTGATAGATAACATTGTGAGGGTGACATTGAAATAAACAGGCATTGTGACCAACAATCTTTCAGCGCTTATCGTTCGCCATCAGGCGTCCCCGACACCGCATTAGCATGAGTTCTGATTTTCTCATTTGGGAGAAGCTCTCTCATTTGCAAGCCTGCTGTTATCGCCGTGACCCAAGGTTATGAAAAGCTCCGATGGTAAAGGGAGAGAGAGAGAGAGAGAGAGAGAGAGAGAGAGAGGGGAGAGAGGTGTCTGTCATGCTTTTCCCTAGTGCTTTGATACGTCTCATCTCCATAGCCCAGATGTAACTTTACCACAGGTGTGATTGGCTTCAAGCCACAGAACAAAAGCGCACATACAGCACATATTTGACAGGCAAAGTAGATACCATCAAAGAGATTTTTGTTCCTGCGAGCATCGAGTCTGCAGATTGCGATCAGATGCAGCCGTATCAGACAGCGCATGAAATTGGGCAGGGATTGCTCTTGAATAATACAAGCTCCAATGCAGCCAACAGTGGTGTGATATAGAGATGGAAAACCAAGATGGACGTTGGGCGGTACACTCCAATACTCCTGATTGTACAAATTTACCCTGAGCTTTCTCTTTCAGCTAGCTTCCCACTCTATCTATATCTCCCCTTCCCTTCTTTTTCACTCTCTGCAGGCAAAAGAGAGATATACTCTGGTTGTAAAAATGAGCCAGCAGGGAAGACCCTCTCTGTGCCACCCAAGATCCAACCCCATCAGCTCCACTACAACTTCACTGGTCCTGACACAGGTTTTAGCAACTGGAGTCAGAATCATAATCCCAGGTGATTACATTATTCTCAGACGCTGGCAGGAAGACAAGGCTCCTAACCAAGACGTTTGTTGTGTTGGTACCTCCTGACAAGAAGCACAGCCTGGAAACTGTCCTTGTTACTTACTACTACTATACACAGAGTTTTAGTTATACAAACATTTCTCAGAGGCAGAGCTGCGCTGGAGGCAGAAATTATCTCATTGGTTGAGTTAAACCTCAGGGGGCGGAACCAAAGAACCACAGTTTTTCTGGCTAAGTAACATTACACTGATCCCATGCAGTGAAAATGGCGGTAATATATGTAGTGCTCTTGCTTTTTTTAAAAAGTTATCTAGGTTAGCTAGTCAGTCTAGCTGGCCTTCCACATTCAAACTAGCCATGCTAGACTATAGCTATCTAGGTAAGCTAGTTAGCTATCCTACTCACCTTCCAAGATTATGAATGGCATGCTCATGAATAAATGACAAAAGAAGTCATTGCTATTTCTATTTTTTGTTAAGTTCCTTCCTTGCCATTCAGGTTAGCTACAATAAAGAGTGGTTCTTTTCAACCAATGAGATTATTTCTGCCTCCAGAGCAGCTCTGCCTCCGAGTTTGTGTAACTAAAACTCCAATCTGCCTACTTTACAGGGAACCGCTTCTGACACAACACCCTGTCACAGTGGATCAGGCCCGGGCCCAAACCCCCGTACACATCCAATTTCACTGCACGTCTTAATTCCAAGTGGGCTGCCAAAATCTCCCCCTATATAAGCCTCTCTGTCATGGCTTCTCATGAGTCACTGAGCCTCCTGACTTCACCACTCCCCCGTTTATAGCCGCGCCATCAACACTTCTGCAAGGAGCCAGCGTGAAGATTCCACATGGATTCAAATGAGATGTTTGCTCATTCAGAAGCAGTGCCAAAACATTCACAAATGACTATGACTAAAGCCTTGTGATGGCTAACTGATGCTGCATAAAGTTTAGCCTTTTGTCTACATTCTCAATTACGTACTCCTCTCTATTGTGAAAATGTGACTCTATTGTCTGTGTCAATTACAAGTCACCTCAAAGCCAAAGACAAGTGTAGGAGGAGATAAGTTCTATGGATGTTGTTGCAATACCTACTGGTCATCAGTAGAGGTCAATGCAGGTTATGGATTCATTAATGCACCTTTAAGTTTCCAGAAAGAAGAAAATAAAACAGGAGACGGAAAGACAATCACTCTGGCCTGTCTCCAGTCCCAATGCTTAAAATGGCAGCAGCAATGTAATTTCTATTGATCCAACTCTGATTGAACAGTTCACTGACTGGGATGTCAGGCTGGAGAAAAAAAACACAACAACGAAAAGAGCGCCCCCCAAGGGAGACAAACAGAGTTGCAGACAGAGGGAGTGACAGTTCTGGTGAACTAGAATAGATCACTGATGGGAGGAAGGCAGAGGAAGGAGGAGAGAGCTGCCTTTTTTCTTGTCTGCCAAGTGTTCGGGGGAAGATCACATAGCGGCTGACACCGGACCTGGACCGAAGCTGACGGCGGGGCCGGGGAGCTGGCATGGTGGAACATGCCTCTGAGAGCAATTAGGGGGCCAATTACCTTCCTCTTATGGAGGATGGCATGTCAGGACTGGAATCCTTCCTGACATCAGTCCCCAGGAAGCGGCCACAGCCCATACTGATGCTTGTCACCTCCTCCATCACCGGTGAGAAAGCACAGCACCACCGCCGGCCAGCTGGACAAAGTCAACAACATCATAAAGGATAAAGTCCACAAGGGCAGCAAATCCACAAGTATTAATGCTTGTTGAGTGTTCTCAGCACTATGGTCTGCTGAATAGATCAAATTGCTATTATTACGAGCAAATGAAGCATAAGAAAAGCAGGCAACTGTCTTTAGCTGTTTACCACCCTGTCAGTTTTGCCCTGATTTTTCTAAATGTCTTATTAAAACCCAGAGACTGGGAAATTTAAATTAGCCTTTTAATTAACTAAGCATGAGTGCCATTTGGTAATCGGAATTATGAGCGATGACAATGTGAGGCAGGGTGGGCTGCTGTGATAATACTTCTTTTCGGTAAACAGTGGGGGACGGGGGAGGCGGGGCGGGATTGGGAGGGCCATTTTCCCGGTGAGGCGTCTCCGCGGAGATCCGGTTTGGCACCGGCAGAATGCCAGTCGGGCTCAACTGGGCGTCGGCAAACAGGTGCGTCATTCAAATGCGTCCCCAATCCGATCAGAGGGAGAGGAGGCTGGCACAGCACCGACGCACACGGAGCCAAAGCCCAGCGCCCAGCGAGGTCAGAGCACACAGCAGCACACGCTCCAAAGCCTGGCTGCTGCTCCCCATCAGAGAACCAACACATATGATAGAGACAGAGCACAGCTGACACAAAACTAATAATAATGGTAATAAAAATAATAATAATCGTCATCATCGTATAAACTACACCTGTGTGCTTTGACAAATAACAGAAGGCACCATACTCATAAATTCAGGCAAGTAGAAGAGAAAATAGAAGAAGAAGATAAAAACAATAAAATAGCAAAAAATAATAATATAACAAATATCATATGAAAGCTAAAAAGATATAATAGTCTTTTAAATTAGTTATAATAATAATTTAAAAGACAATCCTGACAACATTTTCTGAATAAAATATTTCAAGACAGGCTCCATCTCCATAGAGTGCTACATTTTGTATAATGCTCTCTCTATGGAGTCCTCTCCTCCTACCTCCTCCCCTCTCTGTGCGGCTGGACGGACCGGTGCCTATTACCTCAGATCAGACTGTGATTGGAGCTGCCCTGCTCCACCAGGGGGACCCAGATACTGTAAGCACAGGCCTGGCCTCCTCAACTAAAGCCTGTGACCTTGGAGTGAGGTAGTGCCCAGGGAGCCTGCAGAATGAACAATATGAGGCCGGGAGGGAGCCAGGCATACAAACAGTCCATTACCATCCGTAATGTGGACTCTCTGCTGTGCCCATCCAGAAAGCTCACGGCCCTACCATCTCCTTTCATTTCGCCCTGCCAGGGAGGGGAATCTCTCCCTGTGCCTCTGTGAGGACGAGGGTGCAATCTGGCCACAGAGGAAGAGACCCGAGCACATGAATAAAGGGATTGGTTTGCTCCAGGCAGAGCTGAAATTGGTCTATTACTGGGCTCCATTTGAGATCAGTGTGGGAGGTGTGGGAGTGGCAGGGCCAAGCACTTAGGGTTTTCCCCTTTGCTTCCCTCTGTCTCTGTCGTTCATAGTCCGGGGCACAGCAGGGTGAGCAGCACATGCTCTAAAAAACAATATTTTGCCTCCAAAAACAAAGTAGCTCTGTTAATCCGTGAGTGGAATAGCTATTAGTCTGAAAGTCACCGCAGTACAGCAAGTCAGCACAGGTGATACTGTGCCATAGTGTGGATGAGAGATGAAAAAATTAATCAATCCATACATTATCATCCAAATGTCCTAAAACAGCTGGTACATGCAGCCAGTGTGCAGTGAAAAAGATGCATTTTTAACTTTAAGCATGCAGAAATAATTTGAACTTGAACTTCTGTATTTAGCTGTATGGTTTGGCATCATATCCTTTTTACAATAGCTTCCTACAGAACCCATAAAGACTTCCACAGCACATTGCTACTTACCATGTAGGGCGATATCAATTTAATCTTCACTATTCAGTTCAATGACTTAAGAGGGAAACGGGAATGGAAAGAGCATGATTAAGTCAAATCGAAAATATGGAATTGCTGCTGATAGTACAATCAGCTCTGACTAGCTGTGATTATAGAGACAGATCGCTTACTATATAGAGCAAACCGTATTTTATCATTACACTATAAGCAACGCGGCTTCAGTATAAAAGCATGGTTCATGCAACTTTCTAATGGTGATTACTTCATTTCAACTTATTAAAGTACAAGAGAGATACCTTCACAAAGCCTAATCAGAGATGTCAAACGGCCTTTATCTAATCACACGAAATGGAACATTAGTAGACTGATTTGTTTCCCCGTTTTCCATCTGCGATGTGTAAGTGGATACGGTGAGTGAGGGAGCTTTGCGGTAGAGAGATTGTATAAGAGTAAATGCTCTCTTTGAAGTATTATCTGCGAACAAAAGAGTTTCAATTGACGTCAAGTAAGCCGGGCCGCCACAACCCATCCCTGGAAACGCTGAGGACCATACAATCAGGCGGCATTGTAGTTGGAGTGGGACCCTCTCCTGTATGATCATTAAGCAAATGGAGACACTCCGCGGGAGAGCATGCAGTCTTATTTGCAGTAAATTTCCTTTGTCCCTCTGATAGGAAAAAAAGCAACCTGCTCTAGTATCTTTGCTTTTGTGTAATCTTCTCTGAAACGGTAAGATAAGTTTCATTACCTCAATTCAAAGAGCCTCGGTCCCCCTAAGATGACTGCTAGGCGGAGCTACTGTAATCTAACGGGGTACACACAGAAGCCTGTGTGTGCTGCAATATGAGAGAGAGCACACTAAACAAACCACAAGATACATGTGCAATCTTACTGGGTGTTATTTCTCAGCTCTAACTTATTGAATGCCGGTAACCTTGGGAAGAAAGGGCAGCGCAAAATCGAGGTCAACCTGTTAACTCCAAAACACTGTCTACTAGAATTATAGGGACCGTTCTCTATAATGATTGCACTGAGGTAAACAGAATTAATCATGATTACTAGACAAAATAGCTTGAAGGTGGCTCACCAGTGGGAGCAAGGGAGAGAGAGGCAGAGAGTCAGCAGTAGCCCTGAGCTTAGCACTGCTCACAAGGCCTAAATAGGTGATTTATAGGAGCCATTAAAAGTGAGGGGCAGGCCACACATCTCATTACACAAGTTAGATTGTTTATGGTCGGTAAAGAAGGTGTGCCTGTGCTGCGTTAGGAATGAGGTCAATCAATTGTTAGTCCTGATGCTTGATATGACAGGTCATACGGCTCAAAAACAATGACAACCTAAAGACATTAAAAACAGCCCGAGAAGGTGCGGTGCAGACGGAGAGAAAGGAATATAAGGAAATGTTACAAAGAGGTGGCACTGCATCTTCCTATGACAGGGCTTAAGGCACACCGCCTCGAAATACCCACCCCCATGTTTGATCATGTTTATTGTCTTCAACCATCTGCGGCTGATAACCCTTGACTGAACAAGCTGTTAGTTATCCCATGTGGGAGTGTGGAGAAATATCGGCGCCGCTTCGGAAGCGGCTTTCCTGCGAGAAGGCGGGCCGCTGTGCTGCGGGAGCTGAGGCGCCAAGCAATTTCGGGGGGCAATTTAGACGGCCAAAGGTCCCGGCAAGAGGCAACAAAGTGAGGAACAGAGTCTACTAAAATGTTTCCTGAGAACAAGATATTGCCATGTGATTACAGCAACAACGTGGAAGCAGCTTGTAAGGAAAGTAACAGAAAGTTTATTAATGATTAATAAAAGCTGCTCCGAGTCAGATGCCCTCGAGCGATTAAACACTGAATCGAAAGCTTCTGATTCCACCATTGTGTGGGGAAAAAAATATTCAGAGGATCAGTCGCGAGATCCATCAGAAACGGAGACACCCAAGAGGGAAACAGCACAGCCCAGGTTGACACTGTTGCTCCCATTCAACACCAGCTGAATGTGTTCCTGTGACATTTAAGGGAATTAGGTGGTGTTAGGAAAAATGACAACCATTTTGTCTCCGTTAAAGAGCTTAACCGAGACACAGAACACTTTCGTGAGCTCTCCCACAAGCTAGGATAATAATAATAATAGCTAGGACGGCGGCACTTGATTGCGTTAACGGTGCCAGTCTGCTCCGAAAAGGCCTCTGAAGTGTTATCAGAAAGGCTGGTTGGAAATCTGCATGCAAACGGGTGTGGGGGAGAAGGGCTGAAGAATAAGGGCCGTCACTTCCCTCCTGCCTCATTGATGTCAGGTTTATATAAACAGGGTGCGCTGCCTTTGAGTTCGGCTGGCATAAGGAGATGGTTTTGGAATACGAAACACTAAACCAAACGCAACCAAAGGAGAACAGACAGAACGAGTTTATTTTCGGCGTAGCGTTAATGTCAAGCTACCACTCCACACACTGGAGTGCTTCTGACATCTCGAGAGACGAGCTTACCCTGTGATTAGATCATCGGCACTGAAAAACGGGAAATAGGATTTTCAAGTAGGCATGTGGAAATTGAATCTGAATGTGTCTGTATTCTACACCGAATAATGTGTTTTAATGAAAATATAGTGATACGGGCTTCAGTAAATATTGTACCTAAAATGGTCAGCCAGGACGAGTTGCATCCATACTCAAGTTCCTTTGATTTCTACTTGACTGGGCTCAATTCTCAGCATCGCTCATGTCCCTCCAGATGTCTGCTGCTGGTTCCTCCATAAATCTCCCTCTAAATTGGCCTGATATTTCACGCGAGGGAGGGAGGCAGCCCCGCTCTGACCTTCAGCTGTGGGCCGTCAGTCCGGACCGATCGAGCCGAGGAAACCAACTGCCAGCCCCGCTTCGTCCGCTGTCAGGTGTTGACAACCTGCATAAACACCAAGTGAAGAGCGCGGCTCACCTGAGGGCCACAAGCCACAATGAATAATCCAACAAGTTGCTGAGATGAGCTGCTGAACCTGATATGAAAGGGAAGGGAAAGGGACACAATCAGGTAAACTGTCCCTGTTTGTGTTAAATCTGCACTAGGCAACTTCGCACGCTGGTGGCTCCAAATGGCAGCAAGAGGGAACTGTTAGAAAAGTATGAAGTCCAATAGCCAGAAATCATGTAATGTAGCACACAGCACGCTCATGTTTACCAACTCGGCCGGTCTGTGGTCACTTTATACCAAAGGAAACCAAAGGGACAAGAAAACATTTTGATTCATCACATCCTTCACTTTTCATACCGGACACCAGAATTTCATTTGGGCCAACGGGGCAAATCTCAATTAGGGCTGCCCCACTTTGTGATTTAGCCTAATAACACAGGTGTATTTTCACATAAAGATCTTCCAATGTCCAGAAGATTTTGGACAGTTTAGCAGTCTTTCCCGGCAACCCTCTCTAATGTTCCCTCCACAAAGCAAAGACACTGCTCTTTTTCTAGATTGTGCAATAATGGAGCAATTCTGTGCAAACAGAGCTCTTTATGCAAATCAACTGAAGCCACTGTAAAGAGCAAGCCCATTTTGGATGACTGACGTAAAAATGATTGGTCTATTAGCCTATCAATCATGCTATTAAGGTCTGCCGTTATGAATCAAGCCTGATGGTTTGTGATTGGACACTAATGCATGTTGGGCTCATTAGTCCGTACTGTTCTCAGCGGATCCGTCCAGATCCAAATCAATGAACTCCACTTCTTAAAAGGATCATAAACAACTGTGACCTTTGAAGAGGGGAGGTCAACGTGACGCTAACCTCCCCTCAAATTGCTTGAGATTGATTGTGAACGGAACAAGGCGTCTTTACCTGGTGCGCTTATCAACAGAACCATCACACCATTTCTCTCACTCACATCTGCAAACATGAATAATTTAACATGGCAAGTTCTAGTGATCTGTGGATAATGCTACGGGCTTTAGGGCTGTATGTACACAGCCGAGGAAAATGAATCCTGGGTATACTGTCCTATCCTGTAATTATGCATGCGGACGTTAATTTCCCACAAGGGAGAACACTGTGTGCCTGGCCTATCTCTCCTATCTCTCTTAGCGCTATGACAACATAGGGGAAAAAACGCACACACGCACACACACACACAGTAAACCAGAGAACAAGTGCCACCCGCCAGGCATATCTCAGTCGGTACACAGAAAAACTTCATTATGGTGAAACAAATGTGTCCTCAGCAGCAAATAAGCCTCGCTAGAAGGTGCTCTTTTACAAACGGCTGCGCAGTATTGAAATATACAGAAACCGACACTGGTGCTTAGTCCACTAGTGGTTTTAGATGATCCTCTTGATGTGTGCTGAAAGCCCAAACAAGCTCTAAAAACTCATTCGGCCTATGAAATGTGCTCTTGACGCTTCCACTGAGAAACAACGCGCGCCTCGGAGAGCAGGTCTGTATTTCCTCAGGAGCATTTCGCCATGCTTGACATGATCCTATTTTGAATGGCCCTCTGTGGTAATAAGGTCGTTTGTCTTCCGCAAAGGAGAGGGGATCTATAGTTGTCATACTCTGAGCTGGAGATAAATGTGAAAGGCAAAGACTGTGCCGACAAGGAGACTTTATGCAATCCTGCTTTTCCATTCCTGACTACTGTATACCGGCATCATTTTGCACTCTGACAGCGTCTGAAAAATCCAATAAAGACGCATTTGGAAAGAACTAAAAGAGCAGAAATTAATGACTATTATGCAGTCACTTATTGATCTTCTGGTTAACTTATGGTTTTCTTGTTTCATGTACTATGGGTGATTCTACACAAAGCCCCACAAAAACACATTAGCTCAAACGGCCTCCTGCGCTTCTTCAACCTCCAGAATGTAATTTGAAAGGAAGTCCACACAATAACACTCTTCCTTTACTCTTCTTTTTTCTCCCCCTCCATTTTCTAATACTGCGGTGCGCATGATAAAAAACAAAATGGATTGTTCCACATCCATCCCAGCTACCGCCGCTGATATCTCCTCTGTCGTTCTTTTTCAGTATCTGGCTCAACTCCTCCATCATATCGCTGCATACTCTAGTTTTTATGGGGGTCTAGGCCGTTATCATTGTCACTGATACCCATCTTGTTATGAACGGCTCCGACTCTGCGGGCTGGCAAAGCTACAAAGCATCTCTGCGCTCGGCTGTTTATGGTCATGGAGTCAAATTCCTCGCTGTGACTTCATGTTATAATTTCCTTGGATCAGGCAGGAATGAGTGTTTTCACAGCTATAGCGGGAATCCGATTATCATACAGGGATCACAGTCGTCATGGAAACCAAGGATGGTGCGTGGTGTGAAGACGTCCCTTACACATCCTAGAACATTGGGAATTAGTGTGAAAATTCAGCTCCCTTAAAATAGAGCCGTGACAAATTTCCTCTTTCATATTATTAAGCACATTAGCAAAGTATTAACCACGTTCTTGGTCTAGGGGTTTAATTTTTGATCATTTTTGTAAACCTCACTATATCACATACTTTCTCTTGCCACATATGCACGTTCAAGTATGAAACACCTCACAAAAGTTGAAACCAATATTCAAAGCTGCAGTTAAAATCAATAAATCAATGATCCATCAGCAGTCTTAGGTCTTGCGTAACACTTAATTGACTGCACTTTTTCTGCACCCTTAAGTGGAAATGTGGTAACACTTTACTTGATGATCATAAGGCATTGGCATGATAATTATTTTTTCAGAGCGTGATATAATGAACACAAAGTGAAAAAAAAAAATGTAGGGAATTGATTACTCACTGTGAAAAAATATAAGTCATTGATTATGGGGAAGCTGGATAGTTAATGACATTCAATTTAATGCAATTTTCTGATGTTTGTCTGCTAGTAAGAAAAGTTGATCTATGCTTTTAATGGGCTTATAATTAGTGTGTAATATATCATAACACATTTCAAGTATCTGTCTAGCAGCCAGAAGGTGCAAGGAACGGCGTGCCAGACAGTCATTTTCTCCTAATTTTATTTTTTTTTTTTGTTAGAATATGTCTATAAATGTCTCTTTTCAACGTTGGTGAAACAACAGGCTGCAGCAGCTGTTGCAGTTGGGACACAGGATAGATTCGGGATAGATTCATGATGGAGGACTTCTATAGTAATTCAGCGTGCAGTATTTGACCTCCTAAGGTGGGAACCTGTTTCCAGATCTTCAAACTGCTAGTGTTGCTATTATTCGCTAGAAAGTGCATCTGCAAACTGCGAGAATCAAGTTTGCCTCAACAGTGGAGGAAGGAGGGTTTGAAAAAAGGCTGCCAAAATAAGATCTGAAGACATTGTTTGGGCAGATAAGGCCCGGGCCCGGAAAACTCTGAGGGACTTTCTCATTATCCCCCCCCCCCCCCGATGAGGCAGGTGAAGGCTGGGTGAGAAGGCTGGGGGGGGCTCCACTCTCCATGGAGAGGTGGGAGGGGTATGTGTGTGTGTGTGTGTTGGGGGGGGATTGGGGCAGGTGGAGGGGAGAAGAGCCGGCCAGAAAGATGGAAACAAAGCTGTGAGGAGGAGATAAATGAAGCCTGAGTGTCTTGGCCGCACCGGGGAGAGGACAGCCATCTGCGAGCTCATGCTGCAGAGCTTATCTTATTACCACCCCTCCTGAGGAGCGAAAACTTTGTTTCCCACCTCTCTCTCTCCGTCTCCCTCCTGTCATGTGTCCTCTCCGTCACGTCTGCTCTGTCTTCCTTCCTTTCTTCCTTTCCCTCTTTCGTCCTCTCCGTCTTCCCTCCGCACTTCCCTGACAAAGCGGCGTTTTAATTCAGTGTGGCTTCAGACTTAATTAGAGCCTGTCGCGGCGCTAATTTATAACAGTTTATGAATGTGGATGGCCGTCCTGTTCATTACCCTCTCACGACGTTCCCCCGCTTCATAAATTGAAATGAACAGACTACGCCGCGGAATTATCCGGTTTGGATTTCCGCGCGGTGTCGTCCGAATTTTCTTTTTTTTAAACGATCACCTGGGAAAAAAAAAAAAAAAGAAGAAAAAAAATCAATTACAAACGCGCCATCCATTATTGCCTCGCACATGCATTAGCAGCTGCGCGAATAAAAAAAAAAAAGAATATAATCACGATATAATAATAGCGGAGACGATCGGCACGCAAAAAAAAACCGTTAGAGGGACCGTGGGACGTCTAGGTCGAGGCGGTGGCAGTGGGATGCTCTGTCGTGTGTCGTGGAAACGTTACTCAGGGTCACGCCCCCCCCCCCCCCACCCACTCCCCACCCACCCCCCACCCCGCCTTGGGGCCGCAAGCAGCTCCCGACTGGCTCCGGGTAAACACGACCACGCACAATACGCCCGGGCATACAGCGGGAACAAAAGACTCCGAGCGCTGTCATCGCTCATCACGCTCACACAATAGAGGATATCGCTCATATACTGTAGTGTCAGTAGTACGATAATGGGCACACAGTGCGATAGGATAGAATCTATATGCTCGGGGACAAACAGATAGGGACTGAAAACAGAAATGAATACACGGATGCCATGGGAGGCATTCACAGCACAGAGGAGCAGGACACACCTCCAGAGCCAGATGACCTAGCGAGGGCCTTGACCTTGTTGCTGGCCTTGTGAAGGTGCTTGGGGTCGATGAAGACGAGCTGTAGGAAGAGACAAATCTCCAAGAGCCACAGAGCGACTGTCATCTTAAGCCAAAGCGTTTCATCTCAGCGTAGGCGTGTGATGCCGAACAGTACCACGCTGCCATTTTGAGGAACATTCCTTCCACAGACGAGAGAATGCAGGAATGTGTGTGTACATATATATGTGTGTGTGTGTGTGTGTGTGTGTAACGCTTTGAGGAGCAGTTGAGGAAAGTGGAAGGCCCGGTTCAGCTCTGCCCTCGCCACACGCTACGCTCTGAGGCTAGATTCCCTCCTTAGTGCCAGTCAAGCTTACTAGAGCGTGTTGGAGGCTGGATTGATTGATGGACTGAAGGGGGGGAAAAGGCAAGTGGGGGGGGGGGGGGGGATCGACAGGTATGGGAGGGGCAGACGGTCTAACTGATGGCATAATTCAGCTCACTAAAAGCTCTTAAACCTCCCGCCACGCCGCGGCCTCGCTCCCCTTCAGGCCGGGAAAACACGGCAGGAATAATGTGACTGACTTTTTGTTTCCAATTACGGCGCCGTGTAAACACACCGACCTCTGTTTCCTTCTCCCCGGTGTCTGCGGCGTATTCATTTTTAGGCCCTGTCACTTAGGACACACGCGCATCTTTTTCAATGTTCGCAAAAAACAAATCTGCAGAATGTAATTACGTGTAAATTGGTACGCGGCGCATGACGGAGCGTTTCCCATCGATTGGAGTGACACCTTTTGGACACTGGGCATAATCACAGTTTGTGCCTGGTGGTAAACAATAATTAATACTTCAGCTGTTTACTCTCGGAGAGAAAATCGCTTCTGGATGATTGAAAGATAATGTGCAACAGATTATATTTTTTGGAGTAACTTTCTCACATAATAGCACTGTAACAGAGTGGGCATAGGTCAGTTGAGGTATGTGAAGAATGGATTATGATGATTATGAGGATATATTACTTGACTGTCCCAACCACAAAATAAAGGTACACTTGTGGCAGCTATGAGCATAGTGCAGAAATGTATAGATATATTTCTATGCTTTCATGTGGTATGCCGTGGCATGACGCTGCATAATGCATAATATCCGTCTCTCCCTCCTCAAAGACATTTCCATCTCAAGGGTGAACTCTGGCCGCGCAGTGACTGTCGGTGGAACGGGAAATTAGCGCCGACTATTCAGCGAACGTCCCTCATAATCCAGTGGCCCGTGCTGCGCGTGCCCCGCGCTCTCCGTGCATCCTGGGTAATTTGTTTCTCCCAGGGGGTTTATCATATCAGGAGCCAGCAAGGTTATTTATACTGACAGTTATGGCACAGAGAGAGAGAGAGAGAGAGAGAGAGAGAGAGAGAGAGAGAGAGGATTCAAGTGCTACGGGGAGGATGATTTCTTAAAAGAGTACAGCTCTCTTAAGAATGAACTCTGTCCAGAAAGCTGCACTTATAAAAGTCAAATTCACAATGATGATATGACTCACTTGATTCCACGAACTGTGCGGTTCAAAACAGTAACTTGGCTCAAGCAAGCACACATGGGAACAGTGGAATTAAGTTCAGACTCCTCGTCTTATCCGAGTTATCTGAGGTACACGCTGCACTTTGATAGCTGCAAGTACACAATCTCCCACTGGTTTTGCTGCAGAGCTTCCTGGGATTTTAACTTTATTTTTTTCCGCTCACAAGCAAGCCGCCTCGGGGGGGAGGGTGGGGGAGGATAGAGGCTGTTCAACATGAGAGGTAGTCTTCACAACAAGGCGGTCTGGGAGAACAGACTCGTCCTTGGGAGGGAGGGTGGATTTTTATTTTTTTATTTTTTTTGACTGACTTGTTAATATGGCTTTAAATTCGCAGTAATAATGCATTCCCCAAAAAATTCAGTCACGACTTTTGGCAGCGGGTGAAGGTGACGACAGATGAATAATGCATGAGCTCTATCTGCCGCCATTAATCACACCGATCTCACACATTGCTACACCCAACCCAACACACACACACACACACACACAAAAACACCTCTGTCTCCTCTCTTTTCCCTCTGATCTGCAAATAGGTGATGTGAAACTGGGTGGAGACATGAGAGTGAGATAGAGATAGAGAAAGAGAGAGAGAGAGAGTGCGAGAGGGAGAAAAGTAAGTATTACTTATTCTCCCTAAACATTTCAAATTCTCCTCGGCACTCACTTCATCTCCGTTCATTTGAAATTCGTCGCAGCGGGGGAGTGAAACTTCTCAAAAAGCACTGATTGCATTTTCCCCAGGCCTTTTCAAACCTGGCATTTGTGAGAGAGACCCTGTCATCACCAAAATAATTCAAAAGTTGAATGAAAAGGTTGAATACACAAGTTGCGGAACAATTTCAGAAGCCGTCCGCATCATCCACCTGCCTCCCCGACCTATCCCTCCCCGCTCAGCAGGGGGCGGAAACTTGAAAAGCTCTATGAAATCTACCTCCGATGCCGCTTTAAGACATAAGTCACAATTGTACACATGAATACAGTATTTATGCGTGATGTGTGTGTGTTCCCTGTGGGACACATCTCTAATGGGATCTGTTTCTTCCATATTGGAGCTCTGCGATGCGGTAGCTGATAATATGCTCCGAAATGGACATCTAAGATCAGTGATTACTCTCCATTTGCCACAGCTGCCTCTCCTTCGGGGCATGTCAATGCATCAAAGTGGGGCAGAGTTTGGAGAAAATGTCAGATTTGGAGATAACCCCTGGCTTTTTCCTTTAAAAGACCTCATCAAATGGCAGCTTTACTTCCTTGATTTGATGTATTTCCTATTGAAACATGATAGGGGGATGGATTGTTCAAAATTGTAAACCAATGGAATATCAGTCAGGGAGAGAAAGGCAGTGTTTTCTGATGTTGTTTAAAAATCTGTGATGTTTTATTGGTTGGAATTTATATCTACGCCTAGTGCAGCATGAGGTCACCGTTAAAGATACTCTCTTTTCCAGGAAGTAAAAGTAATGGGAGTTCATTTCATGGGGACTTTAAAAACAATATAGTTGGCTCTTTTTGAGATAGCCTTTTAAGATGGTAGAGTCTTTAATTACTGTAAACTGGGATTGATTGGAGGGACACTGAGAGGTGCTGCCACCACTGACCCTTGTAAAAAGAAAGAGCCTCTGCCGGAAAACCAGTTTTGTGGAATGCACACTAAGGGTAGGAGCACAAAGACAAAGGTTGGGTCATGTTTTTGCAGTTACCCATTGGTTGGCGGAGTACCAATCAAAGGCTCTGGTCAACACTGACACATAGAAGAGGCGGGACAAGTCTAAAACTGGTTTTGGTAAATTGATAAGGCAGATCAATTAGCCTACACTAATAGAAGCCTCTCAAGTGCTGCAGGGTCTCTAAATGATTGTGAGTGTTTTTGCCTGACACGCCCTAAAAAAACTGTGGTTGCAAAGCTGCTTGCAAAGCTGCAACATGTACATACACATACAAAATGACTGTCAATGAAATAATTGAGTAAGTCAGATCATTTTATGTCTTTTTTTCCTGAAGTGAATGAATGGATTTTCAAATGTCACATTTTTACCAAAGTATGTTGTTCAGGTTCACATAGCAATGAAAAGAATGCAGGAGTCCACCAAAGGAATGACCCATCTATCCATGTACAGTATATGCATGTTTATGGAACGCTACTCAGCTGTTGCATGTGCAATAGTGGGAGCATGAAGCGGCACTGGGCAGCAGCCAGGCAACACAGCAAGACAGCAGCCTTTCAGGCTAGTTGGAGACTCAATTCCTCAAAAGTGGCGGGTAACTGTTCAATTTTAGTCTAAGCTTTAATTTCTACAGTGCTCATAAGTGCACATAAAGTAGAGGCAATATATTTATTTTCCCTGAATGATGCTTTCGAAAAGAGATTATTCGTGGAAGTCTAGAGAGACTGTGAATGTGAACACCAGTGTCACAATATACCAGTTATTAATGCGACTGCTGATTTCTACATTACACCCCTTACACTTGATACAGACCCCCAGAAGTCATTTTCAACATGTAAACATAAAAAACTGCCCCAAATCTGCTCTGTCAAACATAAAACTAGGCTTCCCTTGCTGCTCTTACATTATAACTACTGAAAACTAGGGCACTGTTGCTATGCAACAATTAAAAATCTGTTTGACATGTGCTACTCTTAAATTTTTTTCCCTTTCAGCAGCCTGTGTACTTACTAGTGTTAAAAACATAGTCGTTTCTTGGTGCTGTTAGCTCCCCCCCCCCCCCCCCCTTCTGTAAATAGAGGTCTCCGGTGAATATGCAGCCCTCTGTGGAGTCAGAGATGCAGCGATGAAAAGTAGCTCTTCTTTTCCGCTCAGATCGCAGCAGACAGCGCACTGATTTACACAGCGCAGTGACAAGGACGACAGCTGCAGTGCACCGGGATGGAAAATACAACCTCCCTCCCCTCCCTCCCCCATCCCATTCCCCCCCCCTAAAGTCCAATTCACCTCATCTCTCTCTTTCTTTGCCCCCACCTCCTGCCTCTGATGCTTCAGCTGCCCGACATTAGGGCCGCTCAAAAAGGAGGGGTTTGCGGACAGAGTTGACTTTTACAGTAACTGACGACCTGCCGGGGGTGAAAGTGGCTTCCGAGGACAGGCGAGGGGGGAAAGCACAAGGCGCTCGTGCGGGGGAATCTCTCCAGCCAGCCTCGGTTTGACACGAGAAAATTAGCCCGCAGTGGCCGGGGTCCAACGGCTGTCGAACCTGCCATGCGTGTTGGGCCGTTATCGCGCCGGGACAGCTCCCCGTTTCTCAGGCTCTGGCCAACACACGAACAGGGAGATCCTCAGGAGCGAGGGAAAAAAAAAATGACCATACCTTCGTTACAGTATGGCATCGACAGCTGGGGGAGGAAAAGGGAGCGAGGGAGGAGACGGTATAGGGCAGAGGGGAGGGGACTGAACGGATGGATGCTTCCCGGTTCATGACAGCGTTGAGCTGAATAAACAGAGTGGAGCATGTGTTTGCCTCTTTTCAGGACCGTGTTATTAACGCACCAGTGGAAAACACTTAACTCATGCCTATTCAATTATGCTAATGCACACACATACAAATGACCCTGGTTAGTTATTAGCTGTCTCAATTAGGGGACATGTGTATGGGGGTACGGCGGAGGGAGAGAGAGGGGTGACGGGTGGTTTGCTGTCCACTGGTGATAACAGAAGCCTCGGGGCAAGACTTGTTCTGCTTTTATTGGTTGTGCCTACATGAACACAAGAGGCTCTTATCGTCATGGATTCTCCAGCAGATCAATTCAATGTCGAGGCTCTGAGTGGCTGCGATGTACAATCCCATCACCAAAGTTTAGACAGTTAGCTTTCGTCTAACAGGGCATATAGAAATAACCCATTGTGACATCCTATTTCACCCTCTTATGTTCACCAGCATCACACAAACAGATGTAAAATAAATCCAATTGATTTATGAAAGAGGGTGATATAGTACAAACTATAGAACACACACCCACAGCTACATAAATATATAACAAAATCTTATTTTATCGACAAATTTAGATCATACAATAAATCTGACTTGTGCAGCTGCGATTTCAACATGCCTTGCACGTACATACATGGTAAACATATGCATTAAAATCAATAAGATGGATCCACAAAGGCATAACTGACTCGCATATCACATTTAATACAGCCAAAGCTGATTAATTACAATGATTTGTTCTGTGAAATGAAGCATGTTACTATGGTAGGGACTGTTCATGTTGGATATATGCACTAATGATTGGGAAGCTAAGGCAAAAAAAAGCTTGGATGGTTAAGATTTGTGAACAAGTTAGAAACACGAGAACCAATACTGATCTACAATGTCATTGAGCAACTCTGGATCTATTCCATCAGCAGCGGATAGGAGACTGACTTCCACCAACATACTGATGGTACCCATAGTGATTTTCCAGGTACATTTTCTGCCTTATACTTGCTACCATTACACTGAAATACAGCCTATTTTGGATGAAAAAAACAACAACAACAAAAAAGTCAGCCTCCCACACATTATAAGCGGAACAGCTCCGGAAAAAGTATGGATTAGTCTTAGCTCTCTGAATTCTAGGTTTTGAAGTTGTTTATTCACAAATATTGGTTGAACAGTCCAAGACCATAACAATGCAAACTCAGTAGCCATAGATGGAAAAACTCGGTCAAACAACCTGTCTGTAGACTTCTTAGGAATCTAGTCTCCTTTGGCTGACTTTCATTCAGCTACATCTTTAATGAGTATTTTTCAGAAACTAAGAAACTAAGACGCAAACACATCATTTGTACTAACAGGAGGAAAAGCTGGTGGATGGGGCATCAAGAGCTTGACTGATGTGACCACAAGCCAACACAGTTCTAATGTCCAAGTGAGCTACATTCACTGTGGCAATGTAGCACAAACCCTGTTAGCAAGCTTAACTGGTTTGATAGCTACCAATTTGGCTACTGCTGTAAATATGTAGCCAGGCTGCCTGGTTCAATGCTGAGCACTGCAGCTTATAGAGTCTGTTGGCAGTCAGGGTTGGCTGGTAAATGCAAATAGTTTAGGCCAGTAAACATTCAAACACTGCTGCACCTAATGTGTTCTGTATGGGAAATATAAAAACTATGTGAGTCCTCACTGTATATTATCTAATTAAGCAGAATTACCATATAAACAATCTTAAAAAACAACTTCCCCATTAAACCAGATTCAGAGAATGTATGCTTGCCCTGCGTGTCATTTTTGCTCATTATTTTTGCTTGCCATCCCATGCCTTCATCTCCGCTGCCTCCGATCCTGTCACACACAAGTTCAGCATGACAGCGCGGTAATAAGTGCGATGTAGTTCATCGGCTACACTTTAGCACCTCTCTGCTGCGGATCCTCTGTCACCTTGACGATGGACTGTTGCCGCTGTCCAGCAGAGGTGGTGCTGAATTTTCACACCCCTCTGCTTGTTGCCACCTCTGCCCCTCGGTAAGGGACCGCTGTCCGTGGTCCTGAACCCCCGCTGCAGGGCCTCCGCTCACAGAGAATGATATCAGTTCAGCTGGCTGGAGGGGGCAGTTTGGGCCCGGTCTTTTAGTGAGGTCTGTCTGTAAGAGGCAAACAAGCCGCGGTCTCAGCAGGCGCCGAGCTCCACGCCCTGTTTGCTCCGGAGCTGTCACATGTGACAGCGTCATCTACAGAGGGGTGGGGTAAGGGCTTGGCAGCTTGAATGCATGCCTCAGATGGATACAGAATATGACTATGGTCAGGGCTAGATGGAATATTGCCCGTCTCAGAAAGAATGATTTCAGTAATACTTTTTCTGCAGAAATGTGCAGATGACAGTTATATCTGTGATACCAGAGAGAAGCACCAAATGGTAGCCTGTCAGCAATCAAAAGCATATCCTGTCCTTTCTCTTTTAACATTCAGACCCAGACATTGTGCGTGTGCATCCAGTGGGACGCTGTGTGAAAAGAACGGCTGATCCTTGCTCATGAGAGGCCAACCCCTTTCTGTCCCGTCCTTCCCCCGGAGTAGGAAAGCCGGCCAATCAGGGCGGACGAGGCGAATGAGTCACGGTGAGAGCGGACCGCGTCCAGCGGAGCGGAAGGAAAGGAGGCCTCGCGCCGCCGCTTTGGGCAAGAAAGCTGTAGCGGCTATGGATGGAGTGAATGGGTCAGAGCCCCCGCACACACAAAACACCCATATTAAATATGTAAATATGTGTATATATGCATTTTTTTTTGCCAAAGATCTCACATATTTAATGTCAAAAAGTCAGATTTTTCCTCTCTCCTCACTTGTCTGTCCTCCTCTCTCTGTATTAGATTTATGAGTCAAGCCATTTCTCTCATGTCTTGTCGCCCCTTCATAACTCACCAAACACCCACCACACCACTACAAGGTTGTGTGAAGGTCAGTATATTGCCTAGATTCAGATCCAGCTCGGGCTGAGCCGCGTGCTCGAGCTTCATAATGGTGTACGTGTCACTCAAGGCTGAACAGCCGTTAGATAAACAAAAACACTGTGAATGAGTGCCAGTGAATGAGTGCCAGAGACGCTCATTAACTATTGATGCAATGGGAGATCTCACAGCTGGATACACACCGCACACCGTGGACACACACACACGCACACAATAGTTGTTGAATCGCATGACAAAGCCGGTGGATGAATGTTTTGTGTATACCAAGAAAAGGATCAAAATGTCCTCAATACAGATGAATCATATTTAATAGCTCCCACAAATGACTTAGCTTTCATACATATTCAAAAGGTGACAATAGCATTTATAAAGGGAGGTGAGTGTTCAAGTCCACTACTGTGACCACTGTTGAAAGTAGAAATCCATTTTCCAAAGGGCACAGCACAATGGCACAGTAGATGTGAATAGGACGGATTGGACCTTGGGGGAGAATAAAGGATTTGGAAGGTGATGGAAAAAGAGTCGGAATGAAATTGAAATCCGACTGAATTGGCTCGCGTTTTCTGAAAAGACCGGAGCAGTGCGTTGGCTTTCATGGCTTATTCCAGGGATAGACAATGGAATCAAATAGACAGGGGGGCTGTTTGAAGTCCCACAATCTACCAACCTTCCCCGTCTTTCATGTTTCTAAATGAGTGAGTGGGGGGAAAAAAAAAAAAAAGAAAAAACTGTGAATGTTAATAACAACAGAGAAAGCTTTGTTCGGCTACTGGTCTTCTAGTCTGTCTTTGTTTAATAGGCAGGGGCAGCATACTGTACGCGGGAATGGAGGATGGAGGGAGGGGTGGGGAGAGAGAGAGAGAGAGAGAGAGAGAGAGATAAGGAACGACAAAGGGGAAATGACAAAGAGCAGGGAAGGCAGAGCAGTGATTTGATTAGTCCATGAGTCCTGACTAAATGGCTTCGTATAGGGGAAGGGGGGGGGGGGGGGGGGGGGGGGGGGGGTGACGTTTTCATTCTACCTGTAAGCAAACCATAGGACAGGATGCCTTGACACTATACTGTAGCTTCAACTGCTACATATGGCATGTCTTCCCTCTTTTCTATAGGGAAACAGCAGTGTTTCCTCTCGCTGTGGTGCGGCCAGGCTGAGCTGGAGGAGCAGCCGTTGATCTGGAGCGCGGCCCAGCCCTCCGTGGGAGTCTGCTTATCCCTGCCTCTCACTAATGGCACGGATCCTATCAACTCTGCAGCCACATCCAGCCGGGTCACACTTACAAATGTAGACACTCGCGTAGGAGGGCACACGCGCGCGAGCTTAGACACATACCAATATTTCAGCCCAAGCTTTCTAGGAACTGAGGGAAATGAGGATGTCTAGTATTTCCATGAAGGAGGACCAAGATAAGACCAGAGACATCCAGCATGTATAGTATTTCTTAAGTATTTCTTTATTCACCGTAGGAGGTCAACTATTGAACGCCACACTATATGAGGGCAAAGGGAACGGCTCCAAACAAGAGAGAGAAAAAAAACACCTTTCACGAGTGTTTCAACACTTTATATCTGCCTTAACTTGCTCCAAGATTGATTGAATCGGATCTCGGAAATGTAAATCTAACATTCCCTGACATCTGTCATCCAAGAGGAGCTGCTGTCAAAAAGACTCTACCTCCTCCTCCTCCTCCTACATGAGACCTGACTCTTCCCATCACAATTATATTGTCCCGTGATCCCTGTTTGCCGACATGCTCGCACACACACACGTGCACGCACAGAGAAAAAACATCACTTTTTTATCATCTTCAACCTATACACATGCCAGCAGCAACAGAGATGAGAGCTCTTTTGTGAAGGAACCACCATGCCCATTCGCTGTCACCGTCTCCACAGTGAGAAATCCTCTTACTAGAGAAGACCGCTTGTTTTGTTTTTTTTTGTTGTTTTTTTTTTGTGTCTCTTACCTGGGCAGCACGCTGTCTTTCCCCCGGGTCCTCCTCACAATCCCAGGAGGTGGTTCGCACAAGTTCTGGGGGAGGCTGAGGGAGGCTCGGATGTGGCGCGCTTAACGAAAGAAAAAAAAAAAAAAAAAAAAGAAAAAAGCTCAAAAAGCAACGTCCCTGTTTTTTTTTGTCACACGACGGGCTCAAGCAGCACTCACGATCACACACTCGCGCAGCCAGTCAACAGCTCCGGCAAAGCAAGCAGCTCTCTATTCCTTCTCTCTCTCTCTCTCTCTCTCTGTCCGTGACACTCGCCTCCTCTCTTCCCGCCCACCTACTCCAGCCCCCTCCCCCAACCTCTCTCTCTCTCTCTCTCTCTCTTTCCCTC
Source organism: Centroberyx affinis (assembly GCF_046629955.1). Taxonomy (NCBI): domain Eukaryota; kingdom Metazoa; phylum Chordata; class Actinopteri; order Beryciformes; family Berycidae; genus Centroberyx; species Centroberyx affinis. The sequence goes on along the minus strand of NW_027278821.1, from coordinate 27,955 downwards.
TCTCTCTCTCTCTCTCTCGCTTGCTCTTCTTCTGTCAGACAAAACGCACACGTCCCCTCTATCATTCAACACAGTATTTTCTGACATTTTCCCTACCCACTCGTACCTTCTGCTCCACGAAAACAAATACCCATCCACGACACTATTAGATGGGCTTTTTCACACATTGTCATCGTGAACTTATTCTTGCTTTAAAGGGGCATTTCGAGGAATGTTACGCATTGAAAAAAGACATTGAAAGTGCACTGTGAAAACAAAATAACAACGCTGAGATGAGTAGTAATGAATAATGGTAATGAGACATAGAAATGCACTGCGATGGCTATGCGAGTACAGTGCCGACCCTCGCTTCAAAGCCAAGCACCTGGCCATGCAGCACACACACACACACACACACATAAGTATACACACTTATTCTTGTTTATTCTCTCTCCACTGTCTCCCTTCTTTCTGTCTCACCGCACCTTTCCCCATCTCTCTCCAGGACCCGGCGGTGTATGTATTCGATGCCGCTCACGTCTCCTTCGTCAGACAGCCAGTCAAGGGCATTCCCAGAGTAAGTGTATGCTAATGTTCTGCCTCAAGGAGCCGCCTGGCGTCCCCTCGACTCCCGGGCCCGACCAGATGTGGCACTGAGCTCTCCCAGGGAGGGGGCAGCAGATGCAAAGGCAAGGAGCACCGGCAGCAAAGATCTGCCAAGCAGTCGGGTCTCGTTTGACCATTCGGAATGACAACGGCGCCTGACCTCGCCGAGCTCCGGGGGTCTGGTATATTCAATTTGCAATTCAGTTCAAAGGTGCTTTATGGCCTGGAATGCAAGAACTACTTATTGTCGGCTTCAATTTCATGGCTATGTGATGTTAGCAACAACAAATGGTCCAATAATACCAAATCAATCAATGGACAACAGACACAACATGCCATCCCAACATTTTTCCCCCATTGTTAATGCTTATATTAATTAGTTCACAGAAGAGAGAGGCAGGAAATCCTACAATATAGAAAGATAAATATTTTCATAGTAGTTTTTCCATTTGGGAAAGGTTCTGAAAATTACTACAGTACACACAGTATCTTGCATTTAAGAAGATGAATTTCTCTTGCTTCATCACAGTTTTTTCAATGGAAAGGGCCGCTCTGTATCTTAATAAATTAAGTCATTCAAATTCCTCAACCAGTGTAGCATGTAAAGCAGGACCAGACTAATTCTCTCACTTCCAAAGATACATAGCTGTAGACACAACGCATCTGGGTAGTTGTGCGGTGCAGCTAACTGGCTAGCACTGCTAAATATCTTACAGTAAGTGAAACATTGAAAGTGTTGCTTGTTTTATCCAAGGATTAGTTATAAGGCCTGTTAATGTAATCCATCTTCAACTCTACATCTGTGTTCTTTACACATTTGAAAAGACCATGTAAGATGCTGTGAAAAGAAAAAGCTACAGCAAACTAGCGCTGCAACATATGCAACCACAGGCATGAGCAGATGTTAAGTGTGTATGTGCATGCACATGTGTCTCTGTATTTGTCTATGCATGTGTGTGTGTATGCGAAAAGCCCCCACAACCTCGCGCGCTGGAGAGACCCCTGTACGTAAATACGAGTCCATAAGCTGATAAAGCACAAAGAGATGACCACATGGCGCTGTTGACAGCACACACAGACAGGCACACACACACACACACACACACACACACACACACAGAGGCTGACAGACATATAGCCGGGGCAGAGGCAAAGCAAACAGGGAGTCTGTGTTAATGATTACCAACTAAAACCCTGCCTGGACACAGCACAGCTTGCTCCTCTGTACACAAGCTTTGGTTCATTGGCTTTGTGTGTGTGTGTGTGTGTGTGTGCGCACATGTGTGTGTGTGTGTGTGTGTCTGCGAGTTGTGGCCATGGGGCATCGATAACTGGGCAAGGCGATGCGGCCAGTGCAGATTTCCGTCCCAGCAGTCTTACGCGTTTGAGCCTAATGAGCGGGAGAAGAAGCATCCGCTCAGCATGGCCGTCCTCTTTGGTGACTATCTGTTGTCTTCCCCGGCAAAGTCGGCTAACTGCACATCTCAGCACCGCACACAGCTGGGGGCTGAAGACTGCACACCTCCAGCACCTCCAGCTGATCCTCCTTGCAAACACAAACTGCCTGGAAGACAATCATTTTTTGCCAAAGCAGTTTTTCTGAGAGAGTAAAACACTTTGCAATCAGCAAACTAGGAGCAAGCCTCCTACAGATGAGTCGCTTTGACATTAATGGCTCTCTGAGCAGTAAATGGAAGGCAGCTGTGAAATCGCTAATGACTGAACTGGGCACCAGGGTGTGGATTACTGCCCTCTAGGGATAGGAGGACACAAAGTCACTGAGCTCCAAAGGCACAGGAGATGACTACCATGAACAAAGCTGCCACACTGGCATTCACCATCTGAGAGAACATGAATTATACCAGATAAACTTCCTCTTTCTGCTGGAGAAAATGAACATTTCCTTCACTATTACCAAAGGTAAATGGAATGGAAACTCTGAGCATGGCGACAGGTCTTGTATTCAGAACCCATTAAATTCTCACTCCGCTTGTGTTTGCTAATTGGCTGTTGGGACCCACTTACTGGATGCTGTTTTGCCCTCTGTTGGGAGGGTCTGTCCCCATGGCAACCTTTGTGTATTGCCAATTAACCAGCAGCATCATCCCGGATTTACCTTTCGGGAAGCAGGAGGCACACAGTGAGCAAAGCATTTCGGAACATTAGTCAAGTCCTTTTGCTAGACGGAAGCCCCGAACCTCTTTTTGTCCTTCTTCCCTCCTCATAACTTTACTTAAAGTAATAATCCTCATCATAAATAAGTTTGTTTGGAATAAACAGAAGAAGAACTGGGTAGTTACCATGAGCAGCAAGCGCCACCATGGCTGAACAGACGAAGAAAAGAGAAACTCAAACTGCAGCAACAGAAAATCCAAGGAAAAAGACAAAGTCACAGTGCTGGACACACTGTTTGATTGACAGGTGATCTCTGGGAAGTGCAGTGCAGAAACACCACAGCAATGAACACTTAGCACCAAAGATGGAGACTAAGTAAAAGGCAGATCATGTGGATTACCACTTTAAAGCTGCTGCTGAGTGCCAGCAAATAGTCAATGCTTCTCTTTAAATCTCCACCATTAGTTTAAAACATTGCATTAGCTCTTATTATTTGTTGAAACCTTTTGAATAATCGTAAGCCAACTCCTTCTATGTTTCTAACCCGGAAAAAAAGAATATGGCCTACCGCTGGCTGAGATAATCGCGCTCTCAGTACTGTCCAGGGAGGCGGAAGTGGCAGATGTCTGAGAAAAATAGAGTCAGCCAGCGGTCAAGCTAAAAGGAACAAGAAAGGAAGAAGGAACAAGAGAGATCAACAGGGTGAGAGAGGAATGAAAAGGGTGAAATGGCATTTAGAAGAAAAAAGGCGATGAAATAAAAGGAGACGGGTGAATAAAAAGGACAATTTCCTAAATGTCAGGAGCATTTGAATGGTCACCTTTCGACACTGCAAATCACTGGTCTTATCCAACCACTAAGAGAGAGGATGTGATGACTCAGAATGGGAAGTAGCTTTTAGAGCTCATCATCTATCTAAACCTTTAATGTGGCCCTACCATATTCTACAGCCATTGTGGTTTGGACTCCCATAGAACATATAGAAATTGAATCACGCTCACTTCAAATAATTTTCGAGATGCAAAAAGGTATTATCTGTCGCCATTGTTATTAAAGGAAACGTTTGGCGATTTTGGGCCTATATATAATTTATCTCTTACATACCTGTAGTACTTGAACCAGCAGAGAATATAGACTCTCGAGTCGGCTGTCGGTTGAAATGGCGAGCTCCGTTGTTAGGGGTTTTGTCAAAATATCTCCAAAAAAGCCATTTGTCCGCTCCACAGGGGAGTTGAGAGTAAACATGACACAATTCCGCCATTACACACACTTTCACTAATCAGGAAATGACAGAACTATTTTTTTTTTCTCTGCCGCAGCATAGACTGCTGTGGGGTGAAAGTGCGTTACGGGCAGTGTGATGTAGTTTAGCGGACGGTCAGGTCAGATTGTAGCCTACATGGAGCTGGGTAGAGTTTGGTAGGTCATTTTTTGGTCATTTTGTGCTATGGGGCAGTAAAAATCTGACTTATTACCCGTTCAATGAGTTCAAGTTGTATTGCTTTGACCCACCCAGAGTTTTCAATAGTAATTCTCTCTGAAAGATAGAGACACCTACTTCCAAACGGCGCAAAGTAGCCCTAATTACAGCTGATGTTCTCATTACATCTCTCTCTCTCTCTCTCTCTCTCTGCTTCTGTCTCTTCCTCTCTCTCCCTCTTCCTCTCTCTCCACCGCAGGCAGGAAGCTGCCGCGAATCACTTACAGCTTTATCGGGCGGATAAGAGGCTGTTCGGATATGGAGCTATTCAGAGAAGTCTTTTCAACGCACACAGGTGCTCCTTTCACCGCCACTTGGCTTCTCTCACTCGCATGTATGCTGCAGATACTGTATGCAACCCCCAATCCCAATCCCCCCCCCACACACACACACCCACCCACTCAAACACAGACACATACACATTCATGCCAGGCACAAACACACACACACACACACACACTCGTACACACAAACACCTGCTAGGGTCAGTAACACTTGCCAGCGCCACTGATGTCACACAGATGTTTGGCTCGCATCTGAGGTGACAAGCGCAGCAGAGGAAGAATGAAGAGCTTGTTATTTCCCTCAAATTTTTTCCATTTTCACATTGCTGACACCTCTAGCACATTATCTGGCTACTTCACAAAGCATGGGACCTGAAACTCTACACCGGAGTCATTATCACACTGCCACAGCGCAGAGACATAATGATCTGACTCATCTTTCCCTGCATCAGATTGGTGCTTTTGTTTGAATGTAAAACTGACATTAGACGTTTAGATATCTCCCGCTGTTCGACTGAGAGCCCAATCAACATGCTGGGCAGTCTTTATCTCATCTCCCTCTCTTATAACACCAGTCACCGGGCCCGGCTGCTCGCAGAGGTCACATCCCGCTCATCCCGGCAGCGGTAATTACGACATTCTTACGGAGAGATGAGTGGCCCTTTTGACCCGGGCGTCCCCTTGACTCGCGCGCAGGAGGAGGAGGAGGAGAGCGACGTGAGAGGAATTCGTCGGGACTGATGAACGCGGCGTAACACGCTCTTGTACAGAGGCAAAATTAAGGCAGACGGGCACACACACATACACACATAAACAGGGTACACATCCTACATAAGTAAGGCCACCGAGGAGTCTCGTTTTGCAGGCGGGAGCGGCGTGTTTTTCGGAGGGCCCCCGTCTGTCGGGGACGGGATAGAGGAGTCAGCTTGTTGGAGTGCCCCGGGCCGAGTCTGTGTAGGGGACTCAGAAGGGGGATTAGTGGGGATTTAGAGAGCAGTAATTACCCTTGCCCGTGGAGGGCCTGGTAATTAAATTACCTTAGCAACCCCCGTTACTGCCCAGCCACACAGAGCCTTCAAGGTCAGCGAGAGTGAAATTTTAGAATATACAACATTTGTTTTGCACCGTCATCGCGAAGCATTGCCTTTTGTACAGTACACTCTCATAATTGGAGAGTGTGTGCAGCATATAAATAGAAAATGTGGGAGGGGGGGGGGTCACATCCATTATGTTGGTTTTCATATGGATATGAGCGAAGCCTATCATAGCCTTTCGCAGAAAGCACCTCATTTTTCCTGGGATGTGACATATGACTGAATGAGTCACAGAGCCTTCAAGGTCAGCGAGAGGGAAATTTTAGAATATGCAAACATTTGTTTTGCACCGTCATCGGAAAACACCGCCTTTTGTACAGAACGCTCTAATGACTGGAGAGCGTGTTCGGCATATAAATAGAGAATGGGAGGGAAAAATCACATGCGTTATGTTAGTTTTGGTATGGATATGAGCGAATACTATCGTAGTCATTCACAGTGAGTGCCACATGATATATGACTGAATGAGCAAGCCGATGTTTGCATTCTGCTCCGTGAAGCAAGACTGTGGGGAACCTCCGCCAGAGATGGATTATTCCCTGGGAATACGTCTAATATACACTTTACATTGTGGATAGTTGAGAATGGTGGTGAAGTGAGAAATGAGTTCAGGTTAAAGACCAATGGATTGGCAGAGAGACAGAAAGAGAGAGAGAGAGAGAGAGAGAGAGAGAGAGAGAGAGAGATGTGTGGGAGGAACAGTAGCAGCTCCCACACAAAGTCACGATCCACCACTGAACAGCACTCCATCTCCTGCTCATACTGACACATACACACACACACACACACACACACACACACACACGCACACATATTCCTAACTATTTGCTGAAACGTATACATACTAAAGAATGTAAAGAAGCTCCACCACATGATATATAATTCAAATGATCCACTCAAAATACCCATTAACCTTTATGCCCAATGTAGCCTACTGTAAATTCAGCTCAACGTTATCAATGCTCAGGATTTATGAACAGCCGTGAAACTGTTACTTCACATTTAATAATTCATTTCACAACTTGCCCAACTTAACAAGTGTGAACATTAAGCTGCTTTTCTATCGCTTCTATAGAAACACCATGAGCTGCAGTGGCGTGATTACCTCCCAACATGCTGCACAAGCATCCGTGCAAACACACACCAACAGACACACACGCTGACGTATGAACGCACACGTGCAAACGTGCGTACTCACACACACACCCCCACACGCAATCACTCGTCCACATGCACTCACACACAAACTCACAGACCTACATTCATTGTCAGGGATGACAGAAGCGCTGGAATGCATTACCATGTTATTAATTGCCTGCCATTCCACTACAATTAGAGGAAATGAATTTATGACCCTTTCTATAAGATCACACACACTAGTTTTCTTAGGCTCCTTTGAGCTGGATCATGAAGGCAACTACTCCCTTTTCTCCCTTAACACACACAGTTGTGGCTATTTATGCCCTTGTATTGGTTTACCTCATGACAGAGTCGACCAAACTAATGATCCTACTCCATCGCCAAGTGAGGGCAATAGATCACGCCGCCTGAAGTAATTCTAGTTACCCAGGAAAAAAGCCTCCGATAGGTCCTCCTGTAAAATAAATTGTTGTTTGCAATGGGAAGAGTCGACAGTGTTGAGTGGGTCTGTTCTCTGCCGTATCTAAAGCATTCGCCTTAGCTGGCTGAAAAGCTAATCATCAACGAGGATCATTTCTCACTGTCAGCTTGTATTAAAAAAAAATATATATTTCCAAGGAGGTTCAGCTCTGCATCTCCCATGACAAAGCTACCTCCAGGGCTGCAACGTCATGACTGTTACCCTCAGTGTCTCTACCGTGATGGACAAGACGTCCTAGTCTGACTGCATGCAAGATCTCAGCTTTGTGAATTAATGAAAAAAATTCAAGGAAGCAAATCATTACTTGAAATTCAATCTTAAATATTTATAAAATATTAAGAATCTAGTCTATAAATGTGTACATTTTGATAGCCAGGGACTTCACATAAAAAGTTCAAGTCTTCAAAATGTTTCATACTTGATTTAATTTTGTGCTGTCAATCATCTTGTGAGAATAGGCACCACTTTTTTCAAATAGAGTTTTATTTTGGAATGAAACTCTTCAATTACAGATTTCCATAACTGTGAGTCTCCATATATGAGTTGAAGAACAGATTGGAATTTGAGTTACACAAACATTTCTTGGAGGCAGAGCTGCTGAGGCAGAAATAATCCACAGCTTTTTGGACCACACAAGTTAGCTAACTGGCAAACCTGAACGGCCAAGAAGAACTGGTCAAAATATAAATAAAAAATATAAATGACAATGACAAATTTTCATTCATTCATGACCATGGCTTTCATGATACTGGAAATGCAGCAGGCTAGCTAACTAGCTTACCTAGACAGTTATTGTCTCGTATGGCTAGCTTGAACTAGCTACGTAGGCTAACTAGCTAACCTAGATAACTTACTATGGCTAGATTGCATTTTGTTAGTAGCAGAGCGCTAGGCTTCATAATATTAGCTTCCTCTTCTTTTACCCCTTGCATTTTCACTGGGTTCCTGGTTACTTAGCCGGAAAAACTTCGGTTGTTTGAGAAATGTAAACTGCCACCTTGTCAACAAAAGTTATTTGGATGGATATGTGCATTGTGTGCTGATGAAAGCGTCCACGCCTTGCTGGACACAACAGATACTACAGTACATGGCAGCACCATTGCTCATTAGGCAGAATTGACTGTGTCTGTCAAGCACCTGTGTTTGGGGGGGAAGGCAGCCAGCCAGATGTTTCATGGGACTGTGGAGGATGATTGATGCCTCATTGTACATCAGGTGTTAAAAATCCCAGACACCCGAGGGGTTCCCTTTCTACCGTTTTCTGTCTTTTTCCTCTCTCTTTGTTTTTCTTTTTTTCTTTTACTTTCTACGGTTACTGGAGGGAAGCATACAGTATCTGGAAGCGGGGGCATTGGCAGCACTCCAGAAGCCAGTCGATCAACAGACATGTATCACATAACAGTGCCATTACCTTCCACTGCAGCCCACTGGAACATGTAGAGGACATGAACAGCTGGTGCCAGATACCCTCTATAGCACCTGACGGGCGCGATGCTATCGACTTGGCAGAATTAGGCCGCCTCACAGAGCAATAATTACAACAAGAGATCTTAATCTCAACCGTGGGAATGAAAGCGAAAGGGAAGCGGGGGGGCAATCGCTCCGAAGAAACCCCCCCCCCCAGTCACGGTGCTTCTCCGAAGGCAAGCCCCCCCCCCCCCCCCCCCCCCCATCCCAAGAAGTCACCTTGACGACGCCCTTGGCGGCCCTCCATCACTACACTGCCGGCATGTGAGAGACCCTGTCAGTCTGTAATTTATTCAATTCAGAAGCGCTGCCGGGGGGGGATGTTGTAGAAAACCTCCCCCGTCGGGCTCTTTGAATTAAAACGACAAGATTTCCCCATTTTTCCTGACTGAGGCTCGCTTTCCCCTATCATTAGGGGACAAAAGTCCTATTCACACGGGACTATTATGTAGGGACCTCGCGTAAATTATGAATTACCCCCCAACCTCTGCATTTGCATAGGAGAATGAAATTCACTGAAATCACTGGTACCCCGGATACAATTGTATAAAGGCAATCAGGGCATGAAACTGAGAGAGTGATTTTGGGAGCAGGCAAGTCCAGAAAAGGGACCTGGATACTACTGCCTCCATTTTTCATGACAGGAGGAAGATAGAAATTGCATGCATAGAAGAAGAAATCATGTGCCAAAGTGAGATATAAGTTTTTGTAACAGCTTCATTTAGCCTGTGGCATGTAGTAAGCTGGACTACAGTATAATGCAGTCTTAATGTTTGTAAGCTTCAAACTGCACTTACTCTCTGGCTGAACTACAAGCCCAAAGGCAGAGTGAGTGGCAGAGAGCCAGGAACCCCGGGACTCCTTTAGTTTAACCTCGTCTGCCCTAATGGACGGTGGTGAATTGCATTGTTTTAGCAAGGAAAATTGGGGGGCCCCCGTTCACGACTACAGGACGGGGAAGTAGAGACACGCGCCGCCCAGTTCATCTGAGCTGCACGCCTCTTTTCTCTCTCTCTCTCTCTCTCTCTTCCTCTGTCTCTCCACGGACGACGCTCTGCCACTTTAGATATGTCACGGGCAATAAGGATGAAAAATTGGACTGCTCTTTGGGTCCCCGGTCGGCTTCGTCCTCCACCCTCACGCGCCCGGAGGAGGCCGAGCTCCGCGCTCACGAAACAAAATAGGATTTAACAAGGCCAGAATCACTCACAATGCCTCAGTAAATAGCCACTGAACCCTGCCTGAACCAGCAGCGCGGGGTTGGATACAGGCTCGATCATAGAAGTACGGAGTGAGAGGATAGAGTCTGACAGCACAGGGAGCATTATGCAGGTTTGAAATCCATGGTAAAACACAAATGAAGCAGCCAGGTTATATCAAAAACCACAAGCCTCCTTCTGCATTAATTAAGTCTCTGCTTTGCCGTATTGGAAAATGCGCGCTCTGATAACTACGCTCTCCTTTAATGTACCATTTCAATTAAAGCCTTATCTTAATTCCTTTTTTTTTCGTCTTTTTTGTATTCATGCCGTTTAACTCAAACCCTTGAGGTTGATCAATGATGTGTGCAGTCTGCTATTAGTTTTGTTTTTACAGATGCACACAGTAGGGTGGGGCTGGTTGGGGGAAACGTGGAAACAAGCTTCTTTGCTCATGTATGCCCAGCAATATAATATCAAAGTAAGGTAAGTAAGTAATTTTTTAATCATTGTTGCATTCTAAAAAAAAAAAAAAAATGTTGATGGTGATTCAGGGTACAACGTTGTTTTCTTGGGTATTATGGCTTTTATACAGTGGTTACAAGTGCATACTGTCTTCAAAATAGTGCACAAAACAACAGGAGAAAGTATTACTTACAAGCTGCAGGCTACCACCAGAGTAGCATAGCAACCACTTCCATTTCTTTAGGGCATTAACAGCACAGTGCGGACATGTCTTTGACCAATTGGATTGCTTTGCTCAAGCTATCCATTGTGTCAGGGTCTTCACCACATTGTCATATTAATATTCATGTGGTTATGTGTTGATAAGAAGAGACACAAGTCCCAAGTCTCCTTCTGCACTTAGTATTCAGCATGAGAAAAGGTTGCCATCGGATTCCCAAAGGACACATGATTCATCTTGTTTGCTTTTTGTCCTGATAACGCAGCTTGTACAGTGACAGCTGTATGTACTGTATTCAGTAAAATCAATATGCCATTATTCAGCGCATGAGTATTCAGCCCATAAGCGAGCCACGGTCACACCATTAAGACAATGGCTGTGCTTGCCACTGGACAATTTGCATAGTTGACAGCTCTGTGGTTTGGGTGGCTTATGTTTGCCGTACCAGTTCCTTGGTACATCCAAACATTGGGTGAATTCATAAATTGGTCCTCTGAACACCAGAGAGTCCCCGAGGGTCAAAGGAGACTCTTGCTAATTTCTATTCATATATTCAGAGTGTCATCCTTTCTCAGAGTATACAGTGCACTGTGGACTTTTAATGTTCCCAATGCTCACCAAACAGCATCAATCTATCCAGCAAAAGCTGCGACCAGCAAATAACTTCCTCAGACCACATGCCTTTTTATTTCTGCTCAAGTGGATGGTGTAGACAATTGGCCGACAAGTCTTTACTCTTTACATCTTTACTCCTTAACATGTGAAGAACCTGTTTGTGAATCTATCTACCATGCTTTAATGTATTCCAATGCAACCAGAAAGCTCTCCTTTTTAAATGGTGTGTCAGTATCAGTTAGAAATGTATCCAGCAAGACTTTGAAAAGCTGTGGAAATGCTGTGTGGAGCACAAGTACTATAGGATCAAAAGGCTCAAAAGAAAAGAATATGACCCAATGGCTAATACACTTTATGAATATGGTCCATTAAAGTTTTGATGATTTGTCATTGAAATATAAAGCATGTATAACAACAGCTTCCATCCTAATTCAATCACCCTAAGATAAAATAAGAAACGTAAATGATCTCCATGGGGAAACTGGGATGTTGCAGCAACAAATAGTAACAGAATACATCGGAAAAATAGAATATAAATGCAAATATAGTGTAATAGAGTCATATAAGCATACGCAACAACCAATAAGCAAATGGAAAATATATACAGTATGAGCATATACCAAAAAATATGAATACTAGCATTTTTTTAAGAGATCACGACTTCTACGAAATCTTTTCAAGACCCTCGAGCTCCTTTACACTGAATGGTAAGACTGCCACTCTAGACCTGTGGCATTTCAGAAGAAAACTCAGAGTTGTTTGGTGCTTTAGAGCTTCATTTGGAAACAGGAATAGAGAGACTAACCTTTAAGTCAACGGTGCCTGCTGCAATGTCTCTTCAAATGCTTGCGCCACTCTCACCAGCAGTCGCTCAGATCTGGAGGACATGGAAATGAGAAGAAAGAACCTGTTAGCACAAATTCATGGAGAATAATTGCCTATTATTATCTCAGATTAAGGGGCCAACATGACCGCAAATAAGGGGAAAGGACCAATTGCATATCCATTTGGGGGTCTTTAGCATCTATATAGACTCTTGCACCAGAAAGCTTAACCAATAAACTGGTGTTTTTTCGCATAGCGGTGCTGCATGGAGCTTTTGTTCTGACATTTTGAGGTCTTTGGCATTAAGAAAATGTGACAACTTGTGTTCTAAAGCTATGCTGAAAGGAAGAAATTCCCCTAAAGCCACAGGTACAAAAGACAAAGACCACAAGCCTGCTTTGCATTTCAAATCTCAGAATAATCAGTGCGCACAATGAGCTCAAACAACTGTATCCAGGAACTAGACACGGATAAGTAAGCCCACGTCATTCGCCCCTGTTGATCTTTCCATCAGCTCAGTGGTCTGTGCGTGTCAGCGGTGGGGTGGCAGATATCCATTATCGATGGACTGTTTTCACAGACAATTGGCCATATTCAGTGTAAGGCCAGTGGAGGCTGGCCATGTGTTGGAGAAGCGGGACAGAGAGCAGCTGGGGATCTCCTCCCAACAGATGCTGCCTGCTGCGGAGCTGTGGGAGGCATTCCAGTATGGCTTTGGTGGAGAATGTGGGGATCTGGGTGCTATTTTCACTCACTACTACTAAACTTTATTTTAGGGCAGATGTAGAGATGTACAGATATAGAGGCTTTGGAGTTGCAGCACAAATCTCCTAGCAACCATGGCTGGCTGTGTTCAAATTATAGCTAAACTCATAACTAACGAGTTGCATATTTAGAAAAACAATCAACTGCTCACAGCCACTGTGCATTATGTCACCTGAAAGTCCTCTTTTGGTTTGAACGCCTGCTTGAATGCAAATTCCCTTGAGCGATGCAAAATTGTTCCAAACCTTAAATGCATTTTTTCACTCGGTTTAAGCAAACCGCAAATGAAAAAGTATTTTCACTGCACAGGGGGAGATGTGAAGCTACCAGCGCCACCCCTAAAGGTGTGTGAATGTAGTGAGCTTACTGATTCTTTTCCCATTCACTCTCTCCCTCCCTCATACTGCGAAAAGTGTATTTACTGGCCACCTGATGCACAGATTAAAAGCCATTACCTCTGCTTGGCAGGGAAATAAAGGGGAAGTATTCGCAGACAGCGCATTCATTCACATTTCAATGCTCCTGTCATGCCTCGTCAGAATACTAAATTATGATGGAAAGTGAAAAGGTAAATAAATTCCATTTTACATAGCGCTAAACACATTCAAACACATTCAAATGCATTGTGCTAGTGTGTGCTCTTGCCTTTACTTGCCCGAAGGCAGTCACTTTAGAATATCAGTAGAATATATGCCCAGTACTAAAGATCTCCAGTCTTTACTATACTTTCATGTCACTCAAAGCCATTCCAATTGCGATCAATAGAATGTAATACAATAAAACCAACCATCAGCTAAGTGTAGCAGTATGGCATTTGTAAAGCATTTCTTCAGAGTTAACGATCATGATTTTCAGGTAATCACAACAACACTCCTGTGTGTGTGTGTGTGTGTGTCTGCTCTTCTCATTCTTCCTAATATGCCATGCATTGGCTGTATATTGGATCCATATTGGGACCCAAAGGGAGCTGCTCTGAAAAACATTCACACTCCCCCTGTTAATTTCCAGCTGTTCTCACATGTAAATCACATACAGAGCACAGGCTGTGGTGACAAGAATTCACGTCATTATAGTGTGCGCAAACCAATGATGCATCGCCATTTGAGATGCGCTGCTAAATATGCATGCATAACAAATAGCATGATCGGAACACAATGGGCATGTCAATGTGATATCAATCGCTAGCAATTGAGCGTTTGCCTTTGTGACTTTCAGCAGCCATCTGCACAAGTTCTTTTGTGAAGCCTCATAGAACACAGTTCCTGTTTCCCGCTGCGTTTCGTTTTCACATTTGCTCCTCTCATCCTTCTGCTCATAATTCTTTTATCACTTTTCAATATACTTGGACTCGCAATAAACGTTCTTCCAAGTATCTCTCCTCTTTGCACTGTTTGTCCAGCTCTCTGTCACCCTCTCACACGGTCTCAGCATCTGCCTCTAACGTCTCTGCTGCTCTGGATGCTCTCGTCTCCATCATCCACACATAAAGCCGACACATTCCCCCGGTGGACTCATCAGTATTCCACACAGGTGGTTTTTATCATTTATTCGCTTTTACACAGGCTCTTTGAATGGGATCTCGGGCAGAGACGAACTAAAACAATGCAATCCGCGCGCTCGCCCTGTGATGGATATGGCCCAGGCACGGCCGGTTTCTGGGGCTGCAATCATGCCTCCCCCCTGCTCCCACCGGCTCTGATAGCACAGGGGAGAAATGACATTCATTTCTCTCGGTATTCCAGACATGGCCATGTTCATCTCCATGTTCAACAGCCTGTGCAGTAGCTTATGTAACAATATGATGAGGAGGCATGGAAATGATCTTTAGATCTGTGTGTAGACTGAGAACCAGTCAAGGGGGATGGGAGACACTCGACAGGAGAGATATTACGACGGTAATCTACACAGAGAGGGTGAGCTGTAGAGCAAGCTGACCTTGAAGAGTTTAACCTGCCAATCAAAAGAGTGTTTCTCCTCTCTGACAGGCAGTGAGGCAGAAAGCAAAGCCCCAGATATGTCAGCCGGTGTAATGACTTGACCACGGTCCTTTGCCATCACCATCTTTAAAGTGAACTGGTGTTAAGCTCTGTACTGCAGCCCAGAAGAGAATGTGCCTGTGAAAAGCAACATCATCATGGATTTTTGAATTGTGTGAATTAATTATCAATAGATCTTCAATAAAACATATTCAGGATTGTTTTTTTTACCTGCATCAGGCTTTGAAATATTGCATCACTTGACAAACAGAACAGGATACATACATCTTGGGTAGAGCTGTATAGAACTGCTCCCCTGTGTTTCATTACTGGTATACAGTAACCAGTGATTATGAAAACATTTCAGGCATTTATAGTAGTAGATGGAACGATTGGTTAAACGGCAGAATAAGCTTAAATTCATGAATCACTGACATCATAAAAAGCCAACAATATAAAACCACACTACTGAGACATTAGTATAAGTTTAAAAAATCTCTGGAAAATGAATTTATTATTGACAAAACAAATAGTATAATAATAACGAAGGGTTAGAAATAGCAATACAAAAAGTAAAGAAAATATTACACATTAAAGCATCTGAATGTATGTAAAGTATTCTGAGTGAAAGGGGGAGTGCTGAACCCTCTCCGCTTGGACATACCATGTATCTACTACTAAAGAGAGGAATGCCACTAAAATACTTAGCAACTGTTCCCCAGCATGCTTCACAACAACCCTTCTCCACTGTACAGTGCATCTACATAAGGCAAATCTCTATGTGGATGGAGCTCCACCAGGCTCGCCATCTGCTCCAAGGAAGAAGACTATTCCACTACTCCAACACCGAGGAGTCAGCAGTCGGCTATTTCCATGTGGCATGTGCTATATAAAACCAATTCTAATAGCAATGGGTTGAAGTCAAGGCTTTGATTTTACTGCTAGTGTATGACAAAAAAAATGCAGATCATGCTTGAACAATATTCTTTCTGTAACACCGAGCCCTACTGAGATTTTTATGAATTCACCCTCTTGCTTGCTCTTAAAGACAGAGTATGCTGTCATCCGCCTGCACTTACACTCATTTCTTGAGGTCTTCCTGGAAAAGCTGTCTGTCTATTTGCCATATTTCAGTTAGTGCTGTCAGCCAGAAGCGTTGTTCTGTGGTCCATAATAAGGTTTTATTCTGGCCTGCACTCAGTCCACAGAAAAGCACTGAGGGACAGTGAAATATAAATGTAACAAGATACAGAGATTGACGTCAACAGTGGAACAGATGAGAAAAGAAAAAAACACCCGGCAGTACTGTAAGTTGAGACCGAGTCTTCCTTTTTATCATTTTTGCCTTCTATTTTCTAAAGTAAATGCATTCAATCTGGCCAGGTGACACCCCATCCCCACCCACACCCACCCAACGGTCTTCGTCATGCCGTGGAGGCTGGATCATATGTCTTGGGTGGAGACATGCTGCACCTGGTTAAAAGGCAATCTCTGTGGCAGCTGTAGTATTGGTGGATTAGTTGTCCTGTTGTGACACATTTGCAATCCTCCCCTTCTGCTTCTGATGGCTGCTCACTGGGAGAGTAATTATGAACCCGGGAGATCATTTTAAATGGTAAACTCCCCTCATGCAGGAGCAGTCATGTTTCATTTTACCAGTCACAGGTAAGATGACAACAGGTGAAATATATATTTTTGGGGTTTTTTTCCAAAAATGTGAATAACTGCAGTACTGGAGCTCTACAGAAACTTGGACAGAAATGTGTTTTCAAGCTACAGGCCATATGTTAACAATAGAGCTGTCAGAGACCAGAGACGCTAAATTACACATTCTAAAAATTTCTTTGGTTCATTTCTGTCCTATCGCTGTATACAGATTCGCTCCTGCCACGCACAGTATTTGTGCCGTACCTATGCGAGTCACCCTTCACCTCCAATGATGTCACATAGTTTTGTGCGCACACATGCTCAGTTGCAAGGCCGCTCCATCCTGCCTCCTTTGAAGACATGAAGACAGGGATCACAGTGTCTCTGGGTGGGCCTTTATCCCTGTGGCAGTGTGCTGTCCTCCATAGACACTGCCCTCTGAGCAAACAAGATTACCTTGATGAACACAGGCAGGCTTGTTTACTCCTTGTCTCAAGGTACTTTGGGGGTGACTCACTGCCAGTGAGGACAAGAAACTTTGGAGATGGGAGCTCTGCGATGCAGTGCACAGATATCTACTGCAATCAAAAGAACGCTCCAATTGAGAGTTTCTGCAGACCCGGCTCTCAAATACAATGAACTGCTGTCGCGCAGGTCGATGTGTGTAGATGGCCAATTATAAGAGGTCTTATGCACTGTGTGGCCTTTTTGTCGCATCTGTCTTTGTGCACTCTGATTAATCTTTTATAGTTGGGTCCTCAAATGCCTGGCAGCATTGGAATAAAAAAAAATCAGCTGAAGACACAAAGGATTTCAGCATTCTGTATCTCTCTAACAGCCTCTTCTTGCTGGTTCAACCAATTCAGCAGCAGTCCTCCATAAATGCACTGCTTTCTCTCATGCATGCACAGTACAGAGCTGCCAGAGGTGGGGAATGGGTGGGAAGAGGGAGAGAGGCGGATGGGGTCTTCCAAAGAGAAAATACAGTACATAACAGTTTTAAATCTGTGGCACTTTTCCTCAGGTGGCATCTCTGTATTTATTATCCAGATACCAAAGCCAAGGTTTGAGTATGGGGGAGCAAGAGTTACTCAACAATGAAATGCAATACAAAAATCAATATCCTGAAACCAGCGGATATCCCCATGTGGTAGGTACATGCTGCTACTCTGCTTGGCCAACAAATGTCCATTATGTCACTGCATCTGTACTAGTGATTTTATATAAACATTGTTCATACGCTAGACCAGTTCACGGTAGTCACATATGTTTGTAATGGATGTCGACATGTGTCCTGTCCGCTGTGTGAGCAAGAGAGATAGCTGTGCGATTGGTTGGCAGACCGCCATTTGAGAGCGGGCTCCATCTTGAATGAGGACGGCTGATACACATCTCATCCTCCCTCATTTCCAACAATGGTTTATCCATCCACTGGAGGCAATGCTCTTAGAGCTAGCTGAAGCAAGGTGATTGTTATTCACACACATGCCTGAAGCAATTTACAGTGCCCAGGGACCCTAAAGGGCTAGAGTGCACAAGTAGGGGAAGGTGGCTATCATAAAAAGAGATCAAAAACGGATACGGAGGTCTAGAAGAAACTAGACCTTTATTGTTTCACGCCAGGTATTCAGTGGCTTCGCAAAACCACAGATGAACCACCACAGTGAAACACCAGGAGCTTCAAGGCATGCCCCTGTTATGAAACCCAAATGATGACCCATATAATAAGTCATTCTCTTCTGCTTCTTGACATCCATTCTGAACTCATCATTATCCATGGGCAACGTCTCATCTGATCTGTGAGTTCATTTCCTCAGCAATATTGTCATTTGTTGGCAGCACACTGTACAAGCTGGAGGTGCAAGCATTTCATTTATAGGTAATGGAATCCAAAGATCTACAGACAAATGTGTCTACTTTGACAGCACAGACTTTTTTTCTGTCGAACGAGGCAGTCACTCAAAAGGATATAAATCCTTTCCTAAGTGTTTTCCAGCAAGGAGCTATTGGCTACTTATAAGCTTCACAATCTGTCAACATCTTTTAATGTAATCTTAAAATATGCTTTTTTTTAGCCTAGTTTTAATATGAAGTCGTAACATCTAAGTAATCATGGTGGTTTTTGTTTCATTTTCTTCTTCTTTCTTTATTTTTTGTTTTTATTGCCTTAATGTTAAGCATCTTGTACTGCAATCTTGCAGGAAAGCTCCCATATAAATAAAGCTTTACTGATTGATTGACCTGAAAAAATACATAGCAGCACTATGACTAAGTGATTTCTGAGAGATCATGTATTCTACCCTCTCAGTCTTATGGCAGCAGCATGTAATGGACAGAATTCATGTTTATGTGTTAGGGAGGGCAGGCAAATCAAACTAGGGCAGAGAGGGGTCTCCATGGTGACAGCAGAAAAAGAGCCAATGGTACCTATGCAATGTTCAGGGCGAGTAACGCATTCTTTAACCTCTTATTTGCGAACAGCATGAGACAGTAAACGGTTAAATCTGTTTGAATAGATTCATAACAACTGCTGGCTTGTATTTGTATTAATAATGCCACCATTGCACCCTCTACCTTCTGCTTCCCCCTTTCTTGACATTATTCAAAACACATGCAGCACAGTAATCTCCATCAAGGTTGGTACAACAACCTTGTGGAAGAATGACATTCATCCACAGCAACAGTGGTGCCTTGTCTCCTATCATTACCCATCGGCAGAGCATCTTTCATCATCTGTGTGTCAGTATTCAAAATGGATTTGAAGTGTGAACTACTGCTGTATGCCACCAGAGTTGTTATTATCGACACATGCTGGCTGTACTCATGATGATCAAGATTGCACTACAATATCACTTGATACAAAATGAAAGATTTTCTTTGTATTCTGACCAACAACAACTTCATGTGTCTGCTGTGTCTGCAACTTCTGCTGAAGCCTTGACACAAAAAGCAATCTTCATCTGGAAAATGATGAGAAAGATCTCAGTGAAGACCAGGATAACAGATGCCGATGTGAAAGTGGGGATGCCAAGGTCTCCAGTAATATTACCAACCAGAGAGAACAAAACAAGTGTATCCACTCAAGCTATTCCAGTGAGAGACATTTTAGAGGGAATGGTCCAGGAGCTCATTGCAGAAAACCATCCAGCTGAGACAAGAAAAAGGCCAGTTAGAAAAAGTTAATTCCAACCTTGAAATCAGGATGGCAAACATGGCAGACAAGGCCACAAGATGAGTGGAAAAGACCCAGAATGACCTGGATATCAAGTTGAAGGACGAACTCTATCCCCAGCCCAGGGAACCAGGTAAATTAAGTAAATTATATGACGAACAAGGCTCCCATCCAGGTATCCAAGACCCCCAACAAGGCTGTAAGACTGGTTCGGCTGTTCAGTTCTGCGTCTGAAAGTCACGATGAGGCTTGCAGCTCCTCTACCAAGCAGCATGGATCACTTTCTGAGATTTACTGCCATTCTCCTGGCCCATGTGTCCATGGTGAGAGAGTTTCGGTGATCCAGCTCCCAGCCTCCTGAGTTGGACTGACTTCTTCCCAATGAAGAGTATCGTTCCTGGCTCTGCGCTAATCGCCTCCCACATATTCACAAGACATGCAAGCACATTTCCTCAAAAAATATTTGGACTGCATCTTCAGTAAACACATTGAAATTAATTATGAATATACAATGCTTAGAACTTAAACAAGTAATTTCCTTTGTATATACTTTTTCACCAACCACATTAGTGTTGGGAGCAGGACCTGAAACTAACTTGTTTTGTCCACAGTGGCTTTGTGTATGACATAGGACATCATTTGAAAAGTTTTATGCACTGCTGCCACAACAAGCCTGTAAGATATAAGGAAAAATAATATCTTAATTGAGGCACTTAATGTAGAAAATATTTTATGCAACCAGCAGCAGATGTTTGGCTTCTTGCATATCACATATTTCATATAGAGTGCATTGAATGGAGAGTATATCCTTAAAACATTTCCATTACATACACCCTTTCTAGGTCATTTCTAGGTACTTTTTACTACATTGGAACTAGTATTCAGCCCTGGCATCTCATTTAATATAAGCTAGTGCAATGCAGAGGGGCCACAAAATGGATCCGAACGCATTAGTAGCATTAAAAAAAACAAAAAGACAAATAAAATTGCCACCTCTATGCCTCTAATGCACTTCTCAAGCTTGGCCTTTTCCAGTGGATGATCAAAGCTGGTCTAAGCCTGTAAAAAGGCTTGACTCTGGGGGCAAAGGGGGTCCATTGACTCAGGCTCCTCTCCCTGGCCTTTCAGGACCCAACTGGGCTTTCATGTGCTCCTGCTGCCTCACTGTTATTACCTAGAGTAGATGCCCTGAGAGGTGCCTGCTTCTTTTCATCTTGAAGTACAGGGGACAAGGTGGAATCGACAGTGGGAAAAAAAAAGTATAAAAATGCTGTCATTTTCCACAATTCTGTGTATAATTTGGAAATAGGTAGAGCAAATTCAAAGCAAAGTCAAATACACAATGAGCCAGGTGGGGTAAACAAAAGGGAGTTCAGTGAGCCACAAAGTAGGCCAGACTGAAAGGGGGAAGACTGTGGTGTCAATTTGTCTCCTGCTGTGACAACTACTCCAGTGGGACACATGGGGGCTTTTGTGCTTTTGTGCTCTGTTGGATATCAGCTGGCGAAAAGCACTTTGCAATTTGTTTAGATCCTACCTAAGATGCTCAGCTCACACGTACCATTAACATCTTTTTTGGAACCTGTCCCTTCAACTGTCATAGAGGAAGTATCATTTTTGTTGTGTTTTTCATCTTAAAATGATTTCATAGTTAAGCATGAATTTTTCCTTGGTGCTCAATTGTATGGTCCTCATCTAGCCCTCTGTCTCTGCTGAGAGGGGTGAAGAGATTCCCCAGCATGTTTTCTGAGGAATCTTCTGCCTATTGGAAACCATCCCTCTGCCCTCACCGCGATCAATACTGACATTTCAAATGTGTTACATCTCACTCTGAGTAAGAGACCGATCTGGGGGATCAAAACATTCCCTGAAATCCTAACAAGTTATATATGATGATAATGTAGTGATACTCTGGAGCGAGCTCAAAGCCAGTCTGGCTGTCCTTGAGGCAGCAAAATAATTTGAAAATAAAGACTCACAATGCATACTCTGGCAGGATTCCTCAGCTTTTTTATCTAACAACGCTTCTACAGTAGTCAGCACAGCACTTATTCTTAGAGGTGTTAAAAACCTGACGTAGTTTTCAGAAATAACAGCACAGTATTGGGAGGCTTTTTGGTTTCCTAGCAACTCGGCTGCAAGCCTACTTTGACGCAGTGGTGAAGTTAAACATTAACTAAAAAGAACTGGAACATAGCACCCGACATATATGACACAGAGGACAGAGGAAGACAACAATAAACTTTATCTGGCTCATCCTCTATTGGAACAAATGTGCTGGGTTCAGTTTGCTGTGATCCCCTCGGAAAATCCTCTCAGAAGTGGGGGAGCGTTGATGAAGCAACACAGGCAGAAGGTTCACCGGTGTTTGAACACAACAAACAGACACCCAGAATTATGCTCCCATGTTCAATTTACAGCCGACTGTGAGCCAGCGCAGCATAACAAGCATCTGGGTGTTTTGGCTCGGGCTGCTGTCGGCTAGGTGGAGAAAGCCCTTTTTCCTTTGCGAGGCTCAAACGCAGAGCAGGGAGGCGACCACGACTGTGGCCCACTCACAATGAAAAAACTTCCTTAGTCACATGAGTACGCTCAAAATAGGGAATAACATTAATTACACAAATGGCTGCTTAAAACCACTCTGGACTCCATCAGCCAAGGCAAGTCACAGTACCTGAGAGGAGCTAATTATGGAAGCGTCTTGTGTGTTATGGGCAAAATATCAGCATGGAAATACAAAGACATAGAGAAAAAAAACTATAGAGAAAAAAATCGCAGCCAAAACAGCATTGCCATGTTAGACTGAGATGTTGCTAACAAGGATTTTCATTAGCCTTACTAATCCATCTCAGAGATTTGGCCACAAGCTCCGATATGCAAAGTCATGAGCTGAGCGGGCATCATCAGTGTGATTGAGTTCACCCCTGTGCTCTGTTCAAATATTTCCCCGCCAGATTAAGTTTGCTAAACACACAATTCAGCGCAATTACCTTAGCCATCAGTATGTGTCATTATAGCAGCGAAGAAGAGAGATGGGCACGGGCCACAGTGACGACGAGAGGCAGCTAAATTTCTCCTGAGTCGCCCCATCAATCCATTAGCGATCCAATGGATCCAAGACAAAAGTCTGCTTTCCTTAAACTTTGGATGCACCTCAGTGCCATAGAGAGACTTAAGAGAAACAAAAAAACAGAGTCCTAAAATTCCACAGAGAAACTGAAAGAAAGGAAAGTGTGGAAGGGATGAGAAAGGGAAAAGATATAGCTGAAGTGATAAGTGAAATATGCCATCCATTTGTCCTTGGATAGTTTAGTCTGTATTACTAAACAATTCAGCCCCATAGAGAATTAAGCGAAGAAGATCAAAAAAGTTGACTGCGCTATCAGATCTAAACCGGAAAATGTACCCAAATCCCCCGGAGAATTATCTCAGATTCTGTCACATTCACCTTTTCCATCTTTTCCAATTTTTAGATTTAGATTAGAGGGTGGAACAAACGCACACGCCTGCTGTCTCTTGCTCTGGGAGATGGTCGTGAGTGGGAGAACAAATTCAGAATGAACTTTCCAAGAGCACAGGAATATCATTTGAAAGTTGAGACTCAGTGGTATTCCCATTTAAAAAGGTATCAGAAAACAGCACTTTTGTAAGATTAAATATATCTTCAGCTCTCCATACGGTGACATTTAGGCTCAATGGTCTGTTTTGACGGAGAGTCTCACTTCCATTTGTTATCGTCCTGTTATTATCTCTATTGATTTCCAAGAGACGCGCTTGTGAGTTAATGGATGGTTTGTGAGTCCAGCCCCTCATGGAGTCTAGTACTGTACCTCAAAGAGGGAGCAAAAGCAAGATAGTGTGTTTAAGAGTGTTATTTGGGCTCCGCTGTTCTGGATGTGCCCAGCCTGTTTGTTCCCCAGGCAATAAGAGTGGCCTTCTTGTAGTCTCTGAATATTTACCAAGGCATAGCTTAATCCCCGAAGAGAAAAAAAACACCACCCACACTCCCTGTGGAGTGAGGAAAGAGGGATTAAACCTGCAGCCCATACCTCAAAGACACGCCTACACACACACACACACACATACACACACAAACAGCATTAAATTTCCCCGAATTCAGTTATTTTAGTCTCCCTGTGGTTTTACACAAAACAAATGTTGCTTCGTATTAATATCGAGTTGGTTTGTAAGTGCCTTGGGCTCAGGCGTCGGGATGAGTCACCAGTGGCTGATCTAAGAGCAGTTGGAGAAGTGTGCCTGCCTCAGATATTTCACGTAGTTCAAGAGCAGATTAGAATGCAGCAGCTTTGATCCTGCTAATATGATCCTTACCAGCTTTTCAGAGCCCTGCTGCCATTGGTGTATGAGATGATTCGCCTCTTACTGCCAGTGGTCAGCACAGTGGATTGGGACGGTGGGTCTTTCTCTCTGGCTCTCTTTACATCTCTCAATAATCACTTAATAACATTATGCTCTGAGTTATGCAACCACGCCAACAGTTCATTTTCTTTACTTTGTTGCATTTTTGTATTTGGTTCTTATTTGGTTTACAAGCCAACCAGGATGTGTGAACAAATTACAAGTGAATTACAAGTGAACCAGGGTTAGGAAGCAAATGCTACATGGACTCTCAATTGGCTGCCATCCTGCAAGGTTTGAGTCTTCCCAGTAAAGAAAACATGAAGAAATAGCTTAATATGAGCATTGGTCTCACCTTTGTTCTCAGCTGCTCAAATGAACCAAACAAAGGAGTTGCGCACCAGACTTTGAATTAACTGCACCAAACATGCTCCAAACAGTCCCATTGAATCTTCAGACTTTCTATCAGTAAGCCTACAGTCAGCATGGGGACTGCTATGTCTGATGTATGTTTGATGCAACCCTTCAATTCTTAAGAACACATCTATTCTTGTTATGTGGATTAATGAGAGAGAAAATATTCCTTTGCTGCAAAATCATAACATTACAGCCCAAATGGACCCCAAATATGAAAAGATAAGAAGTTTGTTCCCTATTAAACAATAGAGCAAACATGAAGCTAGCCCTCAGTGGACACAACCACAAGGCACAGGAAAACTTGCTATCTACTGGGAACGCACCAGGGGTTTTGGAGGTGCACTTCCACACAATCAGTTTTCTATACCAGTGTCTACAGTGATAGAAAATGGAATAATAGAGAAGTGACAAGTCTCTATTCCAAAGGAACGGAACAACCGGTACAGACATGCCTCTACGTGTTGGAGAACTGAGTTCAATCTGTTGTCTAAATTGGCTTTTTGGAGCTTTGGATTTCATCGACAATAAATGGAATGATGTCTGTTGTGGATGAAATTTAGGGTGTAATTTTGAAGATGGATGATATCTACAACAAGACACCCCCCAACTTTGTTGATGAGGGGGACAATGATATGGCAATGTAACTGCTTGGGCATATAGAATGCCTGATGATGACATTGAGTAACAGAAAAAACAACAAAAATAAATATAGAAATGTTTGATGAAGAATTTTAGAGACTTAACCCAACCAGTATGCTACCATTACTGTATGTTTTGTAAATGAGCAAATATCTCTGCGAACCCACTGAGCCTTGCAAGTGGGAGGACTGGCCTAGACAGCTGCTGCTGCTGCTGCTGCTGCTGCTGCTGAAGTCACCAGTTAGGAGGGATGTTTGGCATTGACTGAATGTAGAAAACAAAAAGGAATATGAAAGAATAAGGACAATAAAGAAAACCTACACATTTTAGCAACAGCCTAGGCTAAGTTTGTTGGAGGAAATGAAGCAAGGAGCTTCAAGAGCATATTGACAGGAGCCAAAGATTGTGCAACAAAAACAGAACAGCCTACTGCTTGTAATATACTATCAGCGTTATGATTTTCAGTACAAAAGTATGCAGTTAGTTATTCAGTCCAAGTGAATTTTGCGAAGGCTGAATGTTTCAGCACCATATGTTCCTTGGTCCAAACAATTGGCCCACCACACTGTACCTAGTGATAAATAGGGTTAAAATATCAAAGTCAAAACATAAACTACCTTTTCTTGTGTAGCACAGAAGTAATAGATGTGTTACCACATTTATTTTTTCACTGTTTCCTGTTATCAAAGCAAGACACACTGCGCTGCAAATAAAATATTTGAAATCAACCCAATTTTCAAATGTGCAGCTACTGCTAATTTTCTGAAGCTTGTATGTGACAGCCCTCTACAGAAACTAGAAATGTTTTCCACAGCTAAGCTCATACAATATCAATGAGGCACACGTCCTTCTCTCAAGGGAGAGAAGCAAACAGGGTCGGTCTTTTGTATCGGTCATATCTCCTCCAGCCCATGGTGACCGCAATGTGTCTGAGACACTTTGGCTCACAAAGGACAGATCGACACCATGGAGCCAGGGGAACTGGGGCATCGTGGGAAATGGCTTCCCTGTGGCCATTTTGAACACGCTAGGCCTTCTTCCCTCATGTGTTGTCCTCTCTTAAGCTTGTCCAGAGGGCAGCTTTTTTTTCTTCCCTGTGTCGGGATCATGGAGCTGTGCTGACAGAAACATGCCACCCTGTTTGATGGTTACTAAACACTGTGTGGCAGCCTGAAGCAGAGGCCACAGGGGAGAACTGTTATGCACATAGCATAAGGAGGGGACAATGGCAAGAAAAATATACATAAACAACCAGCTTTTTTGTATTGTTTTTGGCCCATTGTGATTATGTATGCTATGGTTTGTATACTGTATAGTTGATGCAATATTACAAATGCATTGACCTATCTAGCTCTGATAAAAAGGTTAACCTCATTCACTTAACTTTCAGATTGCCTTAATTTTGCATCCCAGCATTAGTAGCCTACTTTGTGGAAAACAAAGTTGGGTCAATAGTTGGCTCCAAAGCCACATAATGAGCAACATAACTGCCCATACTGCCCCCATGTATCACATATATATGGCAACTATGGGTTATTAATTATTACCAATTTCCTTGGCAAATTTTTGCTGAACGCAATTGGAAGAATAGTCGAGGAAATAACTACTGACCCAATCTGCTGACGTTATCCATTTATATTTTTCAGTTTATATAGGTTGCAATGAGTGTCCTTGTATATGATGTGGTCTCCATATAGTCTAGATATTTCACACAAAAAAACAAAACTGCTATAGCTGGCAGGGACTTCACTTGCCATGCAGAATACATGGTGGATCAGATTCGTCTATCGAGTTGTCTGTTTCCCCCTTCATCAAGCTCCTTAGTTGCAGCTAGCACCTTCCTGTCCTCTAATTTTCTTGTGTCACCATGTTTGAGTCCCCGAGCAACAACAGCTAACTGGCTAGCTCATTAGTTGGTAGTAGCTATCACGTCTAACAAAAATGAATAAATTCCCAGTGGATTTGGACTTAGAAATATGAGGGACATGTATTGCACTTTCAGTCCCTTTTTCTAAAGAACAACAATGCATTTGTTTGGAAACGGTTTCCATACGTTACTATATTGCCAGTGCACAAGATGTTTTTGTGTTGTGTGGTGTATTTTTCAAAATGTAATTTTATCTGTCTGCAAGTAAAATGAATTGTGGTGATGGTTATAGATTCCCAGTATATATTGATATGTGTAAATAAAAAGTAAATGTTCTACCAACTTGAAATATCACTGGTTTCTAATTTCCTCAGAAGAAATCATTAGGTATTAATTTGCTCTCTATAATGTGAATTCTGATATTGAAGAGCAATTACTGTTTTTGTTCTGGCAGAAAGTCCCAGGTCTGGAAGCGTCATGAAACGGTGTCTGCCTGGTGTCACCGCAGCATTATCAGAATAGCGGGCTTGGATTGATTAAATGAATTAGGCAGGAAATGAAATAGCAGCACAGCAAGATTAAAAGGGGAACAAGGACTATTGTCTGTCCCCTCCGAACAGGAAATGTGGCTGAATACTAACCTTGACTGTGGAGAACAAGGATTTCATTTTGTGTTGGCGATGCCGAGCCACAAGCGTGAATGAGAACTATGATTGGCAGAGGTCTAGTCTAAAAGTCTTCTCTGGGAGACCTTAATGCACTTGTGATGCTACAAACGAAAAATCGCTATAATTCCCACTTTGACTCGGTTTCCCTTTCTCACCATTAATGTCTTTTTCTCAGCTATAGTGCATTCGATTTGGCCCAATTCAGAATGGAATTGTTACTTTTGTTGAAGGTTTAAATAATTCACATTGCTGCCAGACAAATAAACCATGGTTCACTTTCGGTAAAGCATGAGAAATGTATATTTAAGGGGTTTATCCCACAATTTTGATTAGCTCTGTGGACCTTTCTTTGAATATGCAGAAAGGTTACTATTCCCTTTTATTCCAGAATAAACATGTTGAATGAATGTATATGGTTAAACATGGCTACGACTGTGATGTAACTTTACACACTCTTCTGTGGACTACGCTTATT